>NC_056731.1:1006867377-1007102377 GCF_019279795.1 Protopterus annectens
TACTAACTGCTTTCAGTTTCTCTGTGAGAATTCTGTGATTTGAAGATTCTGAGGTAACTCAAGGACATTGTGCATAAGACAGCCCACATCCCAGATTATCTCTCTTAACATTTTGGTGGGAAACTTATTAAAAACTAATGACAAACATTCATTTAGCAGTGTAAATGCATCTAAACATGACAGAACCTCCACAATGTATTCCACAGATCATCACAGCCTCTATGCAAGTGAAATTAAACTCAAAATTACCAACAAGCAATAAAACTCAGCATTCTTCTCCCAACTCAGTTTTCATACAAATCCTATTATTCACTGTGCCCACACAGTCTAAAGCATTTCTATATATTAATAAAGAAAAGAAAGAGAGTAGAAAATAAAAGGGAGTGAGGCAGAAATAAAAATGTAAGAGAAAGCTGTAAGAAGTATATACAATGGAATGTTACTTACTGTTTATATTAATAGAGTTAAAAATAAAACATATTATTTACTCTTATTTAGTTCTGATTATTATTAGTTAAAGCATGACAGATTATTTACAAACAAGCATAAGCAGTATAATCAAGAAAGTATAATTAGAAATAGCATTTGAAGAACTTATAAACTTTTACAAGAAATAAATATGTTATTATTCTATTAATGATATTTTCATTACTGTTCTCTCCTGCCCTCCCCACCCTTTACCCACTACATAATCTAAATAGAATGTCATTGTTTAAACAAAGAAAATAATAAAGGAGAAGGAAAAAAAAAAGGTAAAGATAAAAAATGTATCAAATTACTAACCTTACTTTTTCAGAAAGAAAAACAAATCGAGTCACAGCCTGCCATTAAATCCTCAGGCATTTTGACTGGTTATGAAACAAAACATTTCTTTGCACATAGAGAATAACTTTGATTAAATCTTTTCCAAAATATTTGTGGCTTTCTGGAAATGCAAGAACTATATTCAAAAGATTAATAATGAACTAAAATGATGAGAGAGAAAAAACATATAACAAATCATTTGTTTTTAGTCTCTTCTTCTTCTCTGAAGTCTTCCAGGAAGCTTCAGTTGCCAATCTCTTTAATGAAGAACTAGCCCATTCCATTTCTTCTATTTTATCCAAAATCCTTTTTCTTTGACAAACAGTAAAGCAGAGTCTAAATCATCGAAGACCTTAGGACCATCAGGAAGGAAGATTTTAAGCTTGGCAGGAAACAGAAGGTATGTTTTAAACTGTGCTTTTAAGCTCCCTTATTAGTGGCAGAAAAACTTTTCTTTTAGCAATTACCATGGAAGAATAGTCATTGTCAAAGCACAGCTGTCTCATTAAACTTAACAGGAGCTTTAGCCCAAGCAGATTTAAGAACCATCTCTTTATCAAAGATGATAGAAATCTAACTATAACTGATCTAGGATAGTTTTGTTAGAGTTAGTATTAGCTATAGATCTATGTGCTCTTCGATACCAAAAGAGAATGCTTCTGGTAAATCTAAAGTTTTAGGGAGCCATGTTGTTAAAAAGAAGTAATATTGTTACCTTCAATATTTTCTGGCAGTCCAAAAATCCTAATGTTATTGCCTAGATCTATTTTCCAGGTCATCCAGCTTTGTTTGTAAATGTGTATTTTGTTTCAGCAGAAACTCAATGTTGATTTCCTGTTCTTGTATTTTATTTTCCATGTCATTCACAGCTTCTTCTATGCCTGTCATCTGGATCTTCTGTTGTTGCAGGTCCATATGTAACAAGTCTATTTGTTTTGTAGTTTTTCTATGAAAGTGTCTATTTTAGTATCCATTTTATCCATCTTAGCAGTAAGTTGCTGGACTATAATTATCAGAGACTGAAGTTCTTTCTTGATGCTGGAGTCTTGAGAATTTGTCTTACTGGAACTCATTTCAGACTGATAAACTGACAGGAAAATTTCCAAAGTAATTTCTGACAGGAATATTATTAAGATTTCCTTTCTTTTTTAGATATAGTTCAAGAACTATATAAAACAAACATATTTAGAAAGAAAATTACTTCAAGAATTAATTTTTTAAGTAATTAATTCCTGTCAATGTAATGAAATTGGTGGAGCAGAAGAAATCTGCTGCTATCCTGTGTTCATCCTTGGCCACGCCCCTCTGCTACTGTCATTCTGATGCGTCTGAATAACTGATAGTCTTAGAATAAAATGTAGGAACAAATGCTGTGATCAGCCTATAGTCTCTATGCAGTGATGGTGTAGAGATGTGTGCTGAACATGTAGTAACTTGGCACCTCATTAGTTGTGATGGAGCATGTAGGGGTCCATCCTCAAGTCGGTGTCTGCTGATCTGTTGTGGATCTATCCTTAAGTTGGTGTTCACTGATCCAGCCATAGTTCCAGAACTGTCATCCTCATTGATAGATACTAAAACGGCTCTATCACCCATCTTCTCCTTAGTGGATTTCCCTCCTGTAGTTGACATATCAGCTGTTATGAAATGTGCTTTTGTTTTGCCTTGGCACTGCTGTAAATTGCAGTTGCAGCCACCATAGCATTTATGTCATGCATTATTGTCTGCACACTTGCTCCCATAAAGACTATTCAGCAAATCCTATCCACAAATGGCCCCTTTCCTCAGCCAACAGTAGGACACTATTAAAGCAGGGCTAAAATTGTCCGAGTTCTACTGTTCACCACATCCTTTGGACATGCATTCAGCTGAAAAAACATAGTACAGAGCTACTGATCATGTATGAGTGGGTCTAGTATGATAATAGCTACAGGTAAAGATAATCTCTATTATATTAATTGGAAACACTATTGGGATATGCTGTGCAATAGACATGGGAACAGATTTAGGAATACAAGCAGGTGTTCTCGTCGCACACTCCTCGGGGCACATCCACTTTGTTAGGATATACAGGTATACATAGAGAATGGCAGTCATCCTTGCTGTCACCATTAGGAGGCACAATTCTTTAGGTATAGGACTGATGTACCAAGCACCATTGGCCGCAGTATACATTTCATAAGCCATACTCATGTCATACATTGTGCCAATCACTTGCAGGAACAGACTGCCCTCTTATTTTGGGATGGTTTCTTGTCAGTATTATCTATAAACAATATTCACAGTCACTCATATTACTATTCTTATCCCTGTCTTAAGGTGAATCCCACTGCATGATTGCACATCTTTAGGACAGTAGTCAAACACAGTTTGACACACACTTTCAGTGTGCTGTATGCAACCTCAGGGCTGCCTATCGATACAGAAAGTTTTTATTTTATACTTCTTAATACTCTAGCCCAAATATCCAACACAGTCTCAGTTTTGTGTGAACAAGTATACAAATAGCTGAGCATCAGTAAAGCAAAACCATTTTATATCTATTTTAGTAAAGAATGGGCAAGTTATGGGAGGTTGCACTGATGGCTGTGAACTGGTTATTCTTGCTGCTTTATGTCTACAATTTAAAAGTACAGCTGGTTGCTTGTGCATCTCCATGGCAACTTACATCTATTACTTTGTGATGGAGACCAGCAAGAGTACATGTTTTGCTGTACTTTGTAGTTACTTGCTGTAATACCCATGATTTAGAATACATGCTGAGCATGATTTTCAGGCTACTTTTTGGTATCTCATCAAGGTGACACCATTTTCAGAGGAGATTCAGTACAGTAGATGCTTCTGCTAGTGCCCTCTGGGAACATCATATGATGCATGAAGGACAGAAAGTTTGTACTGTAACTCCTTCAAGATCATGGGATCATAGGAGATTACTCGGCTAATGGCTCTGGGGCCCTTACAAGCCTAGCCAATAGTTTATCCGCAAAAAAGAAACCCCAATCAGCACCTGTCACCCCTGTCAATGAGGGACAGAGGTGGATCCCCTGGGCCAAATTTGTCATTATCCATCCACGCATCAAGGTTGCCCATGAAGAGGGTCAGCGACGTACTTTGTTTTGAAGTGTATGGGGAGTCTATTCCAGAGATGGTGCAGTCTCTGGGAGACAAATCTGCCTCTCCAGCAGGTTTTGGTAATGTCACATATTACATCCAAGCCTTTTGATCAGGTATTATGCAAGGAGTTAGACTTATGGATATGGAGCATCTCTAGTAGAGCAGGGTCTGAGATTGCCTTGTAGGAAAGACACATATCACCTATAAGCAATCTGTACCATACAGAGTAGAGTGATAGTGATTTGAGCCTTTCCACATAGGACAGGTGTTGGAGGCCATGGATTCTCTTTGTGAGGGATGGCTGTGGCCTTTCCAGTAGGTGCAGTTGTTTGGAGAGGTACATACCAAATGTGGTGTTGTACTCAGTTATTGGCCTAATAAGTGAGGAGTACATAGAGGTAATAACCTCCTTTTTTCTGGATGCAATCCCTTTACTTATGAGGTAAACCAAGTAAATAGCTTTTCTGACCACTGCCACTACATGATGGTCAAATGTGAGATTGTTTTCAACTTGCGTACCCAGGTCTCTTACCACAGGTTGTATGCTTAGGGGGTTGTCGCTAATGTGGTAATCAGTAGGGGTCATGTTTTTGCTGAATGGGTATGATAATACATTTTTCTGCATTTAACTTAAGGCCATGACTTTGGCACCAGTAATGTGTTGCTGTGAGACCCTCTTGAATTATGTTAACATCATTTGGGGAATCAATGACAGCACCCAACTTACAGTCATCTGCAAACTTGGTCATTGTCTTTGTCTGGACCTCTGAGAAGTAGATGGCAAACAATAGGCATCCCAGGACAGATCCCTAGGGGACACCACTAGTGACAGGTCTGCTGTCAGAGGTGGTGACACCTATTTTGACCTTGTGGGTCCTATCAGTGAGCCAGTTGGCCACCCACCTGATGAGATAGGGATTTACTCCAAGTTGTGTTAGCTTTTTGATGATGCCTGAGTGGAGGATTGTGTCAAAGGCTTTGGCCAAGCCAATGTAACCTGTATGTACTGACTTTTCCTAATCCAGTGCTTGGTGACAGTCTTAAAAAAGTCAACCAGGTTCAACAGGCAAGATCTGCCCTTGACAAATCTGAACTGGGTGGGGTCAAGTGCTTGGAGATTGCCTATATCCTTGTTTATGAGGTCCATAATAATATGCTCCATAGCCTTACAGATCAGACTTGTCAAGATAATGGGACGATAGTTTCCAGGGTCAGTAGTGTCATCACCTTTGTGCAAAGGGATGATAATGGAAGTTCTCCACTCGGTGGAATGAAGCCTGTACTTAGGCTATGGTTTACTAGGGTGCTCAATGGCGTGGCTAGTTCTTGCTGGAGATGGTGCAGAATACAGCCTGGGATACAATCAGGTCCCATGGAAGCTGTGTTCTTTGCCTTGGATAGGGCGTTTAACACTTGATCTATGGAGATATGAGGTGCAGGGCAAGTATCAGTGATGTTGAATTAGGTTGGCTAACTCAACAGGATCAGTGTAAGTCGTACTGTTAAGAGCTAATTTGGAACAAACCTGGGCTTTGCCATGGAGGTTTCTGACATAACTGAAAAAGGCTTTGTGGTTAGCGTTTATTTCAGAGGCTAGTTTCGATTCATAATTGGCTATGGAGGTTTTCACTAGTGATCTAATTTGCTTGTTGAGGCTAAGGAAGGAGTTTTTCCAATTGGGAGTTTGTGCCTTTTTACCCTTGGACAACAGTTTCTTCCTTTTGTTGTATAGCTTGTTGATAGAGGATGTCCACCACATATGTTTGTATTTCTTTGAGGAGCAGGTTTTAGTTCTGTTGGGTATGGCTGAATCCATGCAGTTGTACAGGTGCTTGTACACTGCATTGGCATACTGTTCAGCATATTTTTCTGCATCCTCTGTGGGGGGCACTGGTGTGAAGCTACTGATACCTGCACTTAGAAGGTTGTAGTCAGTTTTTCATAAGTTTTTAGCCAGGTTACAGCTGGGGGGATGGATGAGATAGACACTTCGAATGACAGACCAATGGTCAGATTTCACCAGAGAGGAATTTACTATCGGGATGGTGCAGTAGTTGTCCATGTTGGTGAGAACCAAGTCTAGAATGCTATCTCCCCTTGTGGGGGATGAGACAAGCTGGTCTACTGTGTTAGAACTGAAGTCAAGGAATCATTAGGTGAGTGCATTAGAGCAGGAATAGTTCACCCGGTTTATGGTGGGGTAGTTGAAGTCTCCAAGGATCAGGCTGTTTGGGGGTACCTTGATGGACCCAAGTAGATCCAGGTAGGAGGAGTGGGTGTCTTGAGTCATGGAGGGGGGTCTATAGCTGGCTATAACTTGGAAGGGTGTCTTGCCAACTGTCAATTGCAGCTGGAGAAGTTTTAGTGCATCATGCTGGCAAACTAGTCTGGTGGTGTGCTTGTCTTTAATGAAAATAGAAACTCCACCACCGTTAGTCTTCCTGACCTCATTTTGGGATTGAATGTGTGGAATGAAGTATAGCCCTGTAAGGCAGGGATGGTCTCTGCAGCCTTGAACCAAGTTTCTGTGAATGCACAGATGTCAGCATTTTCCAGTGCTAGGAGAGCCCCCAGTGAGTCCATTTTCAGGTTAAGGCTCCTAGCGTTAAGCAGCATGACCTTCAATTTGCTTTTTGACAGATCTTTTATGTTGGAAGATTTGTCTGTGGGACATTGCCTAAAAAAGGCAGAATGGGGTAGGCAAGAGCCTTGGCCAGAATCCTGAATCCCACACGTGACAAGTGGATGCCATCTCTGGCAAAGCATCGAGGCCTGTCACCTATGTCATCCCAGGCAGACAGATACTAGATCCCCTTAGAATGACACAAGAAACTAAGCAAATCGTTGGCATTAATTATTTTTGTTGGTATTGTGGTATCATTCTTGGTGAAGGTAGGATGTTCCTTAGGGCTAGGGTCATACCTGCCTGGGACATGTACTCTGACAGCTCAATCATGTCTCTCTTCATATATTCCAGGGAGGTACATCTCAAGTCATTCACACCAGCATGAACTATGACAGAGTCATACTTACACTTGTTGTGGAGAGACTTGTGTGTGCGTGATGTGGCAGATTCTGGCACCTGACAGATAACTGTCCATGATTTTCTCCTTGTCAAGCCTGGTGAGGGTGTGTGCTGTGCTTGACTATGTGATGTAGCTGGTGTGGTGTTTCTGCTGGCAATTTCCTCTTGTCAGGGCTACTGATTGAGGTGCGAGAGAGCATGGATTCCAGGTTACTGATATAGATGCATTTCTCGCAAGTAGATGAATTATGTGCTTGGAGAAGAGAGCTGCCAGTGAACATGAGGCAGCTGCTACACTGTCTCATTATGCCCATGTCGACAAGGCATGTAGGAGAAACTGATGGCAATTGTACAGGCATAGTGTTCTGAAACTTTGATGGACTTGGGGAGAGAGGGTTTTGATAAGGGTTTGTCCACAACAGTGTATACTGCAAAAACCCTTCATAAATGTAAAATAACTGGCCTGAAGCCCAAGTGCTAAAACAAAACTAAGAGGGGTAGAATAACAGGCAAATTTAATCAGGCTACTAACAAGCAGTAATAAATACAACAGAATAAAACCACTTCAACACTTAAGAACAAGTAGGAAGAACAGAATTACAGTAAAAACAGCTGAATAAAATGTAAACATTTTTTTTTTTTTTTTGCGGAGAGGCAAGGAACAGAACATAATTCAAGATTAAGAAACTAAGGAGGCTGGCCTTCCCAAATGCTCTCTCTGTACACAGTAGAATGAGCTGATGAGATGTGTCTGGCAGGAGTGTCCAAAATCAAAGAAGCAAGGGGGTAGTCCTACCCAAACGATCACCTTGTACTGTAAGTAAATGAGATGGACTACAATGAGTGTCCAAAATCAAATTTACAGCAGAGGCTGTCAATTCCAAAGCCACCAAATTTTAGAATACACCAACACTAGAGTGGCAGTGAGGGAAAAACAAAATGCAGACACAGAGAAAATCAATCTCAAGCAAATCAATAAATGCAACACATTTTTCTTAAAAAGAAAATGCAGACACAGAGAAAAGCAATCACAAACAAATCAATAAATGCAGCACAGTTTTGTTAACTAAAACAAAATGCAGACACAGAAAAATGAATCCCAAGCAAATCATTAAATGCAGCACAATTTTGTTGACTATCACTGATAATGAGTCTGATATGTAAGACTATGGAACGCATCACCATGGACCTAATTAACAAGGATATAGGGAACCTCCAAACTCTGGATCCCACGCAATTTGGTTTTTTGAAGGGTAGATCATGCCTGCTCAACTTGGTTGACTTCTTTGTGTCGATCACCTGAGCTTTGGATGAGGGCAAGGCAGTTCATACAGCCTACCTCGATCTGACCAAGCCCTTTGATACCATTCCACACTCAGGAATTATTGCTAGACTCAACAAACTAGGTATCAACCCCTGTATCACTAGGTGGGTTGCAAATTGTCTCACAGACAGAACCCACAGTGTAAAAGTAACCGACTCTAAGTCAGACTTCCGACCAGTCACGAGTGGAGTGCCACAGGGATCGGTTCTGGTTTCTCTCCTGTTTGACATCTACTTCTCAGAAGTCCAGACCAACACAGAGGGAATCTGGCTGACCAAGTTCACTGATGATTGCAAGCTGGGTGCCATTATTCACTCCGCAAGTGATGTAGAGATCTTACAGAAAGGCCTCACTGAGACCATCGACTGGTATCGAAACCATGGCCTTAAGCTTAATGCCAAAAAATGTGTTGTCATTCCCACTCGGAAAAGCTCAGTTCCCACTAATTATCACACTGATGGTAGCCCACTGAACATTGAAGGTGTTATAAGAGATCTGACAATACAGGTTGACAGCATCCTCTCCTTCGACCACCACATTGCCACTGTGGTCAGAAAGACCTTTTATGTGGCACATCTCATTACCAAGGGTTTTGCATCCAGGAAGAAAGAGGTCATCATCTCTCTCTACTCTTCCCTCATTAGGCCAATCATCGAGTATAATGCCCCATTTGGCATGTACCTCACTTAACACCTACAACAGCTGGAAAGGCCACAAAAGTACCTCACAAAGATGATCCTAGGCCTTAAATACATGCCCTACATGGACAGACTCAAGAAACTCCAGCTTTTCTCTTTCTCATATCGTCTATTAAGAGGCAATCTCTGCTTGACTTACAAAGCCATGTCTGACCCAGCCCTGTTAGAAATGTTACACCTAAAGAAATCCCAATCCTTCCACACCACATGCTCCAGGAACCTCAACCTCATTGCCACAATCAACAGAATGTGCTGGAGGGACATGTTCATAACCCAGAGACTGCCATGCTCTAGAATAGACTTCCCATACATGTCAAGCAGAGCACCTCAATGGGCCTCTTCAAGAGAAATCTTGATGAGTGGATGGGAAATAGAAAGTTCACCCCGGGGATCACTCCAGTGGCTCTATTTGATAGAGGCACTGGGAACTAATGGCGACATGATGCCAAGGCACTTCTATGGGCTAGGCTTGTAAAGGCTCCAGGGCCATTGGTCTAATACACACCTATGAACCTATGAACAGATTAAGTGCAAAAAAATATACTTATAGGCTTTCTGTATCCAGATGGCTATTGAATCAGTCACAGCTAAGCCACAAAGAACTGCTAATATACTGATCTCAAGGACTCAAATGCACATTGTTTGTTAATTATTGGGATATATGTTTGTGGTTGTGACTTGTAAATGTTGATTTTGCTTTTTATATTGCATTTGTCACAGTTCCCTAAAGTGCTCTTTCTCTTTCATCATGAGCACAACATGACACTAATTGTGTCACCCTCCACAGGAAGTATGAAAAGCCAGTCAGATTTGGCCAGATGGACTCAGATGTCCTTTTTAATTATATACAGTTCACCATCAAGATAGCCCACTTATTGTAGACTTTCCATTGTGTTTCCTCACTGGCAGACCACATGATAAATTTGCACAGCATGGACCTTTATCTTTATTGCATTTGTCACTGTCTCCTTGTCAAAGTTTAGACCACTCACTAACTGCTAGTGTGGTCTCATTGACTTTTATGACTAAGACACAGCTGAAAAAGGTGGTGGAGATTGCAGAGGCTAGATGATTGAGACCTTCTAGAGAAGATAGCTGTTTTACTCACACAAAAGACCCCTAGTACTGGGCCACCAGAGGAGGGTATGAACCATCCCACCAGCCCTTCTGATTTATCACTGGTGAGGGGAAACCTGTAATACCCCTCTGGACCAAGGCAGCAGATGACCCACTGGCAGGGCCAGATTAAGTTGGGTCCTATTGATGCTGCAGCATTAGGCCCATTCCTGAAACAGGCCCAGATGAAAACAGATGAGAATTTTCCAGAAGCTGAACAGTTTTCCTTTGCTAAATTAACCTCAAAATAATTCTTAGAATGAAATTTGGAGTCTGACTTTTGGATACCTATACAAAGCGTTACTTATTATACAGTCACTATTATTCTTTGTGCTGTGACGTAACTATAACATCATTGTGTTTATTGTTAACTGAAGATTTCAAGTTACTGCTATCAATTTTACATTAAACAGTTTACTTTGTGATATATTTTGTACTGTTTCATGCATGCTTGCTATGGTGTCTCAACTCAGTGGATGGGATAAAGTGAAAAAGAAAAGTAAAGAAGTAGCAGAACAATAAAAGCTTTTGGCGAAAATTCCAAAATTGAGTTCATACATCGGAGTATAAGCATCTTCATCTCAATCTTCTGTGTCAGATGTGATTGCGAGTTTGAGTGCTGCTGAAGACCAGGCTAAGCAAGATGAACCTGTGGCGGTAAGAGAGAATAAAGAGCGGGAAAGTTGAGCAGAGAGAGAAGAGGGGAAAGGAGACGCTATCGCTCAAGCATTAGTGCCGACGCTGGAGGCTTTCACCACTGATTTGGGACAGTGGGGTGAAATTGACGCAGACACTCGAGAATATTGGGCCAAGAATGGTCCAAATGACTGCCAACACACTGAATCAAAGTTTGAAGAGAGTGCCAGATGATACCCAGGTGAGTCATTCCAATGTCAATGCACAAAGACCTTCATGCGTACACATCTGCTCAATGGCGAAAACTCCTGTAGACAATGGTTGTGCTACTCGCCTTTGACAGGGAAGGTATTCTGCTTTGCATGCAAGTTGTTCGGTGGCAGTGCTGTTCAAGCGACCAAGTTCGTTTCTGGCAGTTTTGACAACTGGAGGGCAGGTGAATCCAGAATAAA
Source organism: Protopterus annectens (assembly GCF_019279795.1). Taxonomy (NCBI): domain Eukaryota; kingdom Metazoa; phylum Chordata; order Ceratodontiformes; family Protopteridae; genus Protopterus; species Protopterus annectens. The sequence continues at coordinate 1,006,878,547 of NC_056731.1, forward strand.
AATGCATGAAAGCAGCGATGGTCATCGGGAAGGCTATGTTGTCCTTTGCAAGCCGACAGAGGGAGGCCGGTCATGTTGACTACTTAGCCGCCAAACAGGTCAAGGAATAACGGTGTTACTGGCACCAGATTCTGAAACGGCTCATCGAGGTTCTGATATTCCTAGCTGAGCATGGTCTTGCTATAAGGGGCACAGATGAGATCATAGGTTCCACTTATAATGGTAACTACCTTAGCATCATTGAGCTGTTGGCGGAGTATGATACTCTGCTGGCTAGCCATACTAGAAAGTATGCGAACTGTGGGCAAGGTCACATTTCCAATTTGTCATCCAAAATTTGCGAGGAACTGGTGAAGCTCATGGGACAAAAGGTGCAGGACTAAACCAAAAATATGCAGGGTAGACTGAGTCACAGATTAAACCATGATAACCAAATGTCAAAAAATGAAATCCAGCAAAATGGAAAGATGAAAATCTTAGAGATTTATTGTGGCAAGCTCCATAAATAGAATATCCACAACAAACCGGTTTCGACTGAAAGTTCAAGCCTTCTTCAGTGCAACAAAATATATTCAATAGAGCAAACCCCAATTCCTGCTTATATATTTATATATATATATATATATATATATATATATATATATACACACACAAATTAACCAAAAAAGGCTTAATACCTTAATTGGAGTGATTCATCAGTGAGTCAGGCAATCCAAAGAAAAAAATTAACTTAACTCATTCAGGCCTGGTTTAAATAAAGCACCTAGCCTGATTATCCAGGAAGATTCCTTGTTATTTAATATATTATGCCATCCAGCTTTGGACATCCTGTTCATTTGTATTCTATCTATGACCGTAAAAGTGAATTTGGCGGTTGTGTGTGTTAAAGTGTGCTTGTAAAGGGCATTTGCAATCCTTTTATTTCTAATTTCACTTAGATGTTCACTGATGCGGTGTCTGAAAGGTCTGGACATTTGTCCAACATAAAATGAAGAACAGATGCAAGTGGCTAAATAGATAATCCAATCACTGCTGCAGTTGCCAAAACATCTTATTTGGTAAATTTTAGATGTGTTGCAGCTAGTAAATTCCTTAGTTTGAAATATGTGTGAGCAAGCACTACATTGACCACAAGGAACACAACCTAGTAATGTATCACCAAATAGAGTTTTCTGTAAAGTAATGGGTGGATTATAACGTATTTAATGAGTTAAGTGTGAGTTGACTGTTCTGCCTCTACATTAAGAAAATAAACGTCTGGAGGTGAGTAGTCCATTCAATTGGTCATGGGCAAGCAAAATGTCCTAGTGATTATTGATAATGTTTTTGAACCTATAGGTATTGACCCCAAAGGTGGTTACTAGCCTAATGGGTTGTGATTTCTGTGTGCTATCTTGAATAGTTCTATCCTTATATTCTAAAAGTTGAGATCTATCTATTTGGTCCACTTGGGTTATTGTCTGAGAAATGCAATCCTCACGATATCCTCTAGTGAGCAACCTATTGGTTAGATTCTGTTGGCATTCTTGAAGACTTTGTTCAGAGGAACATATATGTTTTATACGTTGATATTGTGACTTTGGAATGTTGTTGATGATGTGGCGAGGGTGATGACTAGAGGCAAGTAATAGGGTATTATATTCTGGAAATTTCCTATGTACCCGAGTCTCTAAAGTGTGAACTTCCTTTCTGGTAATGGTGACATCCAGAAATATGATTTGATTTTAGTCAATATGTAATGTAAACTGAATGCCCCATTTGTTCTCATTAAGATATCGGATAAATTCATGCACATATGGCTGGTCCCCCCGCCACACCATCCAACAATCATCCAAATATCGTCACCAAATATCTAGATGGTCAAGAAAAAGATTGTGACTATCATCATATATTAACTGTTCCTCCAAAATGCCCATAAACAAATCAGCATAAATAGGAGCAAAAGATGCTCCCATTGCTGTGCCACAAACCTGCCAGTAAGATTTACCATGGAAATAAAAACATTTTTAGTTAGTACATGTTCAGTTAAGAATATAAGAAGTGTGTTGAAACCAGGAGTGTATAATTGTGATTTTTCCAGCCAATATTGAATGGCCTGTAATCCAGCCCAATGTGGTATACTTGCGTAAAGAGAAGTGACATCAAGTGTACATAAATGCCAGTCTGGTTGCAATTGTGCATCCTGAGTGATGTTAAGAAATTGGGTAGTTTCTTTTAGCCTAGACCTCACCGTAGATAGTAAAGGTTGCAAATATTCGGTAAGGAAGGCGGATAAAGGTTCAGTCAAAGATCCCCTCCCAGACACAATAGGTCATCCCGGAGGGCAGGTGGAATTTTTGTGTATCTTGGGAAGTAAGTATAAATATTGGGGTATGAGATCTGACACCTTGAGTTGCCTACACGTCTTCTGGTTAATGATGCCTTCCTCCATGGCTAGGTCTAGAAAAGAATCAATTTCTTTTTTAAAACTGGGAGTTGGATCCACAACCATAGGTATGTAAAAGCGGGGATCGGACAATTGTTTTTCCGCCTCCGCCTGGTACATATCCCAATCCATCACCACAATGCCACCTCCCTTGTCAGCTGGTAATATGACTATGTCATAATTAGAACTAAGATCCTGTAGGGCTTGTTGTTCTAGTTTAGTTAGATTATGTCTAATTGTCTGATATTCATGGGGAAAATGTAAATCTTTGAGAACACATTCCTTAAAAATAGCCACATGTTTGTCCATGGGGGGCTGAAAATTGGATTTCCCAAATTAAAACCCAGTAGATCTTTGATTATTAGTTGTGTCAGAAAATAATATTTTCAGGTTAAGTAATCTGCAAAAATCATTCAGTTCATTAACCAAAACATGTTCAGGCACAACAAAAGTCAGTACAAAGTTTAGACCCTTATTCAATACTTTAATTTGTATATCAGACAGTTGGTATGAAGAAATATTATGTACATTGTTTAGTGTGATACAATCTTCTCTAATAACTGTTGAATGTTCTGTGTGTTTTTTTCTGTGTTTTCTACCCCCCCCCACGTTTCTTGGGTCTGCATGAGGTTTCCTTTTTGCTACTGGAGATTCTTGGGTAGAAAGGGAGTCTAAATCAGTGGCAGAGAATGAATCCTCCTCAGAAGTGCCACTATATGTCTGTACTGTTTTTCTGAGTATTGATCTTGGTCTCTTTTTCTATTAGTTGTTTTGAAACCTGAATCAGAAAAATGAACACTTTTGTGGATAACAAAGGGTTTCCCTTTTTCATAATCTACAATGTCCCTTTGGAATTTCTGGGTTTTCTTTTTTACCAGCTGTTCTTCTAATGTTGATAAATCTGTGGCCAAATTAGTTAGATAACTGCTAACAAAACTTTCTGACTCATAAACCTTGGCCTCTTGCCAATTAGCAGTGACCTCCTCTATCTGTGTCTCAATCATTCTTTCACAGTAAGCAATTAAAATGTCTACAAAAAGCATGGATGCTTTGTGTTCTGCTTGGGCCCAGTCTTGAGAAAGTTGGCCATCAATTTGGCCCACCAAGGGTTGGATCCTGACTCGTAGACCTCGTGGTGTAATAGCCTTAAGCTTGTAAGCTTTAAAAAGTTTTAGATGCCAAATATTGGCCCTAAGTGTCCTCATGTTTTTAGTCAACTTTTGAAATAATAACCCACAAAGATATTTGGGGACTTCTTTTTCAAAAGTGATGTTGCTGGAGTTGAATAGCTGTAAAGCAAAAACCTCGAGATTATCTCTATCAGCAGATAGGCCCTGCAATATCCTAGTGAGATCCATAGTGTCAAATAAACCAAATATATCAATAGTTTTGGACAATACTGTTAATAAGCCAATATATGTAGATAGATATTCAAATAAATAAATCTCCCTTAAGGTAGATGAATCTCATATATTGACTTAATACAGACCATCTGTTTAATAGAACTCTGATAATGAGCAGAACATGAAAACAAAAAAATTTTTTTTAAATTAAAATTCACCAAATGTTACTCACACCAACCCTTGATTTGAAACAATTGTCCAGATTCATTAGGTATATAGTCCAAAGAAAACTTCTTATTAATAAAAAACGACTGTAGCCGACCTTCGTCTCAGCCATATATCATGTATATATTCAATAAAGTCCACTACACTTAATAGCAAACACATAGTTGCTTTATATGTTTAAATAAGAGGTGACCGACTTTGTCTCTGCCACCTCACCTGGTCAAAGAAATTTTCTTTTGGAATATGTTATATGTATGTAGCATCAGATGTCAATACACACCATCATTCACAAAAATTCCTGTATAACTAAGTCTGATTTAAATTCTGGATTCATAAACCACATGGAAATTATGAGAAAATCTCACAAAAATTCACATCAAGGGGTTGAGGCCAACATTCGGTGAGCTTATGATACCAATTCTAAGTATAAAAAAACATGTAGAGCCCATGTTTAAAAGGTGCAGGACACCATCCTGAAAGAAGCCAGGGAGGCAAAGTATTTCTCTGTCTCAATTGACTCAACACCTGACGTATCACACATCGATCAGCTAACAATTGCTATCCGGTACGTTCTGCCATCGGGCCCAGTTGAACGGTTCCTGACATTCATGCCTATGATGATGAGACACACGGTGGAGCAGATGGCTAGCATACTTCTGAACTTTATGAAGGAAAAATGCTTGGATATTGCTAACTGCAGAGGCCAGTCATATGACAATGCATCAAACATGTCAGGACGGTACAATGGTGTCCAGAAAATTGTGAAGCAAGAATGTAAATATGCCACTTTTATTCCATGCTGCAACCACAACCTAAACCTGATAGGAGATCAGGCTGTTGAAAGCTGTGGTGACTGTACAGGATTTTGATTTTGTCAGTAGACTTTATGTATTCCTGTCTAACTCAACATATCACTGGCAGCGACTAAAGAATCGCTGCACACTGATGATCAAGGGTTTGCCTGGAACTCAATGGTGTGAATGTACAGATGCTGTCAAAGTGCTGGTAGAAGGGTGGAAGAGCATTCAGGAAGTCCTGGATAAGCTTGTGGCAGATAAGGAGCAGAAGGCTGATATCAGGCAGAGGGATTTTCATGCAGGATGGACGAACTTGAGACAGCAGTTATGGCGACTGCCTGGAACGATATCCTTGGCCATCTCAACAGTACGAGCATTAGCCTCCAAGATCCTACAGTCAGCCTGAATACAGCAACTGGTTTGATGGCATCACTGGTCGACACGGTTCAATTTGCATGGGACAGATTTGACGTGTATGAGCAGATGGCGACTGGAAAGGTTCAACACGGCGAATACAAGGCTGAGCAGCATCGAGGCTGTAAGCGAAAGTGAATGCCTGATGAAGGAGCTGCAAACAAAGCAGACCTCTGCCCAATGGAAACGTTCAAAACTCAGATGTATCAGGTCATGATCGATAGTCTGCTAGCTGAACTGGAAAAGCGATTAAAGGCATATGACGATATTTGTAAAACATTCAGATTTCTCTCGGAGCTAATGTCATTGAGCATTGAGCAGATCGAGGACAAAGCTAAGAATCTCGTTTCCTCGTATCCAGATGACTTGGATGACACACTGGTGGCTGAGCTGATACAGTTTGCTGCATTTATGCGCACTCAGAAACCGGTGACTGTGAACAAATCAGCAGATCTTACCATGTACAAGCTTTTGTCATCGTTGAATCTTTCTCATACATTTCCAAATGTTGAGATTGGGTTATGCATCTATCTGTGCATGATGGTGTCCAACGCCTCTGGCAAGTGGAGCTTCTCAAAGTTGGGAATAGTCAAAGGAGTGCTGCGGTCCAAGATGGGGCAGGAAAGGCTAAGCATGCTGGCACTTATGAGCATTGAGCATGATCTGCTGCACAGCCTTGACTTCACTGACATGATTGAAGAATTTGCGCTTGCTAAGGCTCGAAAAACAACAATATAAGTAAGCAGCACTAGCGCAGTAGTATGAGTGACAATATGCCTAAGTAGGCTAGGTTAAGTTGATCTGGTTTAGTCTTTTCTGCATTAAGTGCACTTTTCAGACAATTGCCATTGAATGTTGATGTTATGTATTCTGATGTTAATCTCGAGTTGTTACGATAATACGTCAAAACCTTGATATTATTATTCATGTTCAATAAAGGCTGGCTGGTTGCGTCGCAAGCAATTAAGGCTTCTTGGTCGGTCTGAGTGCGCATGTATGGTGAGTGTCAAATGCGCAGGCACCAATGCCGAGAAAAAATAGTCCCTTTTTGCGCTGCAGCATCAGGCCCAATTTGGTCTTAATCCAGCCTTGCCCACTGCTGCTTATACTCCACTATGTCCCTAGCCATGTGTGCTTCTTTCTTCTTATGTTACCATCCATATCTTGTACATTGCCAACTCATTCCATCATGAATTTTTATACCCTGTTCATCTCTATCTGTCCCTTGTCTCCCCATATTAGTATGTGATAAACTATCTCTCCTTCTGTTTACTGTTACATGTATTTCTGCCTACCACAGCCAACTGTCCTACCCCTTTTTTCTACCATGTTTCCCCCATTTTAAAATTCAGTTATTTTCCTGACAAATAAATGCTCATGTGGGGCTGCATTTTAAATGCTATCTTGCACTTCTGGCAATGGATTTCACTACATTGGTGTTGTACCTACTTGCATAGTTGCTATTCTGCTCTTTCAAGAGGCATGAAGTGAAAATGATATCCTATAGCTTCTTACACCCATTTGCAATGCTACTTACCTGCTGAGCATTGTACAGATTACAGTGTCTCTCTAAGCATCCTAGCCCTAGTCAGAATCTCTCATAGTACAAACTGGCTTTCACATGTTGCTTGAGGTTTTTCAACAAAGACATTTTGGAGTCAAGACAAGAAATGTTTTACTATGAAAATATGCCCAGGGTTTATATTACAGAAATCAGTACAAGAAAACATAAAATGTGGTAAACTTAATCCTTGATCAGTATTTTAACTGCAGTAAACCTAGGCTTGAATTCTAATAAACAATGTATACTGCTGTTACTGAAATATTAGATGAACAAAAAAATGCTGTCCTTTGTTTTTTCATAATCATGTAGGATAAAAAAAGTTTATTGAATGCAATGACAATGCTACATATCTAAATCTATATGTGTGATATTTTTACTAGAGCAAGCTAGACAAGCTTATATTCTCATTCTATTGTCAAGCAAATGTAATGTGTCAAACTGCACTAGCTAAAGATAAGTTTTAATCCTTTTATTCAGTTTCCAAAAAGATAAGAACAGGATTAGACATTCTCAGTTGATCCACAGTATTGACCATTCACATTCACTTATCAGTGGCTACACAATTCAGAAAATGGTTAAGTATCTGAATTCTCAGATCCATACTGAAGAATGAAAAATGTGGAATATTTTGGAAGATGCTAAAGGTGATTGTAATGTCTTATTTAAAGACAAAGACTCGGCACTTGGTTATCCTGTCTCTAAACTACACCAGACAACAGGCAGTTGGGGGCACACTGCTTCATTGCTTCATTGCTCAGGTAAATTCTGAAGTAGAAAATCAGAATAATTATAGAAGAACCAAATCTGAATCAATTAGCTTTTGAAGAAGGAAGTGAGGTTACATCGTAATGTGGGTCATAGTCTAAGGCAACAACTATCGACTAGAACATTTATTGAAACTATGCATGTCTAACCATGGAACCTCACCTAAACAGGGCTAAGATATTTGCAGGTTTCCAGTAATACTGCCAATACTTAATGTGCATGAAAGAAAGTAGCAACAGGAGAATAGGACTATTTATTCGCTCTATGAAAACTGCCTCTGTTAACACTGAATGAAGCCCTGTCTCTGGTGCACTTCCAAAGTGCAAGAGATGTCAAAAGCTCTCTTGTTGTCATGTTTATGAAATTTGGTCAGGACTGATTTATTGGTAACAGAGACATAACATATACACATTATATATATATATATAAATATATATATATATATATATATATATATATATATATATATATATATATATAGGTATACTATATAGAATTATCCGCCCATCCATCCATCCATCTATCCATCCACAATATTTTTTTCCATTTTTGTATATGGGGTTGAGATTATATTGATAGCAAAAACACTGTCAGAAAAAACAATTAAACACAACATGGAGAAAAAATTGAACTTATACTAGAGAAGGGATTATTCCCTTTCACAACTTTTGTACAAACACAGAGTTGGAATATATACTTTAGCAGAAGGTGTTGGGGTGCATGGAGGCTTGACCCCCACCCCCACCCCCTGAAAACAATTGGGTTTGGATGGGTTTAAATTCTATAGATGTTTTGTATTAGGTATTTATGAATTTTGATATGTTTTTGTTGCCAATATTTTCCTGTTTAAATTATTTTAAATATGTCTGTCTCCATATGTATATATCTATATATCAACACACGTAGATAGATCGATGCTAGCTAGATATAACTTTTAATTATACACTTATAAATTGTTAATGCTTGTTTACCAGGAAAATCTGACTTTGTCATGGCGTATCTCTTTATAGCAGAGACTGGGGAGAAGAGTTCATGCAGTACAATGCCATATACAACAATCGGTATATAAAGAAAGCAAAACATAAATGAAACCAGTTCTAATTACCATTATATTCAACAGAGTTATATTTCAGTTAGTAGCAGTTATACCATTTAATAATTTCCATAAGGTAAATAAAATGATGCAATAGAATATGTGCAGGACATTACCACTAGATGGCAGATTTTGGGTTAAGACGTTCTAGGTATGGATAAGCTACTGTGTTTTCTGCCTAGAATCTTAGTTTATGTAGGGAATCTGAAAGGTTCCTACAGACAGATAAAAGGATAGAGTTGAAGCAATTTTTAACCAGGATAAGGGTGGCAAGAGCATAGTTTAGAATTCAAAAGGTGGATCATAAGGTTTGCTTTGAAGCATTTTGAATCTACAAATTGTCAGAGGTCTTGTGATAGTGTATCTGAACATTTAGCTACATATGAGAAATACATTGCTTCATCATGTTTATTATTTGATGAGCTTGGGCAAGATATGGGAAAGATAGATTGACAGACATACAGACACAGAAATAGAAAGATAGATTACATAGATGGATAGATAGATAGACAGATAGGCAGATAGATAGATAGATAGATAGATAGATAGATAGATAGATAGATAGATAGATAGATAGATAGATAGATAGATATGAATGCTGCTTGATGGTTAGTATTGAACTTGTTTTGAGTGTTATGATAATTATTTAAGCAGAGGTTTCTCATTTCTTAGCATAATGTGAACAATGGTGGTTATTGCTCTGAACCACAATGAGAGGAAACCCAAAATAGTTTCCTTCCTATGGCCTGATAATGATATTAAATTCTGTAAATGAGGACTTTTTTTAATTTTTATTAATTTAACATATGTACAATATATACACAGAAAGAAAGAGATTCAAAATCACATACTGTTATACAGTATTAGGAATACATTGAATCATCAAGGAAATCTTATACAATGAACACATTAAGAGTCTTGGTATTTCATTCTAAGGTTATCCCAACAACTAAAGGTCTTACTATGATTTATAGATCTTATTCTGATTAATTCTTTTTCAGTTTTATATAGTATATTTTGTTAAATTTAAAAATTCTTTGAATGTAGGAACTAAGTTCAATTTCCATTTTTTTGTAATACTTTTTTGTTAAATGGGGTCCATTCCTATCATGGTATTAGAAACCCAAAAGACTTGGAGAAATTAAAAAAAAACAGAGATTTATTATTGGGAGATAAATATTTAGGACTATATTAAACAAAAAAACATGGTAGATTTCACTGCGTCCTCTGGTAATTAATTAATTTCACTAGTGTGAATGGCCTTTTCTGAGTTTGTTTTTTTTTTTTTTTTTTTGAGGTGGGAGGGGGGATGCCTACTATTTGACAAGTTATGATTGAGTGGTTGCTTTATCAGGGAGTGGGAAGTCAAGGTTTTGTAGTGGAAATAAATAAGATAATAAGATGACTTGAACATTTGGATTCAAAATGAAGGTTTACATCATTTTCATATGTATTCCCAAGACAGAGCTCATTTTCATAATTTGTAAGTCTTCTCTTGCTCAGTCATTAGGTTTTAATGCAGGAATGTACCGTTCTGTATCTCTTTGTTTAACTCGGTCAAATGTTTTCAATGACCATCACTTGAAAAGCTGCCTTCTCTCCTTTGTGTAGTTGTTGATGTCTTCTGCAACAGGCTTTATTATACAATGAATAAAGAGATATCATAGTGTGTCCACTCTGGCAGCGCTTAAAAATTGGTGATTAGAAGGACTGAGAGAAGTGGTCTGCTTTTCAGTGGCTCTGCAATAGAAAACCTTTTATAGAGAAATTTATCCATATTTTTTGTAATCTTCATGGTACTCTTTTTATGTCCTGTCCTACTTCACGAATGTGCTGGTGCATAAAAAAGAGATGGTGGGTCGTAGGGAAACATTTTAAAAGTTTAAACACTAGAGTATGTTGTTGCTGATATCCAGGAAGGTATGCATTTTTTTCTGGATCTTTCCTTTCTGCTACTTCCAAAGGCTACCATGCTAGGTGTAAAGTAGCTTCCGTTATCAAAAGGGAATCGTATTACAATTTAAGACTTTAAAACAATAGCATTACGATTTAAGGCATTACTATTTAAAAAGAGATTGCTAATTATAGAAATTCAGAATTATCCCACTCCTCCAAAAGGTGCCTGAGATTAATGAATAAAATAATAAATTATAGCTTATAAAAGGTATAGTGATAAGTAATTCCTGCATTCTTTTGGGATATGTATTGAAAGATGTCAAACAGTACAGATATACATACTGGATCGGTCGAGGCCCGGATTAACAAGGATCGCCAGCAGTACTGTTGGCCAACAGGGTGCTGGCGGAAATTGGGCTACTGTTGGCCGAAGGAGGAGAAGAGGGGAAAGGCATGCCCAAAGGCAAGTACAGGTTAGAACTGTGGTAGTGAGGGTCAGAACTTTGAATGTTAGCAGTATGACTGGTATAGGGAGAGAGCTAGCTGAAATGATGGACAGAAGGAAGGTTGGTATATTGTGTGTGCAAGAGACCAGATGGAATGGGAGCAAGGCTAGGTGTATTGGAGGCAGGTTCAAATTGTTTTATCATAGTGTGGATGGGAGGAGAAATGGTATAGGGGTTATCCTGAAGCAACAGTATGCTAAGAGTATTTTGGAGGTGAAAAGAGTGTCAGATAGGGTGATGTTTATAAAGCTGGAAATTGATGGTGTAATGATTAATGTTGTTAGTGCATATGCTCCACAAGTTGGGTGTGCAATGGAAGAGAAAGAAAAATTTTGGAGTGAGTTGGATGAAGTGGTGATGACTGTACCCAAGGGTGAGAGAGTGGTGATTGGAGCAGAGTTCAAATGGCATGTTGGTGAAGGGAACAGAGGGGATGAGGAAGTGATGGGTAGGTATGGTGTTAAGCAAAGGAATGCAAAAGGTCAGATGGTAGTGGATTTTGTGAAAAGGATGATCATGGCTGTGGTGAATACGTATTTTAACAAGAGGGAGGAACATAGGGTGACATACAAGAGTGGAAGAAGATGCACACAGGTGGATTATATCTTGTGTATAAGGGCCAGTCTGAAGGAGATTGGAAACTATAAAGTGGTGGCAGGGGAAAGTGTAGATAGGCAGCATAGGATGGTGGTTTGCAGGATGACACTGGTGATCAAGAAGAAGAGGAGGAGTGTGAGGGCAGCACCAAGGATCAGATGGTGGAATTTGAAAAAGGGTAATAGTGAGGTGGAGTTCAGGGAAGAGTTAAGACAGGCACTGGGTGGCAGTGAAGAGTTACCGAATAGCTGGGTAACTACAGCAGAGCTAGTAAGGGAGATGGCTAGAAAGGTGCTTGGTGTGACATCTGGAAAGAGGAAGAAGGACAAGGAGACCTGGTGGCGGAATGAGAAAGTACAGGAGAGTATACAGAGAAAGAGGTTGGTGAAGAAGAAGTGGGATTGTCAGAGAGATGAAGAAAGTAGACAGTAGCATAAGAAGATGAGGTGCATGGCAAAGAGAGAGGTGGCGAAGGCTAAGGATAAGATGTATGAAGAGTTGTATGAAAGGTTGGATGCTAAAGAGGGAGAAAAGGACCTGTACCGATTGGCTAGACAGAGGGACAGAGCTAGTAAAGATGTGCAACAGGTAAGGGGGATAAAGGATAATGAGGGGAAACAAACTCACAAGCGAGGAGAGTGTATTGAGCAGATGGAAAGGGTACTTTGAGTGGCTGATGAATGAAGAGAATGAGAGGGAGAGAGGGTTGGATGATGTGTGGATAGTGAATCATGAAGTGCGGTGGATTAGCAAGGAGGAAGTAAGGATAGCTATGAAGAGGATGAAGAATGGAGAGGCTGTTGGTCCAGATGACATACCTGTGGAAGCATGGAGATGTTTAGGTGAAATGGCAGTGGAATTTTTAACTAGACTGTTTAATGAAAGCTTGGAAAGTGAGAGGATGTCTGAGGAATGGAGAAAAAGTGTTTTGGTACCGATTTTTAAGAATAAGGGTGATGTGCAGAACTGTAGTAACTACAGAGGGATTAAATTGATCAGTCACAGCATGAAGTTATGGGAAAGAGTAGTCAAAGCTAGGTTAAGAAGGGAAGTGATGATTAGTGATCAACAGTATGGTTTCATGCCAGGAAAGAGCACTACAGATGCGATGTTTGCTCTGAGACTGTTGATGGAGAAGTATAGAGAAGGTCAGAAGGAGTTGCATTGTGTCTTTGTGGACTTAGAGAAAGCATATGACAGGGTGCCTAAAGAGGAGTTGTGGTTTTGTATGAGGAAGTTGGGAGTGTCAGAGAAGTATGTAAGAGTGCCACAGGATATGTATGAGAGTAGTGTGAGAGCGGTGAGGTCTGTGGTGGGAGTGATGGATGCGTTTAAGGTGGAAGTGGGATTACATCAAGGATCAGCTATGAGCCCTTTCTTATTTGCAATGGTGATGGACAGGTTGACAGATGAGATCAGGCAGGAGTCCCCGTGGACTATGATGTTGGCAGATGACATTGTGTTCTGTAGTGAGAGTAGGGAACAGGTGGAGGAGACCCTGGAGTGGTGGAGATATGCTCTAGGGAGAAGAGGAATGAAGGTCAGCAGGACAAAGACAGAATATATGAGTGTGAATGAGAGGGAGTATAGAGGAATGGTGAGGATGCAGGGAGTAGAGGTGATGTTGGTGGATGAGTTTAAATACTTGGGATTAACAGTTCAGAGTAATGGCGAGTGTGGAAGAGAGGTGAAGAAGAGAGTACAGGCAGGATGGAGTGGGTGGAGAAGAGTGTCAGGAGTGATTTGTGACAGACGAGTACCAGTAAGTGTGAAAGGGAAGGTCTACAAGAGGGTAGTGAGACCAGCTACGTTATATGGGTTGGAAACCATGGCATTGACAAAAAGGCAGGAGTCAGAGCAGGACGTGGCAGAGTTAAAGATGTTAAGATTTGCACTGGGTGTGACGAGGGTGGACAGGATTAGGAATAAGTATATTAGAGGGTCAGCCCAGGTTGGAAGGTTTGGAGACAAAGTCAGAGAGGCAAGATCATGTTGGTTTGGACATGTGCTGAGGAAAGATGCAGAGTATATTGGGAAAAAGATGCTAAGGATGAAGCTGCTAGGTAACCTAAAAGAGGAAGGCCTAAGATAAGGTTTATGGATATGGTGAGAGAGGACATGCAGGTGTTTGGTGTGAAGAGCAAGATGCAGAGGACAGGAAGAAATGGAAACAGATGATCTGCTGTGGCAACGTCTAATCGGAGCAGCCGAAAGAAGAAGAAGATTGAAAGATGTCAAACAATGTCAAGAAGTATGTTTGCTATACTTTTATGGGATGTAATTTTTTATGAATGCTGACAAGTAGTATCTCTCATGCTAAAATCAATAAATAAGTAATATAACTAGCTTCCTAAATCCTGTGTGTAATTTTAACCAAATTATTACTGTATACATGTCATCGTTCTCTTACCTGAGAGAAAAGTACCCTTGATGTCTATCTACTAACCTGAAGGTTAAAGCAAATAAAGCTTTCAACTTCAAATTTGCATTTGTTTTAGATATAATAAAAGAATACAGGAACACCTTAAGAGCTGTAACTAAGATAAAACATTATTATGAATCAAATTGCTGGTGTTTCAGGCTAAGGGGACCAAACAACTAGATGCATTCCGTATCATTAAAATGTATGAGGAATGCTTCTTGCTTATGCTCTATCAAGGTGACTGTCGCATATTTATTTCATGGAGGTACAAATATTCTAACCAAATGATGTGAATTGTAATCATAATTGTAGAAACAGAAATATTTTATTATTTACAGAGAGGTCAATAGGATTAACATGCCTAGCTTAAAATGTATTTTATTGCAAGTCAGTGATGATATGTTAAAAAAAAGAATTTCAGTTTATCAAATTGAGGCATGTTTTGATAGCATAAACTGTATATGAACCTTAAGGGCAGTCAGCATTCACATTGCAGAGACTAAATAAATGTACATAATGGCAAAGGTCATGCTTTGACAAGGACCAACATTGGGATAGTATCATGGATGCAACTTAAGATTGTTTGCTTCTTTTATCATTAAAGTAAGGGGATCTGGCAAACATATTTACAGAAATATTGCTTAGAAGGTTTAAGCACAGTTATAAAGCTAAGAACAATAAAGATTACAAATTAATTTACTGTTTAACTGAACAGCTGCAAATTTGAAAATTATAAAACTGCACTGTACTGCAATTAGTCGACAAGTATATAAAATCTATAAAAATGTTATTGTTTTATAATTTAAACTTAATCAAAATACAATAGTAAAGGCTATAATTAAAAGTATCAGAATATTTGCTCAAAAATCATTTTATGAAACAAGATATGTTTAGAATAAAAGCATTCTGAAAATATTACATACTTGTGTGAAATAGTTTAGGAAAGCAATCAGTGACTTCTAATTTGATTTATGTAAACTATTTAAGAAACAGATGATAAACTATGGAATTTTGTTTTGCAAGATGAAATAGATAATCTGTCAGAAGATTATAAAAATGCTATGTTTAGGTCAGTTAGTTTAATTTTTTTTGGTTAAATGTTGGACTAGATTTATATGAGGTTTACTACCACAATATCAACATTCAGAACACTGAATGTTCACTACAACGAAAATGAAGTCACATTTGTGGCGTACTAATAAGCTTATAATGTCAAATCTGTTGATCGAATTTAACAGATTCAACATTAATGTTAAAAATCGACCATGATGGCAGTGTAGGTGCAAACGTAAATGAAGCACATACACTATCAATCATGTCTTAGTAGAGGGGCAAGCCCCCCTGCACCCCCTTGTGGGGGGCTGCACCCCCCACACCCCCTGTATATTAAATATTCTAACGCCGAGATTGCACTACAGTGACAAAAGGGATACATTTCCCTTTCCGCATTGTACCATGACTGTACTCACAAGAGTGAGCTGATATGTAATCTCAATCTCCTAGTGTTCGGCAACATGGAAAGATGTCTAAATAACGTTCAAATTTCCGCATTCGCTGAACCAAATTTTAACATTTTGATAGTATATCTTTACATGAAAATGTCTACACAAGGCTTTTTACACACATATCTAAAATGAGTAAAAAGCTTCCACTATGTGAGGACAAAATTCATCCTGCTAAGGACTTCCAAGATGGCTGAAGATTGAGTAACAACCTGATTCTAGCTGTCTGAGTCTGAAAACAGGAAGTTAGCAGAGAGGGCCAGTGGAGTTGTTCTGGCTAAATTCCAGTAACTGGCTAGCAAGTGTACTGTCTGGATGCCAGGAAAAAATAAATACAGAGGACCTGAAGAAAAATCAGCTACAAAAGGTGAAGAATAAACATTGAGTGGGAAAAGTATACAGCTGTTCAGCAAAGAGCAGTGCGAGCTCCAGACATGACCTCCCGTAACCTAGACGAAAGTATAAGGCAATTGCACACAGATCTGATTAAAATAAATGAAACACTGGTAGAGTATAGAAAAATGGAAGAAGCTTTAAGCAGATATTCAGACAAGGTAAAAAACTGCAAAAGTCAGAGGTCAAAAGGAAGAAAAGGTTGGCTGAATATGAAACTGCTCAAGAAGAGATGCTTCAAAAAATAAGAGAATTAGAGGACAGATCAGACAGGGAAAACAAAGAAGTTATGTCCTTTCTGTAATGTTCCATCTGTGTTGTCCATGTTCATTCTTCCTCAACATATGGGTTTGGACCTGACTTGGCCATTACTATAGATTGTGATCACCAAAAAACTCTCGAGCCCCCCCTTACTCATAATGCACCAACCCCTAACATACCTCAAATCTTGTTTGCTGTTTTACAAAGGTAAAAGGACTACTATAAAGATTCTTATAGAACATTCCATATCTGGGTCTCAATAAGAAGGACAGTGGTGTCCTTATAGATACTTGTTCTTCCAGAAATTCACTATGAAAAACAAAGGATGGGGGTTGGAGGGATGGGAGTTGAGGAAGAAAGGAAATGGGCAACACAGATGGAACATTATGGCATGTATATAATTTCCTTATCTGATGTTGTCAAATTTCATTCTATCCTCAACATATAGGACAGAGCCCCCAGCTACGTAAATTCCCGGGTGGATTCTAAGAAAGGATATTTCTGAGCAATGTTGTGTCTAAGGCTGATCTTCCCCTCGAGACCAGATCCAATTTGTAATGAGTAATAAAGGTATGAGGATTAGCCCAAGTTGCAGCTGAAGATATACTGTCCATGGAAACTCTATCAGGAAACACTGAAGAAGTTGACATTGACATAGTCAAATGGGATTTTAATGGTTTTGGTCAGGACAGACCCAAGTTATTGTAGATAAATTATATACACTTTGTCATCCATCTGGCTAAAGTCACTTTTGCAAATATTTTTTCCAATTTAGAATCTGCAAAGGACATGAATAATTAATCTGTTTTTCTAATATCTTTCATTCTGTGTAATTAAAAATTCAATAATCTGTGGACATCCAGAAAATAAAGGATATATACCACTTTGTTTGCAAATTTAGGAAAGGAGACTAGTTGGTAAATGGACTGATTAATATTGGATTCTGATTCCACCTTAGGAAGAAAAAAAGCATTTGTTCATAATGTTACTCTATCCTTATGCCAGATCAAATAGGGATGTTTAGAAGACAATGATTGCAGTTCTGAAATTCCTCTAGCAGAGGTAATGGCCACTAGAAATGTAATCTTCCAGTTCAAGAATTTAAGATCACATTTAGCTGCTGGTTCAAAGGGAGAATTAACTAAGGCCTTCAGCACCAAATTTAAATCCCATGGTGGAGTAGGATCTTTATATGGTGTTCTGAGTAGGAGTATGTTTATCAAAAATACTTTACAAAGCTTAGATGAAGCCAAAGAAAAATTCTCAAATCCAGTATGGAAATTAGAAATTGCTGCTATCTGAACTCTAACAGCTGAGGAACTAGCTTCCTCATTAAAAACATTTGCCAAAAAAATCAAGAACACTTTGTAGAAGGGCTGAAAGGGGAATCTGCTGTGCCGAAAAAATGAACATTTTCCATTTAATTATGTATAGTTTTCTTGTAGAGGCTTTATGGGAAGACAAAAGCAGCTTGTAAACAGGGGAAGACAGCAACGGTTCTCTGGCAATTAAAGGAATTGGGGAAACCATGCTGTTAGCTTGAGGTTTGAAATATCCAGTTGAAGCATGCCTGTTGGGTGAGACATGAGGTCTGGAATTGGATCCAGAATCCAAAGTGGGTAAAGCAGATGAGGCCAAAGGAAAGGGAACCAAATCTGTCAAGGCCAATAAGCTCTAATGAGGATTAATTTGTTCTTCAATCGGGCAGCTTTCTGTAGGAATTTGGGAATTAGGGGAGTTGGGGGTAGGCACAGAATAGAGCAGGGAACCATTCACAGAGTAGAGCATCCATCGGTGATTCCCTCGCTGGAGGCATTAGGGAAAGAAGCTGTTGCACTTGCTGTTTGGGGGGATGCAAAAAGATCACAGTAAGGCTGGCACCACTGACAGAAAATAAAGTCTGCCACTGTCCTGTTGAGAGACCACTTGTGAGATAGAAGAAGGCAACTGTTCAGTTTGTTTGTTATCACACGGGCCTTCCCTGGAATGTGTGTTGCTATCAAAAAGCGGTTGGAGGAAATCACCCATTCCCACACTCTGAGGGTTTCTCAACATAAGGGATATGTTCTGGTTCCCCTTTTTGATGATGTATCAAAATACCAACATGTTATCTGTCTGTAATGCAATTGTCCCAAAAGGGAAAGAGTCTTGGAATGCTAGCAATGCTAAGAGCACTGTTCTCATTTCCAGAACACCGATATGCATGTTGGCCTATTTGGGGAACCAAGTGCTTTGGACTGTCTTCCTCAGGAAGTCCCCCCCCCTACCCAATCTGAAAAATGTCCATGGTAGATGGGGTTGTAGAACCTGATCTGACTGAATCCACCAACAAAGGTATTTCTTACATGTCTGAGTGATTCTTCTTTTTGCTGACATATGATGATAAAAAATTGAATGCTGTGTTGCCTACATACATTGAAGAATTCATGTGTGAAATCTTGCTAAAGGAACTAGAATTATGGTCAGTAACATTAACCCTAGGGCTTGTAGAATTAAACAAGCTGAAATGTTAGTGCTGTAAATTATTTCCCTGACCTGGAACCTGATAATCTGCACTCTTAAAAGAGGAAGAGAAGCTGTCAATAATGATGTGTTAAATATCGCTCCTATGAATTCCAGTGTTTGAGTTAGTTGTAACTGAGACTTGTTGTGGTTTACTGTTATCCCTGTTGGGATCAAGTTCAGAGTACCTGATTCCTTGTTTTTATTAGTAGATGCTTGGTTGGGGTGGTAATGAGCCAATCGTCTAAGTATGGAAACACTCAGAATTCCTGCAGTCTTAAATAAGCTGTTACCACTGCCATGCATGTGGTGAGGTCAAAGGGCAGTGCTCTGCACTGATAGTGACTGGCTCCCAACCAGAAGCACAAATACCTTCTAGATTGCCTGTTCATTTTTATGTGATAGCATACATCCAAAAGGCCCATTGAGCACATCCCATCGGCCTTGCCCAGGAAGGGCAGAATGGACTGAACCATGACAATCTAAAACTTTGTATGCTGAAATGACTTGTTTAAGTTGATGAGATCCAAAAATGATCTCCAGTCACCTGTTATCTTTGGCACTAAAAGAATCTTCCAGCAAGTTCCGGATTCTATCTGGTTTAGTGGAACCAATTAGATCACTCATGTTTCTAGCAGCTTTAGTATTTCTAGTGCTTCTGCTTTCCTCTGACTGGGTGAAACATCAGGAAATTTGCATACAAATGAAGGTGGAAGGCAAAAGGGAATTATATAGCCTCTGGAAATAATCCTCTGCACCCATGTATCTTTTGTGATGTTTAGCCAGGCTCTCAAGTGGAGGGATAAACAACCCCTAATTGCCTCAAGAGGGAGACAATTGGGCCTCCTTTCAGGAGTGCTGATAGGGTCTATTGGAGAAAGAATCTCTGGACTCTTGGTTCTGTGGCTGTCCTCTGCCATGTGGGTATTGCTGTCCATTGGAGTTCCCACCTCTACCCCTGGGGAACTATCCTCATATGGATCTTGGAAAGGTACATGGGACTTCCTGAACCTCATTTTTGTCCACTTCATTGATTCCTAGAAAAATATCTTTGTGGGGACAAAAAACATACATCCACTGCAGAGACAGTCTTTCCATCTTTTTCACACCTGGAGACTGTGTCCTTCACTTTTGGGTCAAACAACAAACTGACATCAAGGGATGCATTGACAAACAAGGACTTGAAGAGTTCTGCAATGTCACAGAAGTGCACCCAGGCATGCCTCCTGATGGAAATGTCTGAACCTGCCACACTTCAGGTGCCTTCAGCTGCATGTGAGCTTGTGTGGATGAATTTGCAATACATTGAAGAGTAGTCAACTGTGAGGGCACCGGAGATTGAGCCTCAGCAGTAGTGGTCCCGGAAAGGGATTTTGAAAGTTCCTTGATCAAGTCTCTTTGTAGTCTTGTGAAGTGTACAAGTAGTTCAGCAACCTAAGGGCAAAAGTTGCTGAAGCACAACATGCTTCCCAAATCTGTCCAACACCCTAGTCACTCTGTTAGGGGGATGGACAGAGGAACTCTGTCCAGCAAGTTCCTTCTTGGTGGCCACTGCCATGACCATAGCATCTATGGGCACTCCCTTACTCCCAGACCTACCTCCCTACAAGTGGAGCCATAATCTGATCTGTTCTCTTGGGGGACTGGCTCAGCTGAGTCAGGCTCCTTCCATGACCACCTAGAGATCAAGTCAATGAGATCTTTGCCAGGCAGAGTTACCCCAGAGGTATGTTGGCCAACTTCAAAGGCCTCTAGAAATACTGATTCCTTCAGTGAAGGGTAATTGGAGGACCAACCACCACTCTGCTTAAGGATCTCAAGGATGTCTCTGAATGAGACTTCTTCAGGAGATGACCCTTTTCATTCACTGAAATCAGTATCCTTAGTGACTGACTCCTGAGGGGAGTCCAAGTGCCTCCTTTTGCACTTCCTCTTCTTACGGACTTCCTGGGTGGGATGCTCCAGTAAAGTATGTAGAGTTTGAGCTGGTCTCTTGGGAACTGGCTCAAATGAGTCAGGCTCCTTCCACAACCACCTAGAGATTAAGTCAATGACATTATCGCTGAACAGATTTACCAAAGAAGTAGACAGGCCATCTCCAAAGGCCTCCAGAAATACTGATTTCTCCAGTGAAGGGTTATCAGAGGACCAACCACCCCTCTGCTAAAGAATCTCAAGGATGTGTCCGAATGAGACTTCTATAGGAGATTACCTTGGGGACCCTTTTCATTCACTGAAATCAGTATCCTTAGTGACTGACTCCTGAGGGGAGTCCAAGTGCCTCCTTTTGCACTTCCTCTTCTTAGGGAATTCCTGGGTGGGATGCTCAGTGAAGTATCAGAAAAGATCATAATACCCTGCTGGGTGGACTGGAGAGATTGAGCTGGCTGTACCTGTGCTGTAGAATGATGTGGCTCAAGATGCAGAGACATCAGGGATATGGATGGAAGATCTAAGTTGGGAGAGTCCATCCTTCCTGTCAGTGCAGAAAACACTTTCTTTATTATCTCACAGGCAGATCACTCTGGGGAGAAGGAAGAGAATAGATCTTTGAAGCCATTTTTATGGCCCATTGCTTCTTTCTTCCCCAAAAGCAGTCTCCCCGAAGCAGAAGTCAGAGCTGAGCTGTCCAGTGCTGAAGCTCTAAGGGGCACAGCTGGCTACACAAACTTTGGAGTCTTCTCTAGTGCCTCAGATCTGAGTCATCTGGATCCAAGGTTGTGAGAGAAAGTGTACTCAGAAACCACTTTGGATCCTAAGATAGAAGTACCTTAGGATCCCAGCCAGATGGACCCTGATGGTTTGGATCCAGGGGCTGCAAAATGATCAGTCAAATTGAAAAGAGAGCTGCCATTAGTGCTGCAGTGGAAAGACAGGCTTCCTGACCCAAGGGAATAGGAGAAGGGAGAACAGCCATTTGTATTTCCTCATCCTTCTGTCCCCATCTTCTATAGTCAAACTTCTGGAAGAATGAGATCAGGCAAGGGAAGGTGACCTGGAGCAGTGTCCCTCTAAGAAGGGGAAGGTATTCTTTAAGGAAATGGATCCAAGGAAGGACAGTACCGCATCCTAGGCAAAAATGTCAGTTTGGAAGAAGTAGGATCTACGGATTTATCAGTTGGATCTGTCGGAGGTTGGATAGGTATAGACTTTGGGTCTGACTTGAGCTTTTTTCTTGGTGGCTCTGAAGATGGAGTTGACAATGCTTAAGGCCTCGGGGACTGGGTCAAAGGCTTCTTAGTTTTAGATATGGGAGAATAAGCCCCAGAAATAGATTCACCAAAAGAGGAAGTAAGTAAGGCATTCAATATTAATTTGTTCCTCTTATCCATTATTGCCTATGGATTGAAATATTTACAAATGGAGAAATTAATTTGGAGGTGATCAGTGCCCAAACAGTATACACATAAGTTATGGGCACTGGATAAGGGCAATTTTTGCTCACACTTTTGACACTTCTTAAAACTGGAAGGCGGTTTATTAGACATACTGAACAAATAAAAGTAAGGAATGTTTATATATACATAAATATATATATATATATATATATATATATATATATACATACATACATACAAGACACACACACACACACACACACATATATATATGTATATATATATATATATATATATATATATATATATATATATATATTGAGAGATTTTATATATATATATATATATATATATATATATATATATATATACACACACATATTATATATAGATATGAGTCTACTAAATTTTGAAGTTTCAAAATGTCGAATTTTGAATTGAGGATTTGAAACATGAAACCATTTAAATGGAGATTGCTGTACAGCAAGGAGTGGTATATTAGTCATTTTTCCTCACTGTTCGTGCAATCTCAGAGTAGCATGCTCCCCTCCAAAAAGTAAAAAAAAAGACTTTTTTTTGTTTTAATTTATTTATTTTATTTACTTTTTTTATTTAAATTTTGAAGTTTCAAAACTTCAGTCTTATGAATGTCAAAGTTTTTTGGAAGTTTGAAATTTAGAAGTAAACTTATATATATATATATATATATATATATATATATATATATATATATATATATATATATATATATATATATATATATATATATACATACATAAATGTAGGTGAGACAGTGTGTATGAGTGAGTGGTATGAATGAAGTGCTGAAGTAACATCTCAATCCCATGTACAAAATGGGAAAATGAGTTGAGGATGTATGTATGTATGTGTGTAAATAAATATATATATATATATATATATATATATATATATATATATATATATATATATATATATATATATATATCAATAGAGAGAGATAAAGAGAGATACCAGTTATGGTATCAAGAATACACAGCAGTGTAATAGGAAGGACAATTGAAAAGAAAAGGGAAAGTTAACAACTACCAACTACCAACTATGGCATATTAGAAATACATCAGGTGTAATGGGAAGGGAGAAAGATTAATAGCAAATATAAGGAGAAATCACTTATCCTAATAAGAAATAGCTTGAGAGCTCAGCTGACCATGTCTACTCATGAAAGAGGCAAATGAGATCTGAGGTATGTTGGGGTCGGTGCATTATGGGTAAAGGAGGGGCTTGAGAGTTTTGGTGATCATGAGCTATAGTATGCAATTTGAGTGAAGTGGAGTTAGAATACTTCACTATAATTATACTGTCTACTCTGTGTGTGTGTGTGTGTGTGTGTGTGTGTGTGTGTGTGTGTGTGTGTGTGTGTGTGTGTGTGTGTGTGTGTGTGTGTGTGTGTGTGTAAATCAGATCAGGATTCAGGATCAAAGTATCAGATCAGAACCCATATGTTTAGGAAACAATGAAAATTGACAACATAACATCTGAAATTTTCTGCTGTACCAGGGATGTTGGAAGGAACAGACTACATTAATTTTATGAAAGCACAAATAAGAAACTGGACTGGCATCCTA
Organism: Protopterus annectens; assembly: GCF_019279795.1. Classification (NCBI taxonomy): domain Eukaryota; kingdom Metazoa; phylum Chordata; order Ceratodontiformes; family Protopteridae; genus Protopterus; species Protopterus annectens. The sequence continues at coordinate 1,006,902,197 of NC_056731.1, forward strand.
CAGCAGTCGTTAATTGAAAGGGCACATCGTGTGTATGCTCCAAACTTGGCTATGAGAAAGCAACCTAGACCTTTAATAGGAAAGTTGCAATCCTACCAGCAGGAGCAGCCCATTCTGACAAAACTATGGCATAAAGGCAAAGTACTTAAAGTAGGAGACAGCAGAGTGTTTGCAGAAAATTATTATTCATTGTACACCAGGCAGAAGAGGATTAAATTTAGGCTGCTATTTAGGGAATGTCGAGAAGCAGGCATGAGATTCAAACTGCTGTATCCAGCTATATTTAAAATATTCTTCCCTGGAAGGACAAAATCATTTTTGGATGAAAGTACATGCTAAGGAGGAAATGCAAAAGTTTGCCCAACAAAAAGTGAGCTGTGAAACAAAAGTGGATTCTACTTCATGTTCTGGTAAAACAGACTGCAGAGAGACTGTGCCAGTGATGCCTTTCCCATTTGGTCAACAGAAAATACTGGAGAGAAGGAATGGAGTGTGAGAACTGACTAGAAGAATCAAGAGTACATTGGAAATTAAACAGAAACAGGATATGGGAGCTGGACATGAACAGGACTAAAACCAGTAACGTGGAAAATTACAAATGTGGAATTACAAAGCAATAATTATATTTCTGAAACATGACAGAACAAGAAAATCTGGAAATATTGGGATCTTTTGGACTTTGTTAAACTTGCATGGGACTTTAAAACATATGACCTACTTCACGTCAATAATGTTCAGAAAAATACTTAGTAGAGGGAAAGAGGAGGAAAAAGATAAACTGTAAGTGAAACAAACTTTTTTCCTTAATGGTACTAGTTCTATAGTGCATGATTTTTTGCATGTTATAAAGTAAAGTTTTCTCCATTATTTTAAGTGTGGTGTGGATACAAAGTTAAATATGTGCTCCTGTTTTTTTTTTTTTTTTCTTTTTTTCTTTCTCCCTTCTTCTGTCTTTCCCCTTGTTGAGTTTTAAGAAATGTAGGTACTGTAATGTAAAAAAAAAGTCTGAAAAAAACTTAGTCAAAATGCCAGTGGAGGACAAACATACAAAGAACCCAAGAGAGCAAGAACAAAAATCACAAATAAATCTTAAGCATTTTTGATCCTTTATTTATTGGAACATCCTCAGGAAATAAACATTAAAATAAATATAAATGTTTAAATAAACCCATAAGTCCACCAAAAATGCTTCCAACCAATCAAAAAAAAATACACTAAAAAACACCTATTGGCTAACATGAACTATTCACAGGTAAGCTTACATCATCCTATCACTTTATGTATTAAACAAAGTCTCCTCTTCTAAAAGGTATTCAGGCCAATAAAAATCAACCTATACTCCCTTATTTGTCACTAAAGAAAAGACACTTCCGAAATAAATATACCATTCATATGTAGATAAAAATATTACAAAAATTTAACATATAATTTCTCAAAACTAATAAAATCAAAACAAACAATAACAGGTAAATTAGAATTTCCCATAGATACTTTTAAACTTAAGTAAAAATGTATTGATAGCAAATTCATTAAGTCCAAGAAAATGATCAGCCCTTAGTGTGATCTGCCATTTGAGTTCCCGCACTTCCAACATGTTATTACACCCTGTAATAAAACCCATTTGATTAACTTATTTGGGAACATAAAAATGGAACTTTCTAAACCCAACACATTCTAAGCTGTGTTTAGCTAAAGCATTAACAATTTCTAGAGATTATATAGTTATGGAGTGGGATAAAAGTAAAGTGGAGATCAAAAACAAGGTGGAAATAAAAAAATGGAGATATGGTTAATAAGTAACAAGAATTATTTAGAGGAACTGACAATGTTAAAGTATTGCAAATAGGGAGATTCACACAGAAAAAGAAGAGGAGCAACTTCAGAATGCTAAACAGTAAATAAGGATTACCTTGATAATATGCATGAGTTTAGAAAGATTGCTGTTAAGCACCTGCTTTTTTTTATAATAACTCTAGAGGACAAAAGCACAATGACTCAGGCAACAGAAAGTAGAAAGGGTTTTCATCAAACTTAGGGAGCCTATAACAAGGAAGATAACAAGAGATCCTGTAGAAATATTAGAAATATTTTGGAAATTTTATGAAAGTCTATATAAAGCAGAGAAATATGGAAGTTAAGAGAAGGTACAAATGGAAGCATTTAATGAAGAATTAAATATACCAAGGTTAGCGGTAGATGAGGCACAATTATTAACAGGACATGAGGAGATGAGATAAAAATGGTGATGTGTAACCAATCTACAGAAAAGTTCCCAGGAATAGATGGTATTCCTGTGGAAGTTTGGAAGCTAGGAGGAAAAAACTGATAACAATATGTAAGGTTTTGTTTAACAATATTTTTAAAAGAAGGAGAAGTAGCAGCATCCTGGAAGAGAACTGTGGTAGCTATGATCCATCAGATCTAGCTTCACACTGGTCCATTTCAATACTAAACCATGATTATAAAGTGGTTATGTCTATAATGGCTAAAATAATGGCAAAAGTGATGGCAAAATTGATATGGATCAATGTAGTTTTGTGGAGGGGTAGCAAACATTTGACAACACTAACAGAGCATTGATGACCCAGATAGAAGCAAAATGTAAGAAAATAGCAATGTTGTTGGTGTGTCTTGAGACCGAGAAAGCATGTGACAGAGTAAGCTAGGACTTTATGGGAAGGGCAATGGAAGCATTTGCATTTTCTGATAAAATTATAAGGATGATTAGGAGGATATATAAGGGGATCAGATGTGAAAGTGGCTGGAGTCCTCTCTGATAATTTCTGCTTGAGCAAATGGAGGCAGGGGTGTCCTCTCTCCCCATTTGTTATTTGCATTATATTTAGAACCAGTGACAAAGAAAGTAAGGGACTCAGAAATCCAAGGATAAATTTGGTATGGCAGTCAAGAAAAGCTGGCTCTATTTGCAGATGATATTATTTTACACCTGCCAAAACCAGAAAGGGACATTACATTGTTGTTGAACATTTTGGAACAGTTTCATATATTTTCAGGATACAAAACTAATGAAGCTAAAACAAAGGCAATAATGGTAAATTATGTACCCCCACACACAAATTGGTTCAACAATATCCATATTTATAGGGACATGATAAAAGTATGTAGTTAGGAGTATGGATTAAAAATGATTCCAGTGTGGCAGCTAATTGTATGTGGGAAGAGACTAAATAAAAGATAATACAAAAAGTGGAAAAATGCAATCTCTGTTATATTGATACTGACAGCAAGATAGAAGCAGTTAAAATGTTTTTAGTCTCTTTAGTCTTATATACAGGTCAGGCATATTTTTATCAACCAGAGAAGTTGTGGATAGCAACTAATAAAGAGCTGAAGGATTTTATCTGGGAGGGGAAGGTGGCAAGAGTCAAGTGGGATAAGCTGATTCTTCCATTAGAACAAGGCAGATTGGAATTACTCAATTTGAAGGAGTACTTCAGAGCAACACAGTTTAGGCTTCTCTACATAGAACAAGAAGAAATGTATATTTCAAAGTGGAAAAGGACAATCATTAATCAATGGGGAAGTTCAAGAAACAAGGAGAGACTGGGATTTTGGATGCAGACCTTTAAGGAGAACAACAATAATTACACAGAATATTATATTCCTAAAGTAGTAGAAAGCATTCTAAGAGCTAAACTAACATGAGAATGGAGAAAGGAAATTCTGTCAATAGAAATGACTGCAATTAGTGATGGAGACAATAGGAAAGAGCGTCTGGAATTTATTTGAGAAAACTGGCAAAAGAACCAAGGTATTGGGAGCAAATAACTAGAGAGGGAATAGTAATAGAATGGGAAGATACCAAGAACTTATTTGGACTGCAGGTTAGAGACTGCCTTCCCTATCAAGTATTGATATCAGACTATAGGCAAAGAGAAAGAAATAGAGGGGTCCTAAATGAAAGTCCAGCACAGGTAGTGTTTTTGGTAGAATCTAGAACAGAATCTGCCTTTAAAAAAGGAACAGTTAGTACAGCATGTAAAATATAGCATGATACATATAACAATTTAGAGGAAGATAGAAAGGATTGGGAAAAGAGTCTGGATAAAAAAAAATCACAAAAAAAACAATGTGGGGATATATTTGTGTTTCCCAAATATGCAACAACATCTAGAAGATTTAGGATCTTTGCTTGGAAGTGTTCACATAGATATTTTTATACCCCAAATATGCAACAATGTCTAGAAGATTTAGGATGTTTGCTTGGAAGTATTTACATAGGTATTTTTATACCCCATGCAGACTCTATAGGATTTTTTTTTTATGCAGGTAGACAGCAAATGTTGGATATGAGATGGGGAAGAAAGAGGTAACTGGGAACATATCTTCTGAGAGTGTAATGAGTCGGCAGACTTTAAAGACTCCCTGCAGACTGCTCTGTCATAGATACTGAGTGAGCAAATTGGTATAACTAAGGAAATTATTTTTTTAGCAATAATACAGAATCAGAATTGCCTAGACATACTACAGCCTTGCTGAGTCTAATTATGTCGGCTGCCAAAAAAATAATTTACTAGAAAATCGAAAGCAAAGTCTAAAACCAAGTGTGCTCAAAATAGTGAATATAGTAACAGAGATGAATCAACTGGAAATGGAATCTTTAGAAAAGGATAGCAGCAAATCGCCTACAAAAATGGGAATTGTGGGAACAATAATCAACTTGAAATGGAATCTTTAGAAAAGGATAGCAGCAAATCGCCTACAAAAATGGGAATTGTGGGAACAATAATCAACTTGAAATGGAATCTTTAGAAAAGGATAGCAGCAAATCGCCTACAAAAATGGGAATTGTGGTAACAATAATCAACTTGAAATGGAATCTTTAGAAAAGGATAGCAGCAAATCGCCTACAAAAATGGGAATTGTGGGAACAATAATCAACTTGAAATGGAATCTTTAGAAAAGGATAGCAGCAAATCGCCTACAAAAATGGGAATTGTGGGAAGAATGAATGCAGAGGAGGAACAGCATTAAACAGAAGGCATGATATGAATGAGCTATGTAACGCTTGATTCACAATGATTGGATTGATTATAAGTAATGCATAATGTTTGAAATTACAGCTGTGTTGACATGGCTTGTAATGTATAATATTTGCAGCTGGAATTGTATCAGGATGGTTTGTTTTAATTTGTATAAAAGTAAGATTGCCTATGTCATATGTGATAATTTAATAAAGATGTTTCTTGTTTAAAAAAAAAGTTTATCCTGCTAAGAACTGGAATTCCTAAACTGAAACCCCCTCCCTATGAAAGAAACAAACACTTTTTTTTTTGCTTTTTTAACTGTGCTTCTCTGATGTGGGGAGGGGCATGTCCTCCACACCTCCAAACTTATATATATATATATATATATATATATATATATATATATATATATATACCATTTTCACTGTCATACTAACTGAAAGAAGGGGAAATTATGCATGAAACAAGTCTCACTGTTTTCATAACAAACAAACAGTGATTTCCTGTTAAGGAACTCATTCCTTATTGTGATGAATTTCAGACAAATGAAGTCAGAGAATTCAGTCTTCATTCATCAGTAGATTACCCAGGTAGAAAGAATAGATATGAATGCCATAGATGTAATTCAGAAATAAATACTCATTGGAAGCTTATAATGTCTGAATGTGTATTATTAAAATATTGTTATTTTATTTTAAAACCATTATTTATTGACAGCTTTCTTCCTAACATGAATTTGACATTATTTAATATTCCTGCTTGTTCCAACCTGCTGAAAGCAGATCAATATTACCTTATATGGACCATTCTTCCATTACATAGAAAAGAATTACATGAAAATGGAAAAGATAATAACCCCCTCAATAAAACAAAATTCTTTTAATTTTGAAACAGGTGACAGATAAAGCAATCACATCAAGGAACAAGGAACATTATGCATGGTTTAATGTTCTACAAATGATAGGGGCACAGGCATGGTATGTTACAAGTTTATCAGGAAGTTTAAACAATCTATTCAATATGCACTAATATTCTAGAAATATTTATATTGTTTTTACAAAAAGGTATCATGAAACAGATAATGTTTCTCATGAACTGGCTAGAAACACATAATTTAAACAGTGTATATAATTAAAAAATGTAAATGCTTGCTCTAAAATTTTGTAATGGCTGTCTTTAGATAAACATGATGTTTGGTAAAAGTGAACTTAAAGGAAAATATTTTTCATGTACATTATATTTATTGGAACACTCAAAGAATGTCTAAAAAATAAATAAAAGATAGTGATGAAGGAATTTTATATTTGTGTTAGCTTGGACTATACGTTTCTGGATACTACAGGATGGTACACGTACACTTATATTTTCTTCAGTTGACAAATGTTAATCTTAGAGCTCATTTTGTTCTGATTCCATGTCATGGAATACATTTCCAGGAGATGAAATGTCTGCAGTTATCCCATAATAGAATGGAGAAGAGTAGTGACTAATATAGATTTAGTTACAGTTTTCCTGCTAGGATGCAGATCCCAAAAAATGTTGCCAAATGTACAGTCAGAAAAAAATAAATCAAATAATGTGTAAGCTGTTAAACATGATAACAGTCAATGGATGGTCAGTTTAATGAGACTGAAAAGTCTGTCTCACTTTCACTGAGTGTCCAATAAACAATCCTCTAAAATATTGTATACAATGGTATGTTCCCAATGCACCAGTAAAGATTCACCAGCAGTTAAGGTAGTAAGTAAAGTACAGTTTGAACTGATATATGTTTTACAACTAAAATATAGGGAGGAACTAGCATTAGTATGTTTTTTTTTTTTACTCCAGTTAATCTGATTGGATTCCATATGTCTGCACTTTTTATAATTAGGTTTTTGCTCTTAGACTTATTTTAAAAATTAAACTAACTAGCATTACCGTGAGTATTGCTAAATGTGTTTGTGTGTGTGTATGTGTGTGTTTATGTAATAATAATGTAGCCAGGATGCAATACCCTCATGTGTTTCTCCAAAGATGGGTGATATTGCTAACATAGTGCATGTGGTACAAGTAAAACAAAGAACAAGCTGAAGCTTTTACTCACAGTACTGATGTAGAAGATATGAAGATTTATATACCTCAGAATGGTGAAGTTGTAGCATCTGCTGAAAGAATTTCCTAAATGAACTTCAGAATAACTTACATTGTAGAATGTTTGTGAAGGGATGGAGTTCATTTGAATTTGGCAGAGCAACTAATAAAACTGAAGCACCATCCTGCTAAAAATGTGCAACATGTTACAATATTTACCTTTTTGTTTGATCTCTATGTAGTACCATCTTGGAAAAAGTGCACCAAACCCTTCAACAACCAGTATCGTATACAATAGGCAAAACAAAACTTAACCACAAAGTTGCCAAACTGATATTTGTGTTACTTTATAAAGTAAATGTTGAGAAAAGCAAGAATTTCATATTGGAACACTTAAGGTTTCTACTTTATACTGGCCATTTTAAATTAAAAGACCATTATGAACACTCCCATATACTATCAAAGCCAGCAAGGCTGTGATTCCTTCAGCTAAGACTAGTTTATAGGGTTACTGGACACAAGCTAGAATTATGGAGAAAGGTTATGTCAAATATGGTTGTTATAGTGAGTGTTAAGATGCCCAAAGTGATGTGGTTCATAAAGTTTGGGAATGCAAGCATGTTAGAGTCTTGTGAAATTATGCAGCAAGGACTGCATCTAACATTTTTTAAACCAGATTAGAAGCAGCTGCCCACATTTGGATATTAGAGAGTTATAATTTAGGGATGTGATATAGCAGAAGCCGATGCATATAGCTCCTCCAACTATTTCTGCTTAATTGATGGTATATAACTTCACAACAGTGTAAGCAGGAATCTCTGCCAGAACAAGGCCTCAAAGGATTTATCAAGAGATGTGCTCAGCTTGTGGGGAAAGCAGAATATGGTAAAACCTACATTTTTCCTATCTTTAGAAAATGCAGCAAATTTTCTTTGCACTTTGTAATGAATTAATGACAGTGCCATAAGTAAAAATAATTCATAATGATTATGCAATCAGCCTTACAATGCTTCAGATATCATGATATCATAGGATGTGACTAGTTTCTGGATCCAATCCTGAAATGACTCTGTACAACATACCTATATTTACATGAATTTCATTTAGTACCAAAGCACATCATGTTATTTATTGTGTTAGTAAATGCTAAATTACAATTGTTAAAAAGTCATGACTGTAACCATAGCATTGTTGTACATTGGTGTATGTTGGTAATTTTTGAATGTTTTGAATTTTTTTTATTATTGTCGCAATAAAAAATGAAACTGTTAAAAATGTTTACAATGTTGACAATTTTTGGCTGCAATGGCATTTCATGAAACAAGAGGAACACTATTCCTCTTTTTTATGCTCTTGTTTGTCTCTTAGATGTTAAGGAAGTATATTTAGAGTTTTGAAATTTATTTTGTTCAATGGAAAATCTTTTATGACTTCAAGTCAGTGATGTGTGTATACATGAAAGCTCTGATTCTGAAACTGCCGCATATGAACTTGACTGTATGATTTCTTCAAGTTCATGTTGCAAAATAACATGTTATCTGTAGTTCACTTCAAAGGACAGATTTTTCATTTGTATAATTCCAAAATGTGGACTACCTCAACAGTGATAAAACCAGAGAACGCCATACAGTTTGAGATATTAAAGTAGATAATTAATTTAATACATCTTCCATTTTTTTCTTATATAAACCATACTACTGTCTTTTTGTTTATTATTCAGTAAGTGAAATCAGCTTTTTTTCTGCCTATATAAAGGCACATTACAAAGATATAATAGAAATGCTGCAACAACTAGAATCTAACATTTGGCAGTGCAGTTCTTGAAATTTCATCTAAGGAAAATAGAATTGTATTATTTTAATATCCATAATCCATTGGCATGATTAATCTTGCTTGTTGTTTCTCTTGACATTAGAAAACTGATTTATGCATCTGGCATCACACAGTGCTAAGTTTTCTCAGCAATTTTATTGCAGATAGAGAATAACTGTTATTGCATTTTCTCCCTTGGAAGACTTATAATTGACACTGTCTACATGTATTGCCAAACTGAGAGTTGTTTTAGATGTCTTTCAGGAAAATGTTTACATCGCTCTTCATGTTGTAGTGATTGTAAGGTTTATAAAAGCCTTCCATTTGCACAATATGGCAAGAAATGTAGGACATGCAGATAAAATGTAAGAGAACCAAGAGGATGTTTATATAAAATCTTGAAGTGCATATCAGATTATCAAAATTTGCTGGCAATTAAGTAAACCATCCTTTTGGAGATGTGGGAGTATTTTTCCTTGTGAAATGCACATTTGAACTATAACATTTTTTTTTTAATTCTAGCCATTCAATCAGACTTAATCCTGCAAATTTAAAACAAACAAGCTTTGGAACATGATGCATTATCCTGTGTGCAAATCTCTAATATTTATGGAAGTGTTCCATTGTTTCTCAGTACTTGATTCAGGAAAGTCTGATTTTTATCTCCTCAGAATATGTTCTATGATAGAGCTATAACTTAGAATGATCCAGTGCAAAAATGCCCTGAAATAGTAAGTGTGCCTTTTTTTTTTAATTTTATACCACATTTAGACTGTTGAATGTTATCAATTACTTGAATCTGCAACGTGTGTAAGAAAAGCTAAAGGCCATGCAGGATAATACTTAACTGGCACACAATCAAACAGTGCCAATTTGAATAATAAACAACTCTTAAAATGTTAGAAATATAATTTCAGCTAGTACTGCAAAGTATTAAAATAAAATGTAGGTAGCATTACTAATTTTTTACATGCTTTCATAAGTTATTCTTGGGCAATCAGAAATATACTGAATATGTAGAAAGGTGAAATAAAATAGTAGGAAAATTCACCAAACTGTACTTCTCGTAAGCATGTATTCTCATTCATATTTGTCTACAAAGCAATGAGTTGAAGGCAACACTAGACACATAAAAATACATTAGGAGGATTCTTCACCCATGATCTTTGGCCAACATGCATTAGCCAATTACCATGATAGACAGAATAGCTGATTCAGAGAGATTATATTTCATGATAATAAATAAATGCTAGTATGTGTCAGTATTTATATGCTGGTGTTACTGTTTTTAAAGATATGTGTGTTGTAACACAGCTGATGCAGTGCAAATCCAATTAACTTTGAATAAGTGCAGGTTTGTTTTAAAACAAACATAAGCTATTTTCCTTTCATAAAGAATAATTATATAACATGTATTGTCTATTGACACATTCTAAGAAAAATGCAATTATAAAGAATGAGAAAGAATGAACACTGAACACTTTAATAGTTCATTTCAAATGAATACAAATACATAAGAATAAAGTGTTCCAGCAAATTAAAGACAAACCATCAACAATTAGTAAAGCAGTAGTTTTCAAAGGGATACACCCCCATAAATACTTTTAAATAGTCTTACTTTACTAACCTGTTACAAACAAAGAGCTGGGAGGGGAATTCTGAAATCAGAATGCCCATTCTAATACCCCACCCCCACTAATAACCAGATTTTATCTACCTAAGCATACCTCTAAATCTCTTACCACAAGAAATATGGAAAAAAAACTTAAACTGTTGGGGGGGGGGATTCAAAGGCCCAACAGTAGGGACAGATTTTAAATACTGCTCTTATAAACTTGGAAGGGATTTGTGTTGGTATTTAATTTCTGAAGAATATGAAGTCTGAAACTCAAATGTATGTCACTATTTAGTGACTTCACTCCTCAGTGATTTGTTAGAAAACTGCAAATTTGATGAGGAACGGAGAAGAAATACTAAGGAAAAATCTGGACATTCTGCAAAAATCTTGGTAGTTGAGAGGTATGTACCTAAGACTAAAGTTGCATTTAACAGTTTTTATACTAGTTAAAAGTTTTAATAGCAATCTTGATTTTAAACATTTGAGGTCTTAACTATTCATAAGGATACCTTCAACACAGAAATATAATGCAGGAGACAATGGGTATTTTAAGCAAACAGGCATAATTCATTTTTCTAAGTTGTTGTATGAAATGTGAAAATGTGTTACAGCTGATTGCTATAAGTAACCATCCCCAGAGCAGCCTCCATCACTCTGGAAAATTTAATCATTTTAATAATGGTTAGAGAAAACATTGACTTGAGTGCTTTACTGAACCACTTATACACTGAACAATTATACCTTCTCCCTAAGTCAAGATCCTGTTCATTTACCATACAGATTCACGGTATGTTGAAATTGAAAGTAACACACACACACACACACACACACACACACACACACACACACACACACACACACACACACACACACACACACACACACACACACACACAAGTGCAGTAGCTCTGAAAGGTTGGGGTGACATGGGCAACCCCCCCGGCCGCTAGCTTTTAGAGGATGCATAATCACATAAAATAATGTGTGTGTGTGTGTGTGTGTGTGTGTGTGTGTGTGTGTGTGTCCACGTGTGCATGTGCGTGTGTGTGATTGTGTATGTGTCTGTGTGAGTGTGTGTGTGTGTCTACATATATACGTATCCATGTATGTATTTTTAGTTAGTTAGTTAGTTAGTTAGTTATTTAGTTAGTTAGTTTGTTTAAATGTTCCGTTATAAATGGCAATAACATGGTTCCTGGTTGCTCCCCAGCCACTTTTAATGTCCCTTTCAATGCTGTCTGCTCATCACTACATTTTATGCAAGGGTTGAGCCTTAGGCACTGCCCCAAAAGCTTCTGATTGCATTGCTGGGTGGAGTGGTAGGGAAGAGAAGATAGTTGTGATAGTTTGGCTGGGTGGAGGGGCAGAGTGGAGAAGATAGTTCTGATTGGTTTTCTGGCTGGAGGGGTAGGGTAGAAAAGACAGCTACAGAGCTTTATTTCTGGCACCCCTGGTGAGAGAACTGCATCTCTGTTGTTTCTTTTTTTACTGGAAGGTCTGGGGAGAGCAAGAACCCACTATATGGGTACATGAAGTCTGGGCAGTCACTTCAAGCAGAAAACACACCTGGTGCTAGCTAGGTAAGTTCAAAAAACAGTGGTTGAGTGGACTAATAGTGGTCACACTGGAATGGCGATCAGAGAGTGGGAAGGGTACTAGGCAGGCAGCAAGTGGGCCAGCATTGTCTATAGCAGTAATACCTCTTGCTCTCAACCTGGCAGCTGCAGACATTGAAAAAATGAACATAGGACATTAAAAACTAGGAACAGATTGAGCTAAGAATCTGCACAATCAATTGGCAAAAAAGGTTGATACCATTACCAATACCATGCATCCCTTCCTGCTTCCAGTAGTAATTTGGAGTACTAAATAGAAATTCTTGTTTGGAAAACAGAGTACAAAAATGATGGAAAAATATATGCAAAGTATCAAAGCGACATTGTGAAATCTATAACCTTTTTATTGAACTGTATCACAAAATTCTATAATATATTTTTGCTTCAGTAAAAATGGAGTTTAAGAGGTTTGTTCTCTTTCTTTAAATTATTTTTTTCACAAGTATGCTGATCAAGACATGTAGTGTAGTTTTCTGTGTATTAGACAACTTCAAAAATTGCATGTGATTTTGTGGATTCAGAAAATTGTGGAAAGGGGTAAATTAAGCCTGAAAATAGGGGCATACCTCTAAAAATAGGGACATTCTGAAAAAAGGAAGATTTCTCCAAATCTAAAATAAGCTCCACTGAGAGGTCTGTTGGAAGTTGTTCCTTTTGTGATTATATTTAATTGGTTTATCGCTATGCTATATAATATTTTTGTATCATTTTTAAGAGAAAGTTTCTTAGTTGTATTGTGAAATGTCAATATGCATCTTGTGATAGATATGCACTCCAAAATTTGAGGGTGGATCATATCAGGGGCAAAAGTGTAAAACAATGCTTGTTGTTATTATAAAATTAGAACATTGTTAGAACATGTTTTGCTTGCTTTAACAATGCACTTTCTGAAAGATGAAATCGGAAACCCAGATGTCTGTCTCATTATTTGATTGACATCTTGAAGTTGTTAATGTTGGTTGCGGGGATCAGTGACAAAGTTTAAAATCATTATCCTACTGATGGATGAAGGCTGAGCTCTCATGCTTCATTGGCCCAAGGTTGAACCCACCAACAATCAGAGATCCTCCACAGGAAATCACTGTTGATGAATTGTGCCAGCAGTTATACACTTTTTAGAGGACTTCCCCTCTTTATTGAGTTGCTGTGAGCATATATTATGTATACATAAGTTCAGGACAGTGCAAGTTTTTTTTTTTCAGTAAATGCAGTTAGGGGATTCCGATCCTTGGTGTATTCACTTTTGTCCACTCATAGTGGAAACATTTAAAATATCACTGTTTGTTACAAATGTAAAAAGCTGTTAGAATAATGTGATTTGCATTAATATGCATTTTCTGAAATGAAAACAAGATACGAAGTCCAAAACTCAAATGTGTCATTTATGGACTTCAAGTTTGGGGAATCACATAGTTTAAAATATTGGATGCTGTTGTAAACATAGAAAGTTGCTAGAATATTAAGTTTTGCAATATAGTGACAACTTCAAGTTGTTGGTGCTGGAGGGATCTTATCAGAGACAAAGACTAAAATATTGTTGTTATAAGCCTAAAAAGTTGCTAGAATACTATATTTTACATTTATTATTCATTTTCTGAAAGATGAAGAATTATGATGCTTGGAAACCCAGTTGTCTCTCAGTTAGTGACTTCATTCCAAGTTGGGGTGGGGGAGTCACATCAGGGACAACATTTAAAATATTGTAATGCTGTTGTAGACCTAGAAATATGATAGAATAATATGTTTTTCATTTATTATGCATTTACTGAATGATGAAGAAGTCTGTTTGAAACTCAAATTCCTGTCATTTAGTGATGCCTTCTAGTTAGTGGTGGTGGGAGGATCAGTTTAGGGACAATATTTAAAATATTGCAGTACTATTATAAACCTATAAAGATGCTGGAATACTATGTTTTACATTTACTATGCTAATAATAATGTTTTTATATTAACTATGTATTTCTTTTTTTTAAGATTTTTTATTTGATTTTTAAAAAAATAAACAATCAAACATTAGTTCAAACAAACACAATAAATAACTATTTACAAATGTCCACAACAAAAGACTCTTATTATATACAAAACCATTAATATTTCTCTAGTAAAGCATATAATTTTTGCCAGGAAATGAGTTGATGAGTGATATAAAAACAGCATGGAACAAAACAGAAGCAAAGCAAAATAACAAGTTCAAAAGGGCAAACCATGACACTAAGATTAAGCGGTCTCATTCTTTAAAATACTCACCATAGAACCTCTTCAGAATCTTTTTACAAAATGTTTCCATACAATGTAAATACTTTCAAGGCTTAATGCCAAAAATCCAAACAGAAAAAAACAGGACCAGCAAACAAGGCACCTTGGTTACTACACTTCTTAATGCCAAAAATCACACACAACCAATCAACTACCATTCAAAGAACATGCACCCAATTAAAACAATATTTAAATTAGTTTCAAAAATCTCAAAAAAAAAAAAAAAACATTTCCTGGTATTAGGACCAATAATTATAAACTAAAAACAAGCCAATCACTAGATCTTAATGGCTTTCACCAGTCAGAAAATAGAACCAATCATAGATCTTGATTGCCTTTTTGCACCAATCAAAAAACAGTATTAAAATCCATAGTTGAAAATTGATGTTCCCAAACAGTCACCCATCCAAATGTTATCCAGGCTCAAAACTGCTTAGCTTCTAAAGTCAGACAACATCAGGCATACTTATTCTAAACTAATGATTTTCTCCCAAAATAAAACATTTTTTGTTGATCGTGTCATTTAATCCTGGTGGTCAATCTGCCACATATGCTATTTGCCATCTAGATTCGCAGCATTCCATGCACATGTTATAATCATCTTCTAAAGCCTGGATGGCTACAAAGTCAATGACAAAGAATGTATACTTCCTAAAACTTTCACAAATCAAAACGTGTTTAGCCATTGTTTGAACCGCATCTTCTGATAGCTAAATTATGTATATTGCTCCTACATTTTAAGCATCTCAATGTTTTACCTATATAAAAACCTGAATGAGTCACATAAGGCCAAATAAACTACTCCAAAGGAAGTGCAGTCAAACATTTTCTTAGCAGTAAACACCATGTTACAAGCATTCATTATAATACTTGAACTGTTCGCTCTATAACAGCAATGTTTACATTGTCCGCACCTAAATGTGTCCATTCTTAACCCTAACTATTGTATTGCCTGTCAGTGTAGAATTTTCTAAAATGTTTTTTATATTGTATCCCTTTTTGTACTTTGTAGCAATCCAAGCTTTAGAAAGTGATTATAAGGTTTACCTGGAATGTTGCGAATCTAGATGGCAAATAGATGTATGGCAGATCGACCTCCAGGCTTAAATGGCAAGATCAACATAAAACATTTTATTTTGGGAGCAAATCCTCACTTTAAAATAAATATGCCTGATCTTGTCTGACTTTAGAAGCTAAGCAGGATCGAGCCTGGATAGCATGTGGATGGGAACCCATTTGGAAACATCACTTTTTGACAATGGATTTTAACACTGTTTTTTGATTGGTGAAAAATGTCAGTCAAGATCGATGATTGGGTCTATTTTCTGATTGGAAAAAAGCCATTAAGATCTAGTGATTGACTTACTTTTAGTGTATAATGATTTGTTCTGATAAAAGGAAATGTTTCTTTTTTGAGATTGTTAAAACTAATCTAAATATTGTATTTTATCCAGTGCATGTACTTTGAATGATAGTTAATTGGTTGTATGTGTATTTTGCCGCAAAGCCTGGAGAGTATTTAGATGGTATGGAAACACTTTGTAAAAATTTTCTGAGGAAGTTCTATGGTGAATATATTAAAGAACAAAAGCACTTAATCTTAGAAGGACTCTCGTGGTTTGTCTTTTGGAACTTGTTATTTTTAAACGACTCCAAATAACAAGTTAGAAATGAAAAAAACAGCAAACCAAAGACCCGGAAGGAACTGGACCACAAAATGTATAAGCTTTTGTTTGTTTAATAAAACGCCACAAACTTCGTCAGATCATGATGAAGTTCGTGGTGTTTTATTAAATGAACAAAAGCTTATAAGTTTTGTGGTCCGGTTCTTTCCTGGTCTTTGGTTTGCTGCTTTTTCATTTTTAACTTGTTATTTTTGTTTCATTTCTGTTGTGTTTCACACTGTTTTTGTTTGGATTGAACTTTTTGCAGCTTTGGCATGCCTGGGGAGTCCTTTTAACAGCACACACTTCTCAATTTATCAACACACCCAGTTTCAGATGATCTGGTTGATTTAACACTAAAATTTTCCTCAGCGGTCTCACACATTTCAAACCATTTATGAATATATGAAAGTTGAGTTACCTCAAATAGCAAAATTATTTTGAATTCTGAAAGTACATAAAGCTGCCATAAATTCACCCTTTAAACCAGTGGTATTGGCATGGAAATACAAGAGTGAACAGATTTCAGGATATCTAGATTATATTCTGAACCCACTGGTTCAATCCTCTGAGTATTATCTTCAAGACTCATAGCATTTTTTGGAATTATTAAAGGAACATCAGGAATGTTTTGCAGATTTGCATTTTGCAGCTTTGGACATTGTGATTCTTTACATGTGTATAGACCAAAAAGATGGAATACACGCCATAAGGGAATATTTGTCATCAATCTCAAATTTGAATGTGAATACTATAAACACCATATGTTTATTATTATCTCTGTTACTGGAGAACATTTTTTTTCTGTTTTGATGGAAACCTTTATAAACAGAAAAGTCATGTTGTGATGGGTGCCAAAGTAGCACCAGCCTTTGCAAATTTGGTAATGGCACTTTATTTTTTATCGGATATATTGATTTGATTTTCATATGGAATGGAAAAGTGGGTGAATTTAATTTGCTTTTCAATGACCTGAACATGAGTACAAGTTTTTTTGAAATTCACTAAAGGTGGTTTTAGCAAGTCAGTTAATTATCTTGCTGTTACTCTGACTTTTTTCACAAGAGAAGGGATGCACTCAAAGCCAGATTTACCATAAAAGTAGTTTTGTCAACCAATATTTAGATACAAACAGTGTGCACCCTCAGCACATGGAAAAAAATGTGTTGTGAAGGGTCAGTTAATCATACTTAGTAGATTGACCAGTGGCAATGAATGTTTCAACAGTGAACTTGTTACTCTAACGAGTTACTTTCTTGAACAGGGTTACACCAGTGATTGTTTAAATAAAATTGAACAAGAAGTGTCATTACTCAGAATGGATAGGACAAGACCTATCTTAAATAAAGTCGAGCTTCAATTGTTGTCAGATCCTTCAGTCATGCTAATAGTCCAGAATAACAACAAGACTAGTTTCAGGAATGCCATTCTCTGTCCTTTGTCTATGGATATGAACATTATAAAAAACATCTCCACAGTTAATTGGAAATGTATTCTGGGCAACAGAGCCATGGCTCAGATACTAGGCTCAAAGCCATTGTTTACTTACAAAAAAGGGATACGATATAAAATACATTTTAGAAAAGTCTACACGGACAGCCAGTACAATAGTAGGGGTAAGGACAGGCACAATTAAGTGCGGATGTTGTAAACAATGCCATTATATAGCGAACAGTTCATGTTTCACATTGAATGGTCATAACATGTCTTTTCCTGTTAAGAAAAGTTTTGACTGCATTTCCTTTGGAGTAATTTATTTGGCCTTATGTGACTCATGTTCAAGTTTTTATATATGTAAAACATTGAGATGTTTAAAACTTAGGATCTATAACTGTAATTTAGCCATCAGACAATGCTATGCAAACAATGCATTGGCTAAACATGATTTTATTTTGTCAAAGTTTTAAGAAGTATACATTCTTTGTCATTGACTCTGTAGCAATCCAGGCTGTAGAAGGTGATTATAAGGTTCCCCTGGAATGCTGCAAATGTAGAAGGAAGATAGCATGTATGGCAGATCATCTGCCAGGATTAAATGAAATGATCGACATAAAATGTTTTATTTTGGGAGTGAATCATTAGTTTAGAATAAACATGCTCAATCTTGTCTGATTTTAGAATCTAAACAGAATAGAGACTGGATAACATTTGGATGGGAGACCATTTGGGAACATCACTTCTTGACAATGGATTTTAATGCTGACTTTTGATTGGTGGAAAAAAGGCAATCAAGATCTATGATTGGCTTTATTTTCTGATCGGAAAAGAAGCTGTTAAGCTCTACTGATTGGCTCATTGTAGTGTATAATGATTGGCCCTGATACCAGGAAATGTTTCTTTTTTGAGATTTTTAAAACTAATTTAAATATTGCATTTCACTGGGTGCATGTGCCTTGAATGGTAGTTGATTAGTTGTGTGTGTTTTAGTGCAAAGCCTCTAACGCATTTAAAAGGTATGGGAGCATTTTGTAAAAAGATTCTCTCATGGTTTGTCCTTTGGTACTTGTTATTTTGATATTTATAGTTCTAATTTTTATTGTAGATAATTCATTTTCACAAACAGACTTAGCTATTGAAACAAAATCGATAAAGGAAAGGGTATATTTAACTTTCCATTTGTTAGTAATGACTTTTCTAGCTATAGCTAAAGTAGACCAAACAAGAGGTATTTGAGAAGCTGGTAACGAATCTGAGATTGCAGCATTAAACAAAGAATCAGTACCTATGCAATTGTTCATAGGTTCATATGTGAGTACTAGGCTAAGGCCCTGGAGGCAATACAAGCCCAAGAATATCCTCAGACATCCTTTTGCTGGGCATTAGTTTCTTGTGCCCCTATTGAGCAAGGGTGTTGAAGTGATCCCTGGGGTGAATTTCCTGTTACCCATCCACTCGTCAAGATTTTTCTTGAAGAGGGCCAGTGAAGTTCTCTGCTTGACATGAATGGGGAGTCTATTCCAGAGCAGGGAAGTCTCTGGGTTAGGAACCTGTCCCTCCAGCAGGTTCTGTTTATTGTGGTGATGAGGTTGAGGTCTTTGGAGTGAGTGGTTTGAGGGACTGAGCCTTTTTCAGATGAAGCATGTCTAGTAACACTTGGTCAGACATGGCTTTGTACACCAAGCAGAGATTGCCTCTAAGTAGGTGATATGAGACAGAATAAAGCTGGAGTTTTTTTAGTCTGTCTGTATAGGGCATGTGTTCCTAGGATGCTCTTTGTGAGGAATTTTTATGGCCTCTCCAGTTGCTGTAGGTGTCTAGTGAGGTATATGCCAAATGGGGCAGTGTACTATATAATGGGTTTAATGAGGGATGAGAAGAGAGGGATTATGACTTCTTTCTTCCTGGATGAGAAACATTTGTAATGAGGTGTGCCACATAGAAGGACTTTATAATGACAGTGGCAACAGGGTTGTTGAAGGAGAAGTTGCTATCTACCTGTGCCCCTAGATCTCTTGTCACACCTTGGGAGTTGAGTGGGCTATGATCGATGTAATAGTTAGTGGGTACCGTGTTTTACCAAAGGAGATGACACACTTTTTAGCATCGAGCTTACGACCATGGTTCTGGCACCTGTCATTGGTCTCTGTGAGACCTTTTTGTAGGATGCCTACATTAGCTTGAGAGTCAATATCAGCTCCCAGTTTGCAGTCATCTGTGAATTTGGTCAAACAGAGTCCCTTGGTGTTGTCCTGAACTTCAGAGAATCAGATACCAAACAGGAGAGGACTCAGAACAGATCCCTGTGGGACTCTACTAGTAACTGCCTAGTAGTCAGATTTGGAGGCTGCTACTTTCACCGTGTGTGTTCTGTCCATGACCTAGTTGGCAACCCATCTTATGATGTAGGGGTTAATGACTAGGTTAGTGAGTCTATCAATAATCACAAAGCTTGGGAATAGCTTCTAAAGTCTAACCAAAAGACAAACATCTTTCAGTCTGTTATCATAGGAAACCAGTCCACATGTGGCTGTAAGGCAAACACCTTAACCATTAGACCACTCTCCCAAACATCCCTAGTTTCCCTACACCCCAACAGTTTATATTTTTATATTTTATAAAGTAGTGCAACGTTCTGAGGTGTTAAAAAAGCTCTATGTAGAAAATTACATGTATAAATTTTCCAATAAAGTGAAGCTGTTGATTCTTCCTGTGGATTTAAAGAATTTTTTATTAACTTCTGAAAAAACATTATTATTTATTTTTGGTAAGTAATTCAAAATTGTCAAATCAGAAATATCATAATGATTTCTTTTAATTTTAAATATCATTGATAAATATGATTTATTTTTTGTAAATTTGCCATTTATATTTAAAAGAAAGTCTAAAATTTTTGAATAGATTTAGTTTGTTGATCTAAAGATATTCTTAATTTATCAAAAATATATTCTTCACAAATATGTATATCTAACCAGTTATTATTCTCTAGATTATATTTTGCTAAATGATAATCAGCTGTATTACCTTTATCCCCATTAAAAATTGATACCAATATATTAAATTACTATTTTTGAGATCTAACATTTTGTTTAAATTAAAAGATTCTAAACAGCCATTTGTATAGTCTATAGAGAATAACAACATTAATAATTCTTTAATCAAATAGAGTTCATATATCTCTTAAAATATAAAAGGATGTGATTAATATAAGGATTAAATTTAAATTTATATTTATCATTCAAAACAAAATATTTTAGAAACCAGTAAAATGTATTAATACCCAATTTCATATAAGATTCTATATCTGGTTTATCAACTATTAAGAGTCTCTCATGTATTGATTTCCAAGAGACGTATGTGGAGTCTAGCCATAAAGGAATTATTTTAATAATGACAGACTTTGTATATAGCTCTATATTAGGGAACCCAATACCACTCCCTCCCAATCTTTTTATGTCAGTCAAAAGATACCCTTGGTTTATTAGGAAACCATCAATACTTAATGAGGATATAGTTTATTTTTTAGAATCTTTTTAGAAGAAGGAATGATTAATGACTGAGTATAAAATACATTTTGCTTACTATGCATTGTCTGAAAGAGAAGTTGTTATCAAGGTATTTTTCCCCTTAAGTTGTCAGTTTTCCTTCCTGTTCAACTGTTGTAGGTTTATTTATTTATTTTGGTCCTCAGATAAGGTGGAGGCACCAAACAAGGGTTTCACCCTGGGCTCCTAATGGGCTAGCCACTCCTCTGTCCACATGCACATATCCACATGCATCCACATCTAGACACAAAGGCACATGGACACACATACATACACACACACACACACACACACACACACACACACACACACACACACACACACACATGGATACAAACTGGGAGCTCAATGTAACCCAGTAAGATGATATTGGACAGTTTTATTTTCACAAAACATCCTGCATGCCTCTGAAACATAAGTTCCATCGTGAATATAACTGTTTTATCAAAACTCAGCATCTCCGCAGAGAGCATGGCATTACCTTTTCTTTATTCCAAGTCCATGACAAAGCTAAAAATAATCACAAACTATCAAAATTGTGCATACGTTAAATATTGATGTTGTACAAACAATGAAAGCATCATAACAATTGTATTAAAATACAGTTGTGAAGAACAATATGATTAAAACTGCAGCACTGTACTGCATTAACTGATAATACACAGACAGATTTTATTTAAAAAAGAACATTGATGAGCCAAAAATCAAGGCCAGTAGAATGTTGTGCAGTAAGGGAAAAAGATTACTAGCAAGAATCAGGCTGGTGGGCACACAGACATGGAGCTTTGCTGAACCCAACTTAAATATGTTTGTGAAATTCATAAAACCTGATTATGTGAAATCAGCTCGGGTTTATGTGAGCTACTGATGAAAGTTTTATTTCAGTCTAACATATTAGTGAACCAATGTAGCCTCAAAGCAATCTGTCCATAGAAAAAAAAATTTCCAGTGTTTTCCTTGTCAGCAAGCTCCCTTCAGCAATACAGAGACTCTGTTTAAGGGAAGAGTGCAAAATCTACCACCCAAAAAGGATTTTACTAAAACAATCATAATAATGTTGGGGTAGGGGGTTGGCACAATGATTAAGTTAATTAAGTCACATATATAAGGTACTTGACTCTGACCTCTGGTGTTTTGGTCATTCTTTAGGTTTGTAGCTGTCTGTCGACAAATAGTCTAGTATTAGCATATGAGGGCTGGGGAGAGTAGAAACATAGCTGGCTCAGCCAGCAATCTGTACTGGGACCATGAACAAGCTGACCACCCATTCAGCTCTTCAGATGAAGAGCAACATGGTCAGATGCACAACATGCCTACCTCAGTGTTGCCCTGCCAATCATATCATGTTTTTGTACCAACTCAGCCAATCATATCATGTTTTTGTACCAACTCCAGCCTTTCCTTCCTTCTATTAAAAATAAATAAGACTTTCTTCATTTATACTATAGCAACCTGCTTTCTACCAATGTAGCCAACAGTTATTAAAATGTATACCCTGCCAGCACTCATGTTTTAGTTAAAAAAAAAAAAAAAAAAAAAATATATATATATATATATATATATATATATATATATATATATATATATATATATATATATATATATATGTATATATATTTCTGACTTCTAAATTGTAGCAAACTTTTTGTTACATGGTAGCAAGCATTGCTACAGTTTATACCACACACTGAGTTCTACAGCACTCGGGATTGACCACAGATGGGGTATCAGCTTTTAAAAGCCAGTATTGCATTAGATATTTGAAGGACTATGCCCTCTCAGCACTTTGCACCCAGAGCAGTTGCCCCTCTTTCCCACCTTAGCTATGCTACTGTTTGGGGTTTGGCATGATGGTAAAGGTGCTTACCTTACAGATACAAGGTGCAGGGTTTTATTCTCACCTTTGAGGAAAATTGGCTAGGGTTAAAACAACCTAGAAGGGCAGATAACCTAGTACTTACTTGTGAACAAAGTTGGATGTATTTGCATTTTCAAGCAAAATGTCTCATTTGGGTAAAACTTACCAATGAGATGTGATGTTTAGAGCAATTCTTGTAGTACTTAGTTTCAGTTCATGTTGCATGCTATTTCTAACCATGCAGGATGCCTTCTTCAGTAAAAGAACAGGCTGCTTGTACTTGGTAAACCTGACCAAGAACTTACATGGGGAACTACTTAAGTATCTGCAGTGTATGTTTTGTGTGTGTGTGTGTGTGTGTGTGTGTGTGTGTGTGTGTGTGTGTGTGTGTGTGTGTGTGTGTGTGTGTGTGTGTGTGTGTATGTGTATTCCATACCTTTCAACTTGACAAATTTTCTCATAATGTCCAGATTTTTTACTCATATTTTTGGTCTGTTTCTCTTAAAATTGTGTTTTTGACAAGCCACTGGCAAATCATTTAGGAATGGACTCAGAAAATCCATGCTAATAAAAAACCTGCTATCAACTTTTTAATTTTGTAAGAACAGTATTGAAAAATTATCCCTACTTTTGGCCCTTTGTCCCCCATTATTTTCAACTTTGCCCAGATTTCTAAGAGTTTGAGAGGTATGGTACACACCCAAACACACACTATAACTATATATATATATATATATATATATATATATATATATATATATATATATATATATATATATATATATATATATATATATATATATATATATATATATATATATATATATATATATATATATATATATATATATATATATATATATATATATATATATATATATATATATATATATATATATATATATATATATATATATATATATATATATATATATATATATATATATATATATATATATATATATATATATATATATATATATATACATATATATATATATATATATATATATATATATATATATATATATATATATATAAAACTATATATATATATATATATATATATATATATATTTATGTGCATTACTCGAATCCCGACTTTCATATTACCGAGATGAGAACAGTGAGTTTACAAAAGACTGAAAGTTTTAAATACCGAAACTCGCAATATCAAAAATAAAGTTGTAAACATTTTGGTAGTTGTCTCTGCACCATGACAGTATTCATGAAATGGTATATATTTAAATATTTCATAAGAATAATGTCATTTTTTATATCTAAATTCTAGTTCCTTATAAAATAATGTCAAACATTTACATAATAAGTAGTAATAGATTAAATAAACATTAGCTAAGTTAAAAAGCCTTCTTAAACTTTGTAAAATAGGAACGTTCAACAAAGGAATACTGAGTATTTGTCCTTACCATTTTAGTGATGATACATATATACACAATAAATATATCTTGTCTTTTCAAGTGGTTTCCACATGGTAAATACACAGTGAAGTCATTGCCATTGCCTTACTGTTTTTACAAGACACTGCTGAATTTAGAGTGATACTTACCCCATCAGGCGGTTCTCACACAGATGTGGGCATACCATGGGTGTTTACCCTTTTCTACAATGTATTGCAATCTCTGAGTTGGTATATTTCATTTGCAGAGGGTGGGGGGGATGCATTATGGTCCCAGACTGTTGGGTGTGGGCAAGATCTAGGTGGGCCTTTTAACTGCAGACCTGGTACAGCATAACCTAGTATAGTGTTACACTTCCTGGAGAGTTGAACGTGACATATAACATGTTTGAAAATTAGGTAGTGTAAGTTTTCAAAGGTTTACATACTTATTTCAAGAGTTTGGTTTCAGTTAATTTGTACGTTTTCGATATTGCATGGTTCGGTGTATTAAACGTTCAGTCTTTTGCAAACTTGGTGGTTTTGTTTCTGTGATTTGAAGTTTAAGATTCTGGTAATTCGGGTTTTGAAAGTTTATATATATATATATATATATATATATATATATATATATATATATATATATATATATATATATCTATAGACACACACACACATACATACATATGTACTTACAGTATGACATGCTGGAAGGTTCCATTATGAAAGAACAGTCTGTCAGAACTGTAGCTAGGTTATGTTGTGACCTGTTCAGTTTCATGATCTGCAACCCTCCTCAACTCTAAGATGAAGAAAAGAAACACAGATAATCTCAGACTTGATCAAACAAATTGCTAGACATGTAACAAGCAGCTTAATGTAGTTGAGATGCCACACAAAAAAGTGTTCAAGCACTTCAGCCCTGATCACAAATACAACACTGACCATTGAGAATTAATTTGCCTACAATTGCAGGATTCTATTTCCTTTTAATGGTGGAATTTTCTATCACTAATCCAGCTCTTTTTGAGAATGGAGCTATTGCTGGGTGATATGATAACCTTACTTCATCCACAGTTATAACTGATATTTTCCTGCAGTTATCAGAAATCACTGTCACCTTTCTCCTTAGAAGCAGTGCTGTTTGGCTCCCTAACTTTCAACTGAAGCATGCTACATTGAACAGCATGTAGCTCTTCACAAATGGTTAAAGATGTGATTCAGCAACAGTTCATTACAGTGAATGTAGGTACATCAGGACTATAAATAAAAATGCAAAGGCAGTAATGAGTAAGCAAATAAATAAACACATAAAGGTGCGTCACATAAAATTTGTGGCACACGGTTATTCAGAAAATCATTCCATCAGCTGGAAATGAATTACAATGACTATCAACAGCATAGAGATGATTTAAAGGCTGTGCCACAAACTTAGTGAGAAAAGCAACTCACCAACTGGAAATGTATATAGCAAAGATTAGCAGAGTCAGTCAGCACTGCATTATTTTATCAAATGTGTCCACAAAATGTCAAAAAAAAAGACATAGCTTCTTCAGGCCGCAAACCACTTACCCCATCTTCTAAAGTCAGCAACTATAACCACTACACCAAAAATCCACTTACTAGCATTTGCTGTAATAATCTATCCTAGCCTGCTGCAGTATATATAGTCTATAGTACTACCTTGTTTTCTTTCACATTTCAGTTATGATGATCATGCAGTACCTGTCTTAAAGGGTCACTGAATAGGATGTTCATCATCTTGTGTATTCCATTCAAAGTACCATGTTTTGATGAAAAATATGGAAGATCCTATATTTACCTAAGATTTTAGTCTTGTCTTTTTTGCCCTACTTCTTATAGCTGTGAGTTTTTACACTGTTTTCTTTAAAATTTGATATCTTCCTTTTTCTTTTATTCTTTGCCTTTTTTGCATTTTAAATTGTTACTGTTGTCTGTCCTTTTCATTTTCTAAGAAACGTTCTTTTTTTCTAAGTTCTTCATTTACCTTTTAAACCTTTTTAGTTAAATAACCCAATGATTCAGAAAGATTCAAAGATTCAAAGAAACTTCATTGTCATTTAGGACCATGCAAGTGCAGTTAAAACAAAATTACAAGTTTCAGCTCTGTCCGAATCCAACCCTACTGAGCACAGTTTACCAAAACTGCTTTCACCGAAAAAGCAGTTTTGGTAAACGGAAGGTAAAACACACACACAAAAACAACAAAAAGAAACACACACACCATGTTTACACAGGGGGGGCTTCACCCCCCTGCAACCCCCACACCCCCTTACTTTTATATTGTCACTCCGAGATCGCAGTACATTGGGGAACAGTGAATATTCCCTTATCCCCACTGTAGTCTGATCTCACCCACTACCACTTCCCCACCTGATTCCCTGTACATTTACGAAAGTTTTGCGAAAGCACTTTTTTCGATAAAAAGTTATTTAGTGAAACTGTGACAGCCCGTTCCACTTTTGGTGTAGACTGTCTGTCTGTATATATATATATATATATATATATATATATATATATATATATACATATATATATATATATATATATATATATGTATATATACACACATAGATATATATATATATATATATATATGTATACATACATACATACATACATACATACATACTCACTTTATATGTTTGAAATCCTGAAATATCAAATTTCAAAATCTTGAGCCCATAAAGTGGAAAGACTAAAACATTGAACACCCAGAAGCATGAAATTCAAAATTGTGACTTCTATACCACACATGTGGTGCACACACATACACATACACACATCTTCCTCCCCACAAACAAACACACAACCCAATCCTATGTACAAGCAGGGGGGCTGCACCACCCTGCACCCCCCATGTGGGAGGCTGCACCCCCAATACCCCCCTACTAAAATATACTAACTCTAAGGTTGCACTACATATACAAACACACGAAACACCACCAAACAAGCTACATCCCCCTCATGCTATATATATATATATATATATATATATATATATATATATATATATATGAAACAATATAAAAATACAGACTCCTGGATGAAGTAAATGTAACCCCCACCCCTTTTGTTATTTTATTTTAAACAAAATTTCTTCTGTTTGAATTTAATCAGGATCCCCAGAATATTTATTTTCCCTTTCTTTACGCAAAATAAAATTATCAGCTATATAACTTGCTAGTCCCATAAGTGTCTCACTTTTTAAATAAACTTTCTTCCTAAATGCCATTTTGAAGGCTTTCTAAAGACTGATGTTGACATTCACTTCTCACACCATACCTTCCCATGATCTTTGAACGATTTCTTGTCCATGAAATAAATAAAAAAAATGCCATACCAGAAGTCACAAATGGAATTTTAGTGATGATTTAAGCGCTATTGTTCCGATCTATCCAAAACTTGATCAGAAACAATATAACTAACTACTTGCTTCATTTAAAAGGCCATAAAGGCACCAACCAATAGAAAATACTTAAAGAGATACACATGTAAAATGCAATATTGAGCAACCGTATCGCAAAGATAAACATCATAAAATCAACATCAAATTAAAGGGTCTATATTAGAACACCGAACATTCAAAATGTTGAGTGTTCTAATATCGAACCCTATCAATCGAAAATTCAAAACATCGAACATTCGGAACAACAAATTTTTTCCTAGGGAAAAAATTTGCTGTTCCAAAACACATACACACAACACAAGCACACCAAACAAACAGCAATCCATACACATACACCTAAACTCTTACACCTAACCGTACACTAAACTATGGATACACCACTAAATATCCACTTACCTTAACCCAAACCCTAACCCTAAGGTTTGTCACTATCGCACAGTCACCTAACCTGTGCCCTAACCCTAACTCACCTACCCCGCCCTAACCCTCATGTCCACAGAATCACACAAGTACCTGACCCGCACCCTAACCCTAACTCGCCTAACCTGCCCTAACCCTCATGTCCACACAATTGCACACTTACCTGAACCCGACCATTAACTTTTCACCAGAGAGCTGAAAATACTGAAGCAACAGAGATGGACAACCAAATTCATTCACTGGGAAAAAATTTGGTTTTCTGTTTCATTAATATTTTCAGCGTTTGCTGAAAATGGGTCAATATTAGAACACTCGACATTTTGAATGTTTGGTGTTCTAATATAGACCAGAAATTAAATAGTACAAAGTCAGTATATAAAATGACAATTATAAAAATAGTACAGAATCAGAAACTAGCAGCTATAACTTTCAAAATAGGCTTAATGAAAATCAAATAATTTATTCCCAGTGGGTTACTAGCATTTACTAACAACTGCCAGTAAAGTTCCCTTTGTTCTAATAACAGTTCCCAGTCACCTCCTCTAATGGAGTGTGGAACTTTTTCAAGTGTACTAAAGGTGAACTTTCTGAATTCCTTACATTGAATGAAATGCTTATAGAAAGATTTAACACTAATTGCTTTACTAATTGCACAAGTGTGTTGTTGGTATATCCTAGTTTTCAATGGTCCCACTGTCTTGCCAACATAAAAAACAGACAAGACAAACAGAAAATAATATAAACCTTTAGTATTGCAGTTATAATCCTCCTAACAGAAATTAATCTAAAGTGACCAAGAACAAAAATGTGCATGTCCTGCATGCAGAATATATCTGCACTGTTTGCATGCACTGTGACATTTCATCCCTGAATTCCTAACAGATATCTCTTGCAAATCTTTGTTTTTTCCAGGAGTCATCAAATGTATGCTATTTTTATATACAGATTTAGGCTGCTGTCCTAGTTCATCAAATAACCCAAAAGCCTCAAAATTAGTATTCCAGTGACTCAATCACTTTTTAAGAGAAGACATTTCTTTGCTAAATTTGATCAAGAATACCTTGGATAAATTGCCAAGTATTCTTAAAGTGATTATTACCCACTGGGATGTTAGAATGATGTAAAGGAGGCCATAGTTAGTGTTTCTATTCTCAGTTATCCATTTAAGACCATCAAACATATAAACCAGATAACCCCGATCCTTAAAAAAATTACATAGTTTAACATCTTCTTGGTTGAAAATATAATCATCTGATGTCGGCCTACTTAGCCTGATCAGCTGCCCTTTAACTAAATCTCTCTTTTGCCACAAAGGGAGCTGTCTATCAAAATGCAAGTAGGCATTAGAAAAGCTATCCTTCTTATAAATATATGACTCATATCTATCAACCCCCCAAGTTTGTGTACACTGTAATAGTCAAGAAATTGATCAAACTATCAGGAAAAGTTAAAGAAAACTGGTAGAGTGGTTCGAAAATCCACAAAATATTCCAACTCATTGGTCCTTCCTTTCCAGTAAATAAATATATCATCCAGTTACCTCAAATAAGTTTCAACCATGGAAGAAATAGTGAATTAAACACTCTAGTGGTCTCTTAATAGCACAAAATCATGTTAGCAATGACAGGGGCAGAAGCTGCTCCCATTGCAGCACCATTTGCTGTTTGCAATATTCACCTTCATAATAAACAAATTATTTGCAGGGACCATTGCCATGCATTGAAATTCAAGATCAGTGTCAGAATGCTCTAGCTCAGTGCCTGTGACAATTGCCTTAAAAAAATTTCCAACCCTTGCTCATGAGGAATGACTGAGAACAAGTCTTTAATATCAACAATGACAAACAATCCCTCTGGTAAAAAGTTGTATCAGCTAGTATGTCAGGAAAGTGCCAGCAATCTTTAAGCTGATTTTTTTCCATTGAAAAAGATTTAAATTTAAAATCCACATATCTTGCCAACGGTTGTATCTTAGAACCTGCTGATGCCACAGTGGGTCTCGGGGGTGGGTTGACCACTGAGTTATGGATTTTGGGAATTTGATGGAATCCTAGAATTTTCCACATCAAAGAATTCTCTGGTCTTAAGTGATAAATGATAAGTAAAAAATACCCTCCAGTGTAGATCAATACCACGGCAGGTTATGTTAATCTCATCCCAAGAGACTTCAGTAAAAAAAAATCACCATTGTTCAGATAATCAAGCATTTTGGAGGAAAACATATGATGATCCAAAATTACAACCCTCCCCTGCCCTTATCTGGCTTCATAATGCATAGATTCCTATCAATGAACAGAACATGCAAAATATTCCTCTCATCAGGTGTAAGATTATAGAACCTAGATTTCTTCTTCATGTATCATTCTCGGTACTATTCTCACAACATTATTCAAACAACACAATAGGTGGTGCCAGAGGTGGGTTTAAGATACTACTTCTCCCCAAGATGAACTCAGACATATTTTCATTTCTAAATGCCATAATATAGGGTAAGTTTAATTTTCTAGTAAAAAATTTTAATTCACTTAAAATATCAACAACATTAGGCTGGCTTGAGGGTTCATATTTAAAAATCTTTTGAAAAGGTGAACCAAAACTGGGGTAACTGTCATACAGGAGAAATTATAAATTTTACAACTCCCAAATTCAAAAACAGTACCTTTATCTTCTGATCCTGGAACAGTAAATGATACTATTTGTGTCCTTGCCTTTTCCGATAATTCTTCCTTCGAAAAGCCTGTCTTTGGTACATAGACTGAGGGTTGGATATATTTTTTTTTGCCTCTCCCCTTTTTCCTCCAATCTCTTGTAACAGAGTGGAACCCATTTTTATTTGTTTAAAGTTTAGTTAGTACGCCATGTAGTCATGTGTGGTTATTGAGTTTGACTTTCTTGTCCATCAAAAGTAAAGGCTAAAGCTTTTGCTTCTAATACAGTAGATTCTATAACTGTTATCCAAATGTCTGTCCCAAACACTGCAGTTTTCCAAATGTATTTGTGTTTCTAATTTCCCTTAAAGTCCTTCACATTCCCTCAAATAAATATGCCAATAACTGTTTATTCTGAGAAACCAGCACTAAATTATCTACATAAACTAAAAATTGTGGAATTTCCACCCCCTTAACAACTCCTGTTCTCTCCCAAATATTTAAAATTCATGTACTTAATTATCACAATCATTGCTAAGAAAAAAAAGTACTTCACTTAATGGGCAATCCTGCCTAATTCCTATCTACATTTTGATGTCAGTTCCGTCCCAAATACTTGTTAAGAATTGCACAGTTGAACAAATATATACTGTATGTATAAAGCTGTAATATTTCCCATTACAGCCTGTGCTCCAAGCTATCAAAGACCTATGCAATATTATATACCAAAAGTGCACATTCTCTTCTTGCCTGTATTTCATGCAGTACATGTTTGATTTACAATAAAAGTTCCTCAATTTGTTTACCTAGCAATGAATACATTAATTTCATCATATATCTACTACTGGATCTAGGACTATTGAACTAAACTAAAATTCAATAGTCCGAATCCACAATCATCGAACACACTTTAACGAAAGTGATTTCACCGAAAAAGTGCTTTCATTAAAGTGTGTTAAAAAATACACTACATTTACTTTTTTGCAGGGGGGCAAGCCCCCTGTGCCCCCCACACCCTCCCCTACTTTAATATTCTCACTCCGCGGTCTCACTACAGTGGGAAAAAAGGAATTTTCCCTTATCCTCACTGTAGTGCGATCTCTGCAACAGGGATACTTATGCAAAAGTGCTTCTCCGGTGAAAAGTACTTTAGCGTAAGTATGCCCAGACGAATCAGTTTTGGTGATGTTGCCATTCGGGGATCCATATGGATTCCCTACTAATACCGTCTCTTATTTGAACCTGTAGAACTTTTATTAAGATTTTGTAATCTGTATTACATAGAGTGATAAGTCTCCAGTTTTTCATATCCAATTTGTCTCTCTTCTTTCAAAAAAAAAATGATAACAGTACTTTCTAACTGATCATTATGAACATCTAAAGTAAGCCATTTATTCAAGACATCCAAAACTATATTTTTGTGCATCACCTGTTGTCATTATCTACCAAACTAAAACCGCATTAAGCTCATATAATGCATTTTTCCTGCCAATTACTTTTTGAAATATACAACTATTTTTTTCTAAATACCAGTATCTTAACTTTTTACTGTCCTTGTATTCAAATAACTTTGTTGTGTACATTGTTGCAATACTCATAATATTTTGCTTGCTCTATCTGTCCCAGTATTATCAAACTGTAAATGGTATTTTCATGGTGTTTGACCCACCCACATAGAAAAGATAATACCTCTTTGTTTTTCTTTTAAAAACATCTCTGTCTATACATTAATGGAATTACCCCCCCCCCCTATAAATTTCTCCTTCTCTCCTTGGACAACCTTAACTGTGTTTTTCTACTGACTATTCAAATTTCTGAAGTGATAATCTATAAAAATACCTCTCCCTCAGTTACTGTTCCTTTTTATACAGTATATAGTCTTTTTATATATGTTTTTAAATCATATCGACCAATTAGTAAACGACACATAAAAATTGTTCATGATTAAATGCCCTTCCCATAATGCTTCCACCCTGCTCTGCCAATTTCCTTCCTCCACCCATTTAGCTGATATTGTTTTAAGCTTTTCTCTATTACAAGCCTCCCTTCTTCATCACCAAACTCTCCCCATAATGCAGAATAAAAGCCAATCAATTCTTTGCCTCCTGATACTTTTTGTAACCTCTCAGAAAATAGGAAAAAAGTATATCTTGAGCCAACATTTCCCCTCTATAATATCTAAAACCTAATTTAATTGCAAATTACCTATCATTAAAAATCCCTTATCGATTCTGACATATTTGGTTAACTTTCCTTTTGTACATTTCATATTACTGAAGTCTCCTGTTACAACAATTGGTAGGTTAATCACTATACACATGTCCTCATATCTTCCAGTAGGCTTCACCTCTCATTGCAATTTAGACTAGCATACAGTACAATTATTCTAATTACAGTGTGTCTAACCATGTCATCCACCACTAACCTTCTACCTAACTGTATTGTCATAAAATCTTTAATTTAGTCTGAATGTTGTTTATAAATGTAAGCAAGACTAGAACAGGTTTCGATCCCATCCATCCAAATAATGCCACCGCCCCAAATACACACACGCACACACACACACACACACACACACACACAAAATCACAATTTACTAAACTGATCCCTATACTAATGAATCACAAGCTCATGTCCAGGACAATTATCAAATTGCATTTTTAACCATTATGATAATGTAATTATTCTACATTAACCCTTAATGAATTTAATATTTAGAGGCAAAATAGAAAAATTAATCATTGATTTTTATTTTATTCATTCTACGCATGCCTTTGAGCTTTTTTTTTTTCATTTTTCTCCCTGCTGCCTATAGTACCACTTTTTTCTTCTCTACCTCCTCCATATCCTCAGTGCTAATGTTCCCCTTCCTCAGTTTTTCAGGGTACTGTCTGTTGTCACTGTCCTCCCCTTCAAATTATTTCAAAGCAATATTTAGCAGTATTTAATGACTGACAAAGATTTGTTTCTGGCTGAATGCTTTGTATGTTAATTTTGCTTGGCTACTATTTCCCAGAAGAAGCCTACGTGCATCTTCCATATATGGTTCTATTTCAGCTATTTCTAACCACTCTTCGCTACGCACTACAGGATAACGCTTCTTTTGTCCCTGACAGTTAAACAACATGTGATCTTCATTACCACAGTTGTTACAATGCAATATGTATTCTCAATTGTATGTCCAGTATCACCACATTTACTGAATCTTTTGAAAGGACAAACATTTATCAAATGGTTTAATTTCCCACAAAAAAAAAAAAAAACATGTCTGGGATTGGCCTCCATAACATAAAACCCTATCAACACTGATAAAACACAAATACTAGGTAAGTGAACAATAACATTCTATCATACCTCTCAACCTCTTAGAACAAGAAATCTGGACAAAGCCACAAATAATGGGGATCAAAGCCACAAAAATATGACCACTTTTTAAATATTGCTCTTACAGTCTTAGAAAGTTGATAGAATAACAGGTTTTGCATTAGCATGAACTCTCTGAAGGATATGAAGCCTGAACCTCAAATGTCTGCCATTACTTTCAGATTTCAGTCCTCAATGATTCGCCAGTGATTTACCAGAAAACCAATTTTATGATAAACATATGAGGCAAAATTCTGGACATTCTGCAAAAATCTGGACAGTTGAGAGGTACACAATCTATACGATTTTCAGTGTTACCTCTGTTTGCAAGCCACCATTCCAGATATCCCTAGCAACATCACACTTTTTTGTATAAAACAAAAATCTGACATTATTTTTCAATACCTTCCACATATGCCTGGGAGTTCTAGTTTCTAATGGCACACTAACACTCTGTAATGGAAATTGTTTTTCTATGAAATCTCCCAAGGATAAAGAAAACTCATCTATAACCTCCTCTAACATCAATAAAATCAAAACTTCATTTGCAATTCTCCAGATTGCAGTGTAAAAACATCAACCATTTCAACATTCTTTCATGTGCAGTTACTTCTTCCAGCCTGTCTGTATACAGATGCCCAACCATGTCTGTCCTTTCTGCCATACTGGACACTCCCACTGCAGGTCTCTCATGAAAAAAGGCCATCAAATTAGTGGGATTAACCCAGTAAACAAATTGCAATTTGTTTTTCCTCTAAAACTTCAAAATAATAATAACTCTTCACTTAGTATTGGATTTATCACAAGGGAATAGGACATATCATTTAAGCACTGCAGTACTCTTTGCCTGTAGTGCAGTCAAGAAAAAAAAAATACAGTAAGTGTAGATTCATAAAGGAGAGAAGTGTGTACCAGCTAGGGATATGCACACACATAGTAGGTTACAAATTAACATGCACCAGTGCTGATTCCATGTAGACAGATAGATCGATAGATCGATAGACAGTCTGTCAAATAACAATTTCCACAACAGTAAGTTTGTCTGGGAAGTACATGTGACGTAACTAATGTCAAGAGCTATTTATGATGAATGCTTGAACTTTGAGTTTGTCTAAATATAGTAAGTGGGAATAGGGTAGGATAGTGCCTTTGTGAGTGTTTGTGAGTTAGGATTAGAGTAATGGCTCAATAAGGGGATAGATTATAGCAATAACCCACGTCTGGGTGTGGGTAATGCTGGATTTACCCACGGTTGGCATGGTTTGGGGGTCCAGGCCCGAGGGACCAACAAAAACAAGCCAACCGTAATACAGCATTACCCACACCCAGAAGTGGGTTATTGCTATTTATATCATGACATTATTTAAGAAAAGAAACTATTACTTTTCTTAAATAATGGCATATATATAATGCCTGTTTGCTGCCCTTCCGCAGATGGATGTACCGCAAGCGCAGTACATCAGAGTAACGGAGAAAGCAAGATCTCCGTTGCTTTTTATGTGTGCTATGTTAAATGGGTTTAACATAGCGAGAGTTTTAAAATAAGCAACGGAGATATCTGTTGCTTATTTTGTTAAACCCATGAGATCTTGCTTTCTCCGTTGTTCGCTATGTTAAATGGGTTTAGCATAGAGAGTTTAAAATAAGCTAAGATCTCCGTTGCTTATTGTTGTCTATGTTAAATCCATTTAACGTTATACTAATGGAAAAAAGTCCGGGCGACCGGACCTTTTTCCATTAGTATAGCTCGATTTACAATGTGCATGCTGGCCAATCAGCGTGCACGTTTTGGAAGGGTCATGGTATAATTAACATTTTATGTGTGTGTACATGAGAGCATGTGTCGTTTAGAGTTAGAGTAAGGGCTAGGCTAGGAGAGTTACGCAGTATTACGTCTTTGGTGTTGTGTGTCTATATGTGCATGTGTCCTAGTGTCCCATGTATTGGTAGTGTGTTCAAAGGGATTTATGTACATTAATGTATAGGGTTAGGATTATTGTCAGGGATAGGGTTAGAACCCATAATAAGTAGGATGTGTCAGTTACATATACACACATACACGCAGGCACACATACAGACTCACATACACACACACACACACACACACACACACACACACACACACACGCACACACACACACACACACACACACACACACACACACACACACACACACACACACACACACGCACACACACACACAAACATTGATAATGACAGCTTAAAAGGATCACCAATTTACCTTCTGGCTTGTCAACAGATGCTTTAGATAACCTTAAAACCCTGCAGGATTCCACTTTGACAAAAGGAAGATACACATTGTCTACAGAAATGCAGAAAATCCAACAACCAAATCACTGTTGTGAGCTGGCAAGGATAACTGCTGTACCATTGCATTGCCTTGGCTATTAACAAGCAATGTAATTTCTAGTAGAATTAGCTAAGAAAATAAACCCTTTAAAACTGGAATGCTTCATATATTAACATAAGATTCTCCAGATGTTAATTTTTATCCTAGTAA
Organism: Protopterus annectens; assembly: GCF_019279795.1. Classification (NCBI taxonomy): domain Eukaryota; kingdom Metazoa; phylum Chordata; order Ceratodontiformes; family Protopteridae; genus Protopterus; species Protopterus annectens. The sequence goes on from NC_056731.1 coordinate 1,006,938,842, forward strand.
TTACATATGAAAACACAGTGATCAACATTCAATATATCCTCATTAAAACACGATTTTCCTGCAGGGTATTACAAAACAGTGTTTTTATCACAATTCATCTCATTGCTACAATGATAGAAAATGCCAGCTTTCATTAAAGCAAAATAGTTACCTTAATGAGGTTATTCTAGAAATGAAGGTATATCATGTAAGGGATGTGATAGAATTTCGCTGTGCTTATTTACCCTTCTAAGTAAGCTCACCGGAAAATAAATGTTCTCTGTCAAAAGTTACTTACACTTAACAAAAATGCATTGTTTCACTGTAGGGCAAATGCCAGTTCATTTACATACCACAATTCCAATAACATAGCCATCCCATGAATCAGAGGTAGCCAAAAGTATTTTCCAGTTACTTATATTTAGTGTACATTAGTATATATTGTCTGGTTCTACAAAGTTAGCTTCAGATAAGAGAATGTCTTCTTTATTAAGAATTCAAGATGTGTTACTTCCTCATAATGTCATATTTGCATACCTTTATTGTTTTTTATCACTTTTATCAGTTCATAGCATACAAGAAAACAAATAATTGAACAATAACACAGATTTTTCATTGGCACTTTCACACTGAAGAATGTGTGATTTTTTTTTTTTTTTTTGTTACTTGCATAAACATAAAAGTATATATTTTTAATTTTGGTGTAGTGCATTCAACTGTTTATATAATGTTTAGTAAATAACCAAAGATTTGTGTTGCCTACCCTTAACTTACTTCACACCTAGTATAGTACACATATTCATCCAATTTTTTTTTTTAAATTGCCTACATTTCTATAGCCTTTATTTTATCCAAAATGCCATTCTATATACTGGCAGCTCTTTATGTATATCACATTTGTGGTGTTCTATATAAAGGCATGCTAGTATGTAGCCTAAACATTCAAAAACAGTTTCACATTAATTGATGCTTTGCTTCAACATAAACAGTAAAATGTGATCACCTTTAAGCATGTTGCGTTCTGATGTAATATTATATTATATATTATGCGTGTGCACACAAGCATACCAACATATTTCATCTTTCCTTTCATTTGGCTAAGGAAAGTGAAACAGCAGTAAATAACATTTCTTTTTGCCTGCACAGAATATGTTAAATGAATATCAAGAGAATACTAAGCTCATTCCATTACGCTAAACAAACTACCAAAACTCCTTTTTGCAGGCAGATTCACATAGAATATTACCATACTGAATTATTAGCATTTAAACACTGTGGTATCAGCAATCATGCTAAAGCAGTAAATATCTACCATTTAGGATACTAACTAGATGGACTGTGGAATAATATGCTGTTTCTTCATTTACTGTTAGGGGATACTGCATCACACATGCCACATGTTATATAGAATTTTCTCGGGTCTATATTATAATATTGACTATTAAAAACAGCGAGCACCTTTACATCGACACAGTTTACTCAACACACTAAATCTTGAATGGCCAGAACAGTGAATTTTTTCCCAGGGAAAAAAATCGCTGGACCATTTTTGGAAATTTGCCATTTCCTCCACTGTAGTGCGAACTCGGAGTTGGTATATTTAAGTAAGGGAGGGTGGGGGAAAGACCCCCAATTTATTTTGTTTGTTGGTTTGTTTGTTTTTTTGTTGGCCCAGTGATTTTTTTCCCTGGGAAAAAAATCACTGTTCTGGCTGTTCAAGATTTAGTGTTTCGAGTAAACTGTGTCAAGATAAGGGTGTTAGCTATTTTCAAGAGTTGATGTTATAATATAGACCCATTTTGTCATAGTGTCCACAAGTCAAACTGAAACTACATAATGCCTGCTATGCCTGCAATACATAACATACTCAAATATGCCTTACCTGTGTTACTATCTATGAAATGACTAATCTGCTAGAAGCACAAAATAACACTTATTTCACTAAACAATACATCCTTGTTAAAAAAAGTCACTTTCTTTGCATAAAAAATGAAGCTGTCTGCCTTCTTTATGAGTGATAACAAGATTAGTATTTATTTCATATCTATTATAAAACCCGGACTGACAACCTGACAATAAACCACATTGCCAAGCACAAGTACTTGAATCACCAAAAGGGTGAAAACTTCAGTTGTGATTTAACCCCTGCAACCTGTATGGTGGACATCCCTCCCATACCACCTGAACATATGCATAACTACTCTTTGGTACCACCAAAAAAATAGAATCGAGGTAGAACTATCCCAGTGCAATGGAATCACTGAGGGTGCACACTAGAGACTACATTGGCAGTAATTTTCTGTGGGAAAATCATCAGTGTTTGGTTCTTCACCATATTGTGATACAGGTACTTGAACCTCGAGAAATTTAATGTAGACCACCTGTCAATATACTATTCATTACGTAAATTATCACACTATGACAAGCGTCCAGTCTGGTGGACCCCAGCCATAAACAAACTCTACAACAAAAGGAGGAAGCTACTACAAGATAGAGCAAAATCCTTAAAAGGTAAGACACCCCTTATCACTATAAGTAAAAAAAAAGAGCCCCCCTCATAAAATCATCCAAAGCAATTTCGAGAGAAAAAAGCTAAAAGACTCAAGGGGACATCATGATATGCTCAGAACTTCAAATAGATCAAAGATTGAAGATTACTGATCCTACAGACATTGCCAACATACTGGCTTCAGGTGCAAAAACTTCTCCCTCCTCCCCCCAAAAGGAACACAGCATCCATGGGACCTGATGGTGTCTTAAACCCACAGCTAGGACAGCTGTTTAATCAAACTGCAACTGTGGTCCCACTTGCCTTATCTGCAAAGCCATGGAGAGGATCATAATGGACCTCATAAATAAAGACATTGGAAATTTGCAGCTTTGGATCCAACCCAGTTTGGCTTTGGCAAAGGAAGATCATGCCTTTTAAACTTGGTTGACTTCTTGAAACAGTCACCAAAGCCATTGATGAGGAAAGGCAGTCCATACAGCCTACCTAAATGTTAACCCATACATCACAAGATGGGTTGCAAACTGGCTGAGTGACAGAACCCACAGAGTCAGAGTTGCTGCTTGCATGTCAGACTCAAAGCCTGTCACAAGTGGTGGATGACTGCAAAACGAAGCCATAGTAGAAAACACATCTGACACAGATATCCTTCAGAAGGGTCTCACAGAAACGGATAACTGGTGCCAGGGCCATGGCCTAAAGTTAAATGCCAAAAAATGCATAGTTAGCTACCAAATAGGTGGCAATCCACTGAGCACAGAAAAAGTTATCAGGGACCTGGGGACCCAGGTTGATAGTAGTCTGTCATTCGACACCCATGTAGCTAAAGTAGTTAGGAAGACCTTCTACATTGCCCACCTTATCATGAAGGGATTCTCATCTAGATCAATACTCATCACTCATCAGACCAATGATTGAGTACAATGCCCGACACTTGCAGCAGCTGGAGAGGCCACAAAAGTTCCTCACCAAAGGATAAAGGCTCTCAAAATCTGTCCTATGCTGCCCGACTGAAAGAACTCCAGCTCTATTCAGTCGCCACCGCTTGCTCAGAGGTGACCTTTGCCTAACATACAAGGCCATGTCAAACCCAGATTTGATGAATATGCTTCACCTCAAAATCTAGATCCATCAGACACAAGGGCAAGGACTTAAACCTCACACACGGCTATTAAATAGACGTGCTGGAGGGATAGATTCATCACCCAAAGACTCCTATGCTGTGGAACAAAATCCATGTGAGGCAGAGCACCTCGCTGGCCTTGTTCAAGAGAAATCTTGACCAATGGATGGATATACCCCAGGGATTACCTCAGTGTCACTGCTCGACAGAGGCACATATAGTTCCCCATTTTAAGGTGGTATTAAGGCCAACACGAATGCTAGGGCTTGCAAATGCCCTCGGGCAGATAGCCTAGTATGAACCTATGAACCTATGAACCTATGACACATCATGAATGCATTAATACCTCATGTATATTTCAGTTCTGTCTATCAAGTAACATCTCTAAATCTTGCCATTAGAAAGCAACAACTTTCCAAAAATGAAGTCCTGGTTTTCAAGAAACTACTCAGCTATGTCGCATACATTCATCATTCAAAAGAATTGCCATTACAATTTTACCCATATTAAGCAAAATGTCTGAAGTATTTTAGGAGACATTATGTCATGATTGCAATAAAGTTTTTTTTTTTTTTTTTTTTTTTGTTTAACATCAGCAATTCCCAAACTAGATAAAACAGGTACTCTGTGATTCATAACGTTTGGCAGTTCCAGCTTACGTACTCTGAATTGTTATTTACATCATCAGGTCATTATACTTAACTCTGTTCATTATAAGTTAACAAACTTACCCAGTCTATATTATTCAGTACATGACAGTCCTTCGCATGAGTATTCTTCCTAATTTGCTATGAAAAAAAATATTTTACCCTTTGTGTTGATGAAACATACTATTTATATGGAGTGAAATCCTATTAAAATATCAATATTTCCTGTAGCAGAACAGAGAATCAATTCTCATCTTAAAGAAGAAAAAAGGTCCTTGATATGCCTTCCACTATCTTGCTTCTCATCTTGTAGAAAGGGAACAGCTGGAAGTACTCCTGTGTATAAATTATCACTCCAGATGTAGCACCTTCCTGATGAAGCTCTTAGAAGATGATAGTCTGCTAACTTATGGGGAAGTCACTTCCAGCACGCACTCTCATAAGAACAAACACCATTATTAAGGCATGATAACAGTTTAATTAAAGAAGATTTGTGTTATATTTTCATTTTCCCAGATCCAAAACTAGCTCTTTGGATATTGTGTTCTTCTATTGCTACTCTACAAATGACCTGTTACATGGTTAACTAAAACATATCTATTCAGACGATAATAGCTGTCATTCAGTATATGTTCCTTTGAGTTATATAATGGATCTGTAATGGAAAGTGAAAATATCTTTAGAGACAGTGGGAAATGTTACTACATTTCAAACACTTTTAGCATACATCACTTTTATATGTGTGCTCCTGATGGAGGAGAGAAATTAGGCAGTAAATAATAATGGGCCTTGACTAGGTACTGATAAGACTTAGGAGAAAAAACACACAATATGAGATTAATCATCTGTTTGTATGCTTTGTCACTGATTTTTCCCCCAATTGTCTGAAAAGTCAGTTGTTTTCAGTCACATAATCAGCTGTTCAAATAATGGAAGCAAGCCTGTTTTCTTTATGATTTTGAGTTATATTTCCTGAATTGCAGCATTCCCTTCCGTAGGACCTTTGAAAACGGGCACATACCACAGATGTACTCTTTATGCACATTGACCCATTTAGTGATATCATTTATGGAAGATAAATGAGACTGTGGCTGCTCAAATGAATGAGCAGTCTTTGCCTTTTAAAATTTTCAAAATTTCAAACCTTAAAAGGGAAGTCATGCCTGGCTACTAACTGTTTGTGAAATGCTAGCTGGGTATGATTGCTTTAGTCATGGCAGCATGCTACCTGGGTATGATTGCTTTAGTCATGGTAGCATGCTAGCTGGGTATGATTGCTTTAGTCATGGTTGCATGCTAGTTGGGTATGAGTGCTTTAGTCAGGGCAGCATGCTATCTGGGTATGATTGCTTTAGTCATGGCAGCATGCTACCTGTGTATGATTGTTTTAGGCATGGCAGCATGCTAGCTGGGTATGATTGCTTTAGTCATGGTAGCATGCTAGCTGGGTATGATTGCTTTAGTCATGGCAGCATGCTAGCTGGGTATGATTGCTTTAGTCATGGTAGCATGCTAGCTGGGTATGATTGCTTTAGTCATGGTAGCATGCTAGTTTGGTATGCTTGCTTTAGTCATGGCAGCATGCTAGCTGGGTATGATTGCTTTAGTCATGGCAGCATGCTAGGTGGGTATGATTGCTTTGGTCATGGCATCATGCTAGCTGGGTATGATTGCTTTAGTCATGGCAGCATGCTAGCTGGGTATGATTGCTTTAGTCATGGCAACATGAGCATCTAAGCTACACATGCTTATCCACTTTAATTTATCTGGTCAGGACTCAGCAAAAGTTTATATATTTGTGTTCCAGTTTTTGCTGTTACATCTTCTAACTGCTTCCACTGTGACTCTTCAAATTACAACTAGATGAGGAACTGTCTTGACAGGCATCTAGAATTTAACCCCAGTGAGGAAAAACTAAATGTAAATAACAAGTCTATGGCTGCACAATCACAAAGAAAATGTACATCTGTGCAAATAAATGAATCACTGCTGGCGTACACTTAGAACAGTGGTTTCCTCTGAGAATGGAGATCAGGAAGTTCAGTTCTGTTAAGCTGGACTTCACAAGACTGAATCTTGCTCATTTTGCACTCATCATGATATATGGTAGCCTACTGCGGTGGTGGTGATGCGGTAGCATTGTCGCCTCACAATTATACGTTGCCCATTCGATTCTCGGTTAGAGCATCTTCTGTGTGGCGACATGCGTGAATGGGCGTTCCTTCGTTGAAGGTTGTGCATTAGGCCTGGCAAGCCAGCACATAAAACTCTACTGCCAATCATTAGCGGACCGGAATTCCGCTGTGGTGACCCCTAACCGGGAAAAGCCGAAAGACACAAACAAACATGATATATGGTAGCCTCTCTAATCATTGCATATTCAGAGTGCGTGGGCAGTAAACAATTAGATGCATATGTTCATAGGTAAGGACTAGGCAGCTGAACATGGACCATTTTATATCTAGCCAATTTCCTTTTTGATGTTTGAATTAAATTATTCTGCTTTGTGTTTAATTTTCTTTACCCGTCACATGATCAATAATTATGTATTATTCCTGCTTTCACTTGAAATAATTATGTATTATTCCTAGTGAAAATAACTGGGATCATTCCATAAATAATTTGAAAGAACCCATGTGCGGGGTAGAGGATTTAAGAGTTGCCTCTGTTGTTAGCAGTACAGGGGGCAGTCCTGGGGTAAATATTTGACTATGCACCCTAAAATCCAATTTGCACTTGAATATGGACAAGGATGATCTTTGTTTTATGTGAAAAGGGAGTTTGCTCCAAAGCAGTGGTATTAACTGAGAGATATTCCTGTCCCTGCAAATCATTCTGCAAATGTTGCAGAACAGATTTTGTTCCCTGAACAGAGTATTTTAAATGCCATTTGACTTGCTGTTCTGGGGTAGATCCATCAGTAATGGATTGGAGGATGCCTTGCACGCCAGGCACAAATCACCTCTTAGCAATCTGTAGGATACTGAATCTGGTGAAAGGGCTTTGAGTCCATCCATGTAGGATAAATATTGTCTAGGCCTTGCATCCTTCTGGTAAGTTATCTCTGTATTTCCTTTGATATTTTAGTTTGTTTTTATTTGTTTGTTTGTTTTTTTATTGTCTATGATTTTTCATGCCACTGCACCATATTGTATAGTAGTATTCTGCCTAGAATGTTTACTACACTCAGAATTAAGGACTATATCTATAATAGTTTTTTTTTACATGGGCTGGCAAGTTCTTAACAGGGTAAAGCTTTGATATGTGCATTCTAAAGTAGTTGGTAATTGTCATCAAGGATAAAACACAATAGTTAAGAAAAGTTATGCAACAATTTAGGATTTAGAGTCTGCAGGAGACTTTGACTACATTGCTTTGTTTGACTACCTTTAGTCACCCCTGCTCACGGTCTGCTGACATTTCTGACTATCTTTAGTCATCCCTGTTCACTGTCTACTGACATTCTTAACTATGTTTAGTTACCCCTGCTCACTGTCTCCTGACATCCTTGACTATGTTTAGTTACCCCTGATCATTGTCTGCCAGCATTGATGCTCATTTATGACAGTAATAGAATATTTAACTCATAATCAGGGTTTCAGAAATTCAATGTATATATAATTTGTGTACATTCTAATTCCTGCTACGTTTTCTGAACAATGAAGCTCAAATTACAGTCAGTATAATGCCAATCATTAATCAATAAAAGAAAAAAAATGTGTCCAATTCAGGGATATTCTGTGAAATCAGGGACAGTTGAGAGGAACAGGTATGGTCTCCACTTAGCACAAACAGACTCACACATACACACACACACACACACACACACACACACACACACACACACACACACACACACACACACACACATACACCTGCTCACACACAACATAATTTACTTACTTACCAGATGCACTGTAAACACAGCAAACTATTCAGCACTGTATGCTATTTGTGTTTTAGCGCCAAGAATTGAGACAATGAAAAAGATGAAATTGGAGTTGTCTCCTATCAGAGCAGTGGACAGGACACAGATTTAATATTTAAAATCAGAGAACTCTAGCAAATATAGAGTGCTTGAGAGGCAAGGGTACCATTATATTATAAGTCAAACTATGGCTAAGAAAAGAGAAGAAAACACTTCCCCTACTACCACTACTATAGTTATATATTTCTCCCTTAGTCTACTCAAGGTACCATCCACCCATTTGGCCTTCTTACAGTTTGTGCAGTTTACTTGAGGTCAGCCACCTCTGGTGTTTCCTCAGTGCCAGGCTGTCAGGGGATACTAGACACTGCCTTCTCCCATACCAATGCAGACTCAGAGGATTCATTGTCTAAATCTTCACCCAGGAAACAAAACTGATACCAGGACCCTTTAATGCCAGTTTCTATTTGTGCTTTACTTAATTTATATATTTTTTTCTTTATGAACTTGGTGCACAGAACCCCACCCCCTTTCTTTAGGTTTTGTGTATTTTGGTTCAAATGGAAAGTTATTAGCGATCTCTTCGATGTCATGGCACCTGTCAATATATGTCTCTCTACTTTGTCTTTCCTTCTTTAAGTTGCTCTGTCTCAGTGTGACTAAACATCCTTTTAATGTATATTTTTCTTCTCTAGATAGTGCTCTGCATTTCTGCAAAGGACTTAAAAAACTCAATTGTATTTGTTTTTCTTACTTACGCATACTTGTTTTCCTAGAGCCTGTCACTGTTTGAGATTTTTGTCTTACAGAGAGAAATGTGTTTAAAATTCTGACCAGGTACTGTTTCTTCCTTATGTACTACCCAAGTAAATTCCTTCAAATAACTATGCTTCTCTTTCACAGTAGTCATCTACTGGTTAGAATACTCAATTTCTGTGACTTTCTTGTTCAGGGTGTTTATTTTCTATACTGCCTAGGTTCATCCCTATAGAATATGCCCTTCATTGAATGATCCTTTCTTTTCAGTTCTGCCAGTCATGTATTTCCCCTGCTCTCCATACTTTTCTGGATGCAATGGCACTTCCATTCCCTGCTTTGTAAAATGTTCAGGTTACAATATTTACTGGCTAATGTATCTCTGTTCACTGGTTCTCATCTGGCTGACTGCTCTGTCATATGCGTTTGATGGCATATTTCTTTAAATGGTATAGGACTGATTTCATTCTCTCTCTCCGTCCTTCCCGTAATCCTTTTCTCTCTTTCTCTCTCTGCATATCCATAACCAAATTTCTGTATCATTATGTCTTTGGGCTTTATGTGATTCATGCATTCTTATGAATGTTTCTGATACTTGATCCCAAACACCATTTTTCCAGGCTTACCCAATTTCTGGCTCCCTTCCTCACACTAATAAGGTGATATAGCAAAAATGAATATTTTCTTCCCATAAACTATACAAAATTTTAAAGTGGAAAAGTATTTCTCTATTAAAACGCCATGCGTTAAACAAGAGATTAAAGAGACAGATTGAGGCACCATAACAAACACAGTTTGTATTTCTATTTGAGAAATGGGGTACTGTTTGCCATCTCCATAAATGCAGACTACCTCTCTTCTTTTATTGTAAGGGTCATATTTTCACTTACATACTTCATATTTATAAGTGTAACCATATTATGGGAATCAAGTAGCCCTCCCAGCTTCCTAACAACTAACACGATGCACTTAATTAACTTTTGACAGCACCAAAGCAGAAGACTGACTCTGCTATTCTGGCAGTTTATTTCAGCCTATAAGCTCAAAATTTTTAGCAGCTTGCTTTGCACTGTTTACAGTTTTTGCAGGTAGAACAGTGTTATTATTCCAAGTACAAATTCTGGCTACATACCCTTTCGTCTCCATAATGAAAAAAAGTACATGTACAGTTTATACTTCCTGTTTGTTACCAGTATTTCAGACAGGCATTACCACACGTCTAGACTGTTCAATTTTAAAAATAATTTTGCTGCACACCATTCTCCCTACCAGTTCAAAAAACATTTAGCATTCTTTACACTTTTTTTCATAAAGTATCGGGCAAAATCATTTAAAATTTATCAGTGGCATTTTTTTTTTCATTTCACTTTTAGTATGTTGATTCCCAGGTTCTAACTATAGGTTGACTATGTGCTTTATATAGGATACATTAAATATTACAGTTTTATTAGATGAAAATGTCCACATATTAAATGTTCAGCTGATGAATAAGAAGTAATAAAACACTCAGAGCTAACAATAGTCCTGATATTCAGACTGTTCCATGTCCAAAAAAAACTTTAAAGGTCTGCAGATCACAGGACTTATATTGCATCTCCGTCATTCCAGTTCCATCCCTTTTGCTGGGCATACCATTCAAAGACCAAATGGGACGTTTTGAGGTTTTCCCCATGGTTATTTGTTTTACAGGTGAAACTGCCTTTGGCATAGCAATGGACTTGACTATCCTCACCATAGTTGACCTGCAGTTATTAACAAAACACAGGAACAAATTCATACACACTCCACATGAAACTTCCAACTCATGCCATACCACACTATTGGACTGATGCCTCTCCAAATGGAGAAAAAAAATGTTCTTAGTCAATGGTCCTTCATGTAGCAAAGATATAACTTCAGATATAGCTTCAGATCCCTTGTGGCATAATAAAAAACATGCAGTATATATTCACCATGCTCACCAATGTGAGTATAAAGTAATGCTCTAGAAACCACTTTGTTCCAGTCCTGAGGTGAATACTGGCACCCAATTCAAGAACACATAACAACTTGGCAATAACTGAAGATTATCTGATCATAATTATTTGCAATGCATGGAGCTACAGTTTCAGTTTTAATAGTCACAGAAATAAATGTATAGTATCATGAATTCTTTTACAACTTTGAAAGATGTAAAACGCTTATCACTACCACACAGACAATGGCAAGACGCTAAGTGTTTGTGCCTTTCAATGCTATCTAACACTTCAATCTACAAAATTTTGTGACATTTAAGAATATAACAGTATTTAAAGTTGTTTTAGCTTCTTGTCACTGTTATGTGACAGTGGGCACTGGTCACCATTATTGCCTAACAGAAGACTATTGTTTATGTTCAGCACCATTCTTATATCAGAAAGGTGGTTAATAAAGTTGTCTTTATCACAAATTCAAAGCTTAATGATGGTGATCCATGCACTATACAAAAATTACTATTCACAGCATATGCATTATAGCATCTTTAGGTGGACCTTGCAACAAAAATAAGTTAACAAATTAATACAGTGGGTTCCTTTTGTTACTTTCTATCACAACATCACAATGGCTACTTCACAATTCAAAGTCAATGTATTTTGCACTTTATTAATGCACAGTACCATTCTCTGATGTTCTGTTATACACAGATTGCTGTAATATCAGATTGTGTGCACCAGGATAAAGTTTTATGTGTAAAAATTTGTATTATGCTTTCCAAGAAAAGTAACATACACCATCCGTGTGTTTCTTATACATTTTTGTATAAATCAGCTACGAGTTGCTGCTTCATTTTTTGTAAGCGTTCATGTCTCAAAGAAACTGCTATCTTGGCCACATAGTATTTAAATAGTGAGGCCGAAAATCAAACCATTTCTCAAGTTTACATATCAAAGTTATTAGAATAATGTACTACATTTATAATCACACAAAAATTACAGATCACAGGGAAGCAGGGACCTCCTCACGTAATAATGTAGAATGTATCTGCTGTCTTTCTTATGGTTTGTCATCTGAAAGGTAGTTTCAATAATTGTTTTGCACAGCGAATGCAGTCAAATTATGCCATTAGTGCATATTTTATTTGCAGATGAAAGTAAACAATATTAAGTATCCCATATACAGAATATCTGCATTTAGCTATCACTGGTGTTGTCAATCCTGTACTATTATATTTATGTTCAGGCTCAAGTCCTTTTAATGTAGCAGCAATGCAAATCAAGTATTTGATGGCATTACATTACAGACTAAGAGTCTTTGTTCAATCCTCATTGACTTTATGCTAAATAAGGATTGCTAAACTATACTTTCAAGGTTTGTTGTACTTCCTTTCTTATAGTTACTAGTACTGTCAGAAAGTTAAGCACATAAACACACACCTGAGAAAAATAATGGTTTAAAAAAAAATCTTACCCTCTACAAGACATGGTCCAAATATTCTAGACTACACATTTTTGAGTAATATTTATACTAGATGGAAAAGCAGTAAGAGAAATTCAACATGTCCCTTATTATAGGTCGTGTAAGCTTCATACATGATAGCAGTTTTTGCTAAAAGTTAATGAGTACAGTCTTAGAGAAAAAAGAAGCATGTCCATATCTCAAAAACTTCATAACAAAACTTGATGTAATAATAATTCAGAGGAAAAACGGGTAGTTATTTTTTTAAAGGGGGGGCTCCAGCTAAGGATCAAATGCAAGGATATGTTTGAATCTAAAACATTGATGAAGGAGACATTTAGTGAGGATGATGTCTTCAGGAATAATTGAAGAAGGTGTCTGCTTTTACACACTGTCAAGATGACAAGGTAAAAGTTCAGTGGAAAAAGTGTGATAACAGAAAATGTTTTAGTGCTTAGGTTTGTTGCTTTGAAAGACATCAAAGCCAAAATATTAAACGTTTCAACAAGATGACATACAATGACTGAAAATTTCTTGGCATAGAAAAATAATGCTCAGTGATGTTAATAAACCCCTGTCAATAACAGATAATGCATTAACATCTGAAGTCAGGAAAAAAGTTCAAGGGGAATTGGAAGAGTAAAGCTGTCATTTGATAGTAAGTGGCAGCTCTAAAACAGGTTTAATTCCATTAGAATGTTTGTACATTTACTAAGATTTACATATATGTTTTTACATTTGCAGTTAATGTAGAAATGAGATAGGACGCATTACTATTCTCAGATGATTATATTTTAGAAATAAACTACCTAGCTTTGAAGAAAGCTTTTAATGCTAGAGTATATTAATCTATCACATTTTCATTGACCACCAGGCATACAAATAATTGCTCAGTCATAAAACTGAAAATAAACTCCAGGGCCATCACATCAGTAACACAAAGAAACTCACCGCAATAGAAGTGTTAGCATCACCGTGAATACTAGTCAACTACATTGGAACAGTTACACTCCTTTCTGTAAAGAACCCCTGGCTTGTTCCATTTGCTCATGAAACTAGAGTTTCTGTAATAACATCTGACCTGAATTTCAACACAACGTTCCTCAGATAGTTACCCTATTCTAACAAAGCTGTAAGCAGTGCAACACGTTTTCTAAAACTTTCCTGTATTTATTAATAATAAGAAAGCTACAGTAAAAGTTTGGCATGAGCCATGAAGAGGCTCAGCATAACGTATATACCATGCTGTTTATGCAATGCAATCTGATTTTTGTATCTTCAGCCCCTCGACACATTATCGTACCTCTGCTGACCATTCCGCTGCAAAATCTAAGTGAATGACAGAAGAAATCCATAAGTGAAAAATAATGGTAGTGCGAGTACTGAAGCACATATACAGTGATCGACACATCACGGGTGAGTACTTTACAAGGATGAGAGAGAAAAGAAGGATCGCAAGTCATACACTATATGGCCGGCCTATTTCGGACCGGCCACTTACCGTGCTTCTTATGAGATTGGGATGTTAACAGCACTAAAGGTTGCAGCTGTGGGTCGAGGACCCATTTCAGTTATTACAGTACAAATAAACACAAACAAGTGGAACAAGTGAACTATTCAGAGTAAGGGGACGCTCTGCCATCTACCAGGTGTGCTAAGATGAGAAGTTGTGCGTTTAACCAGGGGCGCTGCACACCACAAGGCTGTCCTTTGCCGCTCGCACGGCCACCGCCGGCTTTTTAAGCAGGCAGCGGCTCTACTTCCGTGGCTCCGGAAAATTGTCTTGTATGGGTCTATACAACCAAGTAGGGGTGACACTGGACTAGGGTGAAGTTAATAGGTCACTTACCGCAGTGTAGTCCACTTTTCTTGTCAAACCACTCCAGCTCAGGTTGTGTGTGCATGGATTTCAGATAAATGTTAGCAGCTTTGAGACAAGAGCTAATAGGAATTTGTCCCGTATATCGTCCTAGTACATCTCCACAAAAAGGCAAACCATATTCCCTGTCCTGATCCGAGGTTTAGGTAGAACCAGTACATGAGTCGTCTATTCAGAGATAATGCAGAATATCCTCTGAGTTGAGTGCCGCTGTCTTGTGAAAAAGAATCGTTATTAGTAGGGGTAGTCCAGTCAGCAAAACGGAGGCAAACCCCCTTTATGGGCATCACACGAAGCTAAATCCACGAGTGTTTCTACTGCTTTAGTCCTTCCGAGCTGATCTGTCTGCTGTGTCTGTGCAGCTGTGGCACATTGAGCAGAAGCTCCTCTCACACTGGTGTGTGGACTGGACTACTGACGGACGGACTGTTGTTGGCAGGTACCCCCGCCCCTCTCCACCATGCCTCATCCCCCACATCCTCATCAAACAAGAAGACCATCAGTGCCTTCCTCAGACGGAGGAAAGGAGGGCAGGTCATCGCATAGCCATTACTGCATGAGACTGCTTCTGGGACACTGCCTGTGCAAAACGGACTTTGCTGGTATAAAATCGTAGCCTGGGGCTAGGATAAATGCACTACAGCTAAAGAAATGTATTAAGAGACTAGACAGCTTTATCCCTGCACGAAAGTGTTACGTAAGTAATGGGATTATAGTCCTCAAAAGCAAGTTGTCGCTTTTGCAGAGCTGGATTCCGGACCTTATTTATGTCTGCAGCTTTGGTGATTGCAAGTGCCCTGCTCATTAAACCTTCAGCTGCATGTTGTCTTCCCTTTCCAGGAGCAGGCAACGTGAAATAGCTCTAGGAAAGATGCTGAGCATTCAATAACTGGATCCGTGTACCGTGAAACTACTGCTTGAAGGAGTCCATTGTAACATTAAACTGGAATTTCCCTGTATATCCATTCGCTCTCTAGAGTACCTTCACAGCCACTCCGCATGTTCATATTTTGCCTTTATAATTCAGCAGCTACAGCCTTCTATAATAAAGAGTGTGAAAGGTCATAATGATCGTGCAGCAACCAGGGCGAGTTTTATTTATGTATCACCTTTATTTAATGCTGCATTTTGAAAGACTGCCTTTTACATACATGTGCACAGAATCAAAAAAGATTTTAGATGATGAGCTCAACACTGGCATACTTTCTTCACGATTACACCTCCTTTTCTGGTAGAATAATTTCGCAGTAGTCAATACATTTTTTTTCTGTACAGTCACATTTTAGCCTCCCTTTCTATATTCTGTATCAATTCAGGTTTTGTGTGCTTGTGGCTTCCATAAACTATAATATGGTACCATGACAGGTGCAAACATCCAAGTAAAACGGGATTTCCTTCGCAAATCTGGTTGATTTTATTTAGATCGTTTAGTTACTGTGCAGAATGGTGAACAGCGCCTAAGCACTCTGATGCTAGTTTTAGAAGTATAGGCAATGAGTTTCAAAGTATTGGTGGTGTGTGTGTGTGTGTGTGTGTGTGTGCGCGCGCGCCAGAGAGAGAGTCAAAAATCTTTAAAATTCTCCTGGTTTTCAGGGCTCGGAGTGTCCTTGATTTTTGTTAATTCTTATCCCAGTGTGAGTTTTTTGCCCCTCAAGAGGGACGATTAGTTGTGCAATGCTTGGCATTAAAGTTATGTGCTATTATTCGACAAAATTTAAGTAAAACTGACCATTATCTTCCTTTAGTTTTCTAAATGAACATGGTCACTGTTTTAAGAGCTTCCCTGAGGTATGACATTTGATTCCGTTGATTTCCATCTTCGGTAGTGATCAATGAGATAAAAAGCCACAAGAAAATAGACAATCACAAAGCAAAGAAATGCATTGAGTTAAACGTGTAATAAATGCATTGATGATTCTTAAACTTGTATTGATCTTCTACGCAAAGAAAGACTCCATTACTTAGAGCGCATTATTTATGCCTGTTACAAATGCTTAATGCATATAGAAAGGATAAAGATTGCATGGATGGTACTGGCAAGAGAAATAACACCACACTCTTCTGGATTCTTATTGAAACAGTAAAGGCTCAACAATTGTTGATAATTTCAGCCTGCAGGTAATGCTTTGCCTGTAGTCCTAACGCTGTTATACTCGGGCATCAACTATCAAATTTAGCCTGGCTGGCATATATTCATCAGCTATCACCAAGAATATCTTGTCTGAATTATTAATCATTTTCTACTTAATTATCACTGTTTAAGGAGGTATAGACTGTTGATAATATTTGGTTGAACAGCAACAATTTATTTTCAACACCAAGTAGATGAGAGGTCAAGATAAATTACATTTGATCCTAATGTCAATGGATGAAAGGTCCTAGATAGATACAGTTTTGGCATTGAGCTATTTGTATATATATATATATATATATATATATATATATATATATATATATATATATAAACATTTTTGGTGGAGGTTCAGTTTCAACTTTAACATTACAGGAAAACCCCTGTTGCTCATCCTAAGACCACCATCTTACCACAGGATGCCCTTTACCACAGGCCAAACAGTTGTGGATGAAATGATTAGACAGTTGTATATACTGACCCTTGTTTTTAGCCTTCCCTCTGAAACCGACCTGATCCAGTAAAAAAAAAAAAAAAAAATCGCAGGTTTCATTAATTTAAGAAAGTATTGCTCTGGCTAAACTCTGATTAAGTCAAATGAGCAAAATAATAGAGGAAGATTATTTGTGAATTTATTGTATTTTAAAGCATTGTCACCTCACAGTAAGACGCTGTCCGGTTCGATTCTCAGCTAGAGCGTCTTCTGCGTGGAGACATGCGTGAATGGGCGTACCTTCGTTGAAGGTTGTGCGTCAGGGCTGGTAACTCGGCACATAAAAATCAACTACCAATCATTAGCGGACCGGAGTTCCGCTGTGGCATACCCTAACTGGGAAAAGACGAAAGACACAACAACAACATTGTATTTTAAAGCAAAAACAACTGCTATCAGGTAGACTAGAAATTCAACATATTTGAAAGAAGGAATCTTTTGTTGCACAACATTTCTGAGGACGAGTAGGACAAAGATATAGCATTGTTCTTATTAAAACGGTATATATATTATATAAAAATTTTTGGTGGAGATCCAGTTTCAACTTTAACATTACAGGAACACCCCTGTTGCTCATCCTAAAACCACCATCTTACCACAGGATGCCCTTTACCACAGGCCAAATGGTTGTGGATGAAATGATTAGACAATTGTATATACTGACCCTTGTTTTTAGCTTTCCCTCTGAAACCTACCTGATCCAGTAAAAAAAAAAAAAAAAAAATCACAGGTTTCATTAATTTAAGAAGGTATTGCTCTGGCTAAACTCTGGTTAAGTCAAATGAGCAAAATAATAGAGGAAGATTATATGTGAATTTATTGTATTTTAAAGCAAAACCAACTTCTGTCAGGTAGACTAGAAATTCAACATATTTGAGAGAAATAATCTTTTGTTGCACATCATTCCTGAGGAAGAGAAGGGCAATGATATAGCATTGTTCTTATTAAAACGTATCCCACAAGTATTACATCTTCTAAGTCAATTTCAAATGGAGAAGAAAGATCAGGTGAATAACTGGAACACAAAGCCAAACAGTAAACATAAAAATGATGGCCAATAATCACAGATTTGTTCTCAGTGCTGCTAGCATGACAGTACCGACAAAGAGCAAATATAATATGTTCAGTAATAACTACATTCTTAAATGTAAGTCATTGATTTTTTTCCCTCAATTAGGTTTCTAAGAGGAAGATACTGAATCCTCAGAAAAAAAAACTATAAGAGAAGAAAATACTATAAAATTTTACAATACTCTAGAAGAAATCCAAAGTGCCAAAAATATCACTATGAAATCAACAATTCCCTAGAAGAAGCTATAAGCCATCCATAGTATATGGGATCCCTGTCTTTAAGATAATGGAGTGGACTCCCTCTTTTACAAGAAAACTAAAGAAAAAGATGAAGCAAAAACCATCTATCTTGGCAAAAAATAAAAGAACAATATTGATAAAAAGAAAACATCCCAAATCAATTAACCTAATAAGTCATTTCACATTTATAGTCTCCAGTCATAACAGCATTAGCTATATACTGTCTTACTGCCATCTTGAACAAATTCCCTCAGCACTACTCACAAATGGTCATTTTACACATTTTCTCATTTTAACTGTTGTAAGACTCCCTGTTTCAAAACTTTAAACATTAAAATGCCATCTGACATGAGGAAGAGTGAATTGAAAGTTTAACTGTTACACTTTTAAAACATTTTTGCAAGACCTCCACACCTCCCAGTATGGAAAGTGGTGCACCCATAACCTTTCTACATTCACATACAGATGTACGTACACACACACGCACACACACACACACACACACACACACACACACACACACACACACACTCACACTCACACACACGCACACGCACACACACACACGCACGCACGTGCACACACACACACACACATATACACACACACACATATATGCGCATATATGGGTTTGATTCCAAACGATTTGCTTTCAGTGTTAAGTGATGACTTACACTGAGAGTAGGCTGAAGCAAGTGTTTTGGAATCTGGCCCCTGGTATAAGCCTGCTTATAGATAGGCTTTACACTGAAGTAGGTCACTTAAACTAACAGCAAGTCCACCGAGAGCAACTCTTTTGGAATCTGGCCCTATATCTATGCTACTTCTGAGTTTGTTTTATCCTGGAGTAGAAAGAATGCCTCAAAATGTAACAATCTCAATATCGGTATATATCTTCTATTTGCACTCAAATACTCACTATTTTGAAGATCACAGTTATATTCTTTATTTTTTCAATGGGCACATGCTTTACAACTGATATTGGCAATATTTTCTTTATTCCTTATACCGTGTAGTTTAAATATATACTTTCCCACTTGGTAAGAACTGATTTCATCATGCAACTATGCATGCAACTGATTAAATGTTCTATAACTACTCTTTCTTTATCTAGGAATTTAAGATATCAATGCACTGTATTTACATCATTCTACACCATCACTTTTTAACAGATATGGGTAATAATATAATGGACTTTGCATTATAATCTTCTGTCAATGGCAATGTTGACTTTAAGTATCTATACAGTGGCTTTCCAAACATGGTGTACATTTTTTGTCATTTAAATGAGGGCTTCCTCTTTTTTGTTCATGAAAGTCTTCTCCTCTATACTCTGTGCATTGGTGGGATATGACTAGCATGATTAAACTTAATTTGCTCTGAAATAATGAATGGTGCTCTATGATGCTCAGGCATGACAATATTCAATGGACTTTGTATATGACATTTCTTATCATACCCCCCCCCCCCACACACACACACACACACTCTTCTCCCTCTCCAATACTGCTCTGGGTACTTTTGTCAGTTCCCATCAGTAATGGAGAACTAACTGTGGCTATTTGTAAATTAGGATAAGAGTGAAGCTCCTCATGGATATACTGCATCTATCTATCTATCTATCTATCTATCTATCTATCTATCTATCTATCTATCTATCTATCTATCTATCTATCTATCTATCTATCTATCTATCTATCTATCTATCTATCTGTCTATCTATCTAGTTTCTGTCCTACCTTAAATTAGGGTTATAAGTCTATTTGGATGCAGTCAGTTATCAAATAAGTCGGCATACTATGTCCTTTTTACTGTGAACAGAATCAAATCTTATAAGTAGATACCTAAACATCTGTGTTCTACCTTCTTCAAAGTACATTGTCAGTGTTTATATTTACTTTCAAAGGTGTTTTTTTTGGCATTTGTATCAGATATAAAAAATAGGCTTCAGGAACTCGCACTCAGAAGATGTACCAAAATGGGTTTAATACAACCAAACAAATGAACCTCAGGAACAAATAAACAAATATATGAAGCGCTTTTCGTCTGGAAAGAATACCAGACTTCCTCAGATATCTGAGTATCTTCTGAGTGCTGTGAGTTCCTGAAGCCTATTTTTTGTTTGTTAAAGTGGTGGTAGTTTTGGTGTTCGTGATTATTTGTATCAGATATGGCAACATGTATAAATATAATTAAGAAAACCACTTGCTTCTATTGTAATCATGTAAACTTCTTATCGAATATCACATTAAATATCTTCCCACCATTTCTGATCACATCTATAGGTACACTTGTTTGTATGGAGTTTAAAAGGAATGCATTTTATTATGGGATATGTTTTGTTTATATATTGTCATATTTTTCAGATTTACTTGAGACATTTGGTGTACTGTCTCAAATAAATCAGTCAACCATCTTAAACTATTACAACAATGCTGAAGCATTGCACCCATATCTAATTAAGCATTTTATTTGATTGTGAGAGTCTCCCTATTTTGGACCTGGATGGTGGCCATTATTCAAGATCAAAAAGTGTCCTGCTTAATCAGGAGATGTCAGTCTCCAATCCTATTATGCAAATATAAAACTGCAATCATCATTTGCTTACATCAAACACCATTCATTGATTTTCTCTGTGCAGTTTACATTATCAACAAGCTCCATTTCTCACTTGAGATGACTTGACCTCTAATAAATACAGTATGATTGACACTTACATTGTGTTTTTTCATAAAACAAGCCATATCTCAATGAAATTGAAAGATAATCTTTCTAGAAAGGGTATGTGCTATCATTTGCCTCACATTACCCATCTGAGGAGGAAGAAAAATAGCTTTTCTAATAATTTTAACCTTCTGAAGTATAATACATTAATCACAAATACAAGCGCTTTAGAAGCTGAGGCAATACTCAAGTTCATACATTATAACTAGGTCCTGTCACCAATGAATCCATAAAAATTATTCATGAATGGGAGTTGTATGAGTTAGAAATACATTAAAAAAACACTACATATTGCAAAAAGTCAAATAAAATATGCAGTCAATTCAATCAAATCCCAGCACCTCGGGGTACACGTACTTGAAATCTCTATAGATCACGTACATTGGATAAACATTTAAATCCCAGAGAAAAATTACATTAAATACACATTAATGCATCTCTGGTCTATAATGGCTTATTCTTTACTGATAATGCAAACAGCCATTATGCACATGCCAGGATCAATAGATTTTATATTTCACCTTCTGTTTTAATCATAAAGCAGAAATATCACATTGTGTTGAGAAAAACTCTTTCAAACTACTGTGCTATGTCCATAAAAACTGGCATGTGAAACACCACAGTGCGTTACTACATGGAGGATGACTGCATAAGTTGTTAAACTCAGATTACCTCAGGATTGCTTTATAGTAGACATATATCGGTCTCCGGAAGGCAACCTTTATGCCTTCTGAATTTCATTTTATGTTTTCTTGAAAGCAAAGTTAATTGCCTAGTCAAACAGCACAGTGGTGGAAGCTTTCACAAGGACTTTTTCATGACTCTTAAGAAGACAATGGAATTAATCACTGATGCCAAGTCCTCAATCCTGCTCTAGCAGTTATAGTAATCATATTTTTCTATGACTGACAAACTCTGTAGCAAATTGTCAGTGATAACTATTGGTATTTTTCTAAATAAAGAGAGAAGACTGGGTTAGAAGTTATAAAACTTGAAATAAGTGGACATATCTCTTAACAGAAACGATTTGATGTCCTTACTGATGCTGCACTAACTTGCATAAATTAGATACCATCCCACACATACAATACTTACCTTAATCATGATTGTACGTAATCTTTCAAGTATTAGGGAAATGGTAATAACTATACTGCCTATGAAAGAATTAAGTTACATGAGTGCTCAGTCCAAGCATGAGATTTCTCCAGTAATAGATGGTTTCTGGCAATAGTAAACTCAGGAAATTAAATCTGTATTATTAAACATGCAAACATATATTCTGTTTGGTAAAAATCTTATACAGCAACAGAGGTCATCACTGGTTACTCACCATTCAAACTATAACCAGCAAACTAACTAGCTGACTACTAAATAAAAAACACCAAAGACCCCATCTTGTTCCCTTCCTACAGACGAGCTGTACTCCTTACTGAAGACTACATTTTATTTACATTATAAAATCAGATTAAAGTACTTTGTACTAGTGCAAGTGCTTTTATATTAACATGGTTTATCATTAAGTAACCTACTGATAATAATATCGGAACAACCCTTTTTATCATGGACCTGCAATATTACATTAGCTTGGCATTGACCTCTACTAGGTGGGTCTTGACACAATAAACTATGCATATCAAAATTAAGCCTTAGCATATTTCACTTTCTCACTCATGCTTATACAAAGGCGGACTTATTCATCTGTTAACCCCCAAGCATACAGGCAAATCATGCGACCAGTCTCAGTCCACTGATGTGAAAAGCAGGCCTGTCCCTTGCCCCACTGTTATTTGGCATAGGTATAGAACAGGTAGCATAAAAACAAATAGATAATACAGCTAGATGATGCTATCTAGCACCAAACCATAGATAAAAAAGATGTAATTCTTCACTATTCATTGGACAACTAGATAAGGGAGATACATCATTCCTCCATCCATCCTCACCCCCTTTTCCCATTTTGCACATGGGATCGAAGTGTCACAGTAAGAGCGATACCAACTAAATTCACCACAAATAGGCCTGTAGTAGAAAAAGGCAACGCTTACAAAAGCATGCAAATTGTGACAACCATGATAAGATAGAATCCTAGAAAATATATGGCTATAAGACCAGAGGTTATGTGTGTCTTGCCAACAACAGCTTTTAGGCTTTACCACCTTTTTCATGCAGGGCAAGACCTTTAAGTCCTAGAGTATATTTTAAGGTAGCTATCCATTTATCTAGATGATGTCTGAATACCTACAGGAAACTACACTGCTGTCTGTTGGAAACAAGGGCAAGTAGTGGATGATGAACTTATCTCTCTATTTATAGATTTATTTATTCCCTGTTGTAGATTCAGATCTCTTGTTTGGATGGTGAACCTGTCTCTCTAGATTTATTTACTCCATATTGTAGATTTAGATCTTTTGTTGAAATGTTAGCTGTACTCTTTGACGCATCAAGAAGAAAGAGGTCTGTGGAAATGGGATCCCTGAAGGCACAGAAAGCAAGACACAAGTCTTCACTCAATATTCTGTATGTCACAGAGTGCAAAGAGAGTGATTCCAGGCTTTCTTGGTGGCTAAATTATTTTAAGGCCTGTGATTCTTTTTGTTAAGAACCTCTAGGATGTCTTGAGTTTTTTATATGTCTACTGAGATACATACCAAAAAGCGCATTATATTCTCTAATTTGTCTAATCATGCCAGAATACAGGATTGCAATATTGTCTTGGTATGGGAAGAAATGCCTTTGGTGGTTAGTCATGACATATAGAAGGCCTGCCTCTCTATTGTTTCTACATGGTGATCAGAAAAGAGTGAGCCATCGTTATCAAACTCATACATCATCTTCAAGATCTCTTAAGTACTGCAAGACACAATTTTTACAATGGGATCAAATGCTTAGTTAAAAATACAGTTGATGATAACTCTGTATAACAGTAGATAAGCAAGTCATTTCTTCAATATTCCTATGTACAAATGAAATGTCTATAAGAGGTGGACTTCAATTCTCAGCTAGATCTAAGAGCAGTTGGAGGTGCTCTAACACATGAAATTACTTTTGCAGCCATAGTCACTAGACTACAGGCAAAGGTATGGACAAAATTCAGTATGATGACTTCTGTTCCTTTTCATTGCCTCACAAGAAGCTGAAGGGATCTGCAACAACAAACGGCCTTGTAGCTAACTAAATGCTATAAAATATGCAACAGCTGCATAGAGGCAATCTAGACTAAAGGAAATATGAAAGCATGACAACTATGATAACACTTACATATCAATGTCTACATCAAACTACAGCCATAAAATACAGACATCAGACAGACTACCCAGAAGAATACTAAAAGATATACTGTTTACTGGTCACAATGTGCACTATGTGCCTGAGCAGGAGAGAAGGAGTCTGTTGTTAAGCATGATCCTATTAATACATCTGCCTTAATCAGGAGTCATCATGTAACTTTACAATGTACAGTATATGAATCATTACTGCAGGATACATACATATGGAAATGAGAGAACAGAGTTAAGCAGTTTTAGGATTAATAGCAGTAGCTGTTCTAAAACATCCTTGAAGTATATTGCATACAAATATTTCAAGCACTAGCATTAATGTCCTTGTAGCTTGCCAATACACCAAAACACTTGTTCCCATAATAACTGTCCAGTCTGTTCTTAAAAATATCTAAACTAGTACTTGCTTTAATGTAATTTGGTAGTCTGTTCCATGCATCAGCTACTCTGTCAGAGAACCAATTAGAACACTTCTCATTCCTATAGAATATTCTACATAGGTTGTCTGATGATTCTCTAGTACTTTTTGTTAACCCCAAACATTCTCAGAGGTAGTTGTCTTTAAATGCCCTATATACCTGACTAAGATCTCCTCTTAGATATTTGTAAGAGACACTGTACAAGTTCAGATATTTTGACCTGTCATAATAACTTAAATTTTCACATCCATGGAAGCCCTTGGTATATCTCCGCTGTACTCTTTCCGTTTTTTCTTATAGGTTTCTATATTGTTATTCCATACTCAAGTTTGGGTCTAATGTAACTAACAAACAATGACTTCATCATTTTTGATTTCCTAGACTTTATAAATCATTTTATACAACCTATAGTTCTGTAACTATCATTAATCAATTGGTTGATACAATTAGAAGACTCATAGCTGAGTCTACCCATATACCTAGGTCCTTAAATGAGTCTACAGTTTCAATCACTGTTTGCTGTATTAAATATTCACCTTTCAATTTATGTCTCCCAAATCTCAGATGCTTAGTTTTTGATGTTTTATAACATATTATTCTCCTGTGCCCAAATGGTCAATTTAGTCAAGTTATCTTGCAGGCATGCCTTATCTGTAACACATGTAATCAGTTTACCCAAATTCAGGACGTCTGCATATAGACTGTAGAACACCTCAGATGAAAAAGTAAGGTCTGAAAAATACAATCTAAACAAGTAAGGGCCTAGGACAAAGCCTTGTGGGGCCCCCTGACTATAACCAAGGATTTCACTGTCCAGTTGCTGTATGATACTTGCCATGTGCTATTTGTAAGCCATGTGGCTATCCATCTTATCAAGAGTACATCAATACTTAGTTATACTAATTTACTGATCAGGGTTTTGTGTATGACCCTGTCAAATGTTGAAGTTAAATCTATATAAATTACATCACAGCACAATTTTTCATTCATAGCTGTTATTATATTGTTATAGAACATCATGTTACAGGTGATAATAGATCTATCTTCGACATATGCATGCTGATATATGGTTTCAAGTCCCAGCATATCCAGTTCTGACAATAACTTATCCAATATTACCTTCTCCATTATTTTTCCACAACATGAAAAATAGAAGCAAGAAAAATATAAAAATAGGGTATATTTGACTCTCGGTTTGCCCTACTCCCCTTTCCCTTAAAGTCAGGTTTAATAAGTGCATGTTTCCTATCTTGAGGAATCTCCCCATATTTATATGACCTAATGAATAATAGATATAATGGTACTGTAAGTTCTTGCTGAAGTGTTCTCAGGCCATTGTTACTAATTCTGTCTCCTCTTTCTGCTTTGTTTGGATCCAGTTTGTGCAGTTCTTTTTCAATATAATCTAATTTGTTTCCAGTATCTGGGGTTACCTGATGTCACTAGGACAACGTATCACACCTTTTGGGGAGTCAAACATTTTTGCATAAGATTTTGTAAATATATCTATACTCTGTTGTGTCTGAGAATAAATTTTAGAATCTGTGCAGTTTATTAATTTGTGTGTCTTTACTCCTTCCACATCTTATATATCTGTAAAAAGGTTTCTTATCATGCTCAATACCTTTATATAAATGTTCTTTAAATTGTTCTTGCTCTTGTCTCACACTATGTTTAATCTGTTTATCCAGCTTGTTTATTTCAGTTTTCAAAGTTGTAGTTCAACCTCTCCTCCATTGCTTATATTTTTTTGTCTCTCACCTTAATCAGGTATCTTGTTCTTATGAAAATATATCCCCTTGATGTTCTATGACTATGCCTTGATCCTGATGTTAAAACATTTTTCTATATCTTGCACTCAAACGATTTCTCCTTCAAAACTTTCCACATTCCATCTGCAGTTTTTCCACTGAACACCTCACTCCAATTAGTTTTACATAGTGACCATTTTGTTTCCATATAATCTGTAATTTACCTTCTGTGCATTGGTTTAGATTTCAGTTTGGCAGAATTATCTAGCAACAAATTAACCTTTATAGACCCATAATCACAGAATATCAATGATTGTAAAACCTGACTAGAAGTAACAGTAATTTCTTTAGGAACACCAACAATGTGTAGTATGTTCTATCCCCTGGTAGGATTTTTACAATCTGAAGCAATTGCTGTTCCTGAATATATGTTGTGAACAATTTCTTTATTAACGTTGTAGAATCAATATTATTTCAGTCTGTTTCTGGTCAATTTAAGTCCCCAGGTAATATTGTTCTTCCCTCCTGTGTTTCATGCAAGAAATGTATGAATCCCTGTAGGTCATCTGCACTTGACTTTGGGTGGTCTAAACAATCCAATTGTTATGTTCCAAGGTTGTCATTATTGTCACAGTTGCACAGTCTATGGTATTGGTGTTATCACTAAACATGTAATTGCCGGTCTCATAACTATCTTTAATCCCTATCATAACACCTCCACCTGATTTTTTGTTAGAATATCTGTTACAGTAAAAACATTTATACCCTGACAGAACTGGTTTCCAGTCATTGTTCTTTAACCATGTTTCACAAAAATAACAACATCAGTCTTTTGGAAACATAACACATTTTCCAATAAAAAAAAGTTATTATTAATGCTCCTAGCATTAGCAACCATCAGATTTTGGTATCTATAAACTGTTACATTTTTGACCTGGCAAAAATCCTGCCTAGTGTTTGTCAAATATCTGTTGTAAAAATTCTCTTCCCTGATCTTGACAAATGCATGCAGTAGTAGGGTCTGCCAAAGCCATGGACTGAAAATCAGATTTTAATTCTTTAAGGATCTGTGGATAGATGACCAGGCAGTAGTCTGAACAATTTTCTTAGAAGAAAGATTTCAATGGTTGCTGCTTGTGTGTCTTTATACCAAAGTGAAATGTTTTTTCACATAGAATTAGTTGGGTCTTCTAGCTTTATTCTCAGTGCAAAAAAGGTAAGTATAGAGCAGATGATTTTTACTAAATAGGCAAGATTTATTATGTTATAAAGACAAGAATAAGGATGTTGTTCAGCAGCCTTTACGGCTGGTTACTACTTATGGACGAAATTCCAGGGGCTTTATGAACATTGTAAATAGACATTGGAATATTCTGATGGCAGATGAGAAACTTCACTCTTTTCTTGGAGATAGATGCTCTTTTTCATTCAGAAGGGGACGTACATTAGGTTCTATGTTAAGCCATTACAAGAGCCCTTCTTCTGACCCCATTGGCTCCATTCAATTATCTCTCACAGGGGGACCAGTTTTGGGATGTATTCCCTGTGGTCACTGTTTATACTGTGCACGGGTTTTAAATACCCGAGAATTTAGTAGTAAGAATACTTCTGAGATTTTTCATATTAAGTTTTGGGCTAATTGTAGTACTGAGTGGGTCATCTATTTGGTGACCTGCACTTGTTCTGCTTTTTATGTGGGCCAGACTTCTAGGGCTTTTCGTTTTAGAATTGGTGAACACTTAAGTGACATCAGGAACAAACGCCATAATAATGCTTTATACAGACATTGTTTAAAACATACATCAGCTACTTTTAAGTTTGTCATTATTGATTGCATTAAGGGTATATGTAGAGATAAACATAATTGGCATGAAATACTAAACTTTAAGGAAAGAAAATGGATAGTAAAACTTGGAGCCTTGTTTGCACCTGGTCCTAATGACCAATTTTGAATTAGACATTATCTGTTTTCATTGGTTCTCACTAATATACCAGTTATATATATATATATATATATATATATATATATATATATATATACACACTGGGTTTGCCTGTTTTTATTGTTTGATATCCACTGAAGAAGGCTTTGTTTCAGCCGAAACCAGTTTGGATACTTGTTTTACAGGGTATTTGTACCCCATGTTTCTGGTTTAATAAATCATTTTTGATTTGGCACTTTCCACCTCTTGCTGGCGTTGTGGTTTTTTTTGGATGTTTCATTTTAAGCCGTGCAAGGGTCTCACGTGCATCTTCAGCTTTTGTCTGTGGATAGATGACCAGGCAGTAGCCTGAACAATTTTCTTAGAAGAAAGATTTCAATGGTTGCTGCTTGTGTGTCTTTATAACAAAGTGAAATGTTTTTTCACATAGAATGAGTTGGGTCTTCTAGCTTTATTCTCAGTGCAAAAAAGGTAAGTATAGAGCAGATGATTTTTACAGTTTAATTCAAGATCTTCCACTCATTGAGGCTCAAAGCCCTGGTATTTGAGACAACCACTTTTTTCCATTCCTGAGAGAAGAAATGACTGCTGAGATACTGAGTTTAAGGACTCAGCTACTTGCTTTCACGATAGCACACTGAACTCTAGTCATAGTCTCGACTGTCCAAATTTTTGCCTCATATTTTTGGTCTGTTCCTCATACAATTCTGGTTTCCTGGCAAATCACTAACAAATCCTTGAGGACTGAAGTAAGAAAATAATGACAGATGTTTGAGTTACAGACTTCATACTCTTTAGAAAATTCATGGTAATGCAAAACCTGTTATCCTATCAACTTTCTAAGTTTGTAAGAGCAATATTTAAAAATTGTCCCTGTTTATGTAGGCCTCTGTCACCCTGTTATATATGTCTTTGTCCAAATTTCTTGGTCTTAGAGGTTGAGAGGTATGACTATGGTTGCCCTTGCCAGGCGAAGCAATAGTTTGATTCCTGTTTTTTTTTTCATATTTAGGTGAACTTGTATCAAAAAAACATATCTGACACGCTGAAAGCTATGACACTTTGGAACTGAGACTGGATTCGCTGCCATTTCTGTAAGATAAGGCAGCTTAAAGTAAAACACTTGAATATGGATATTCATGTTTAAAACAAGCAGGCCTGATTCTGGATATATTAACTTGGTGGCTGAAGCAGGCAATGAGTCCCTTGAGCAATTTGTTTAAATGCAAATATTTTCTTCTCCTGTATCTCTTCCTCCCCTTTCCCCACCAGTTGTATGCTCTCTCGGTTTCTTGGGTACCTGTGTAAATTCCATATTCTGGTAGTTCATTGTGTGAGTCTACAATCCTCTGTCTAAAACAGTACTTTTGAAGGTTAATGGCATAGTTATGCTTTACATTTCTTACTTGACCTCTAGGCTTTCTTTTATTACTTGGTAAATTGACACCTTCATATCTCCCTGATATGATTGTGTGCACAAGTATAGTGCCCTATGTGGCCCTTCTTGTCTCTAATGAGAAGCTATCTCAGTCTCTCACTGTAATTTTCTCCTGTCTTCTCCATACTATACAATTTTCTGTTGGGTCCCCTCTAGAGCCCTTTAAGTAACTTGATATCCTTTTCCTTGCATGCCCTCAAGAAAGGCAAACTGTATTCAAGTCTGACCAGGGCCTGCAAAGTGAAAGCATTAGCTGTTTCACTTCAGCACTCTTATCTCCCTGAAGATGAGCATGTACACATGCACCCACAATGCGCACACACACACACACACACACACACACACACACACACACACACACACACACACACACACACACACACACACACACACACACACACACACACACACACACACACACACACACACACACACACACACACACACACACACACACACACACACACACACACACACACACACACACACACACACACACACACACACACACACACACCTCCCAGTGTTTCTTAGACTGGCCACTCTGCTTACTTTCTAATTTGCAAATAAATACATAAATAAATAAATCAATAAATAAATAGTGTTCCTCTTTCTGATAGTTTCCGCCAGCTTTCTGTCATCTTTCATCTTTGTTGCCCTTGTATATTATAAAGAAAATACATTTCATATTACTTTGTTACCTTGTGCTAACCTTCTTGCACTGTACCTCCTCCACTTCATAACTTCACACTTATTTTTGTGTCTTCTTTATGCTCTTCTTTATACCTCTGAGTTATCCATCGCTGGTCAGTTCAACAGCATATTTATCCCTCAGTATGTTCTAAGTATCCAAGCTCTCCCTTGGCCACCTGTCCTCTAGTTCATTATAGCTCACTCTCCTATAATCTCTCCCCAGCATTTTTATTATATTTGTATTCTTCCCCTGCCTCTTTACTCTACACAGCACGATGGCATTACTGGACCCTAAACCTGGACAGCCATGCCACATTCTGTCTTGTTAAGGACCATATCCAGAATTATATCTTTTTCTAGTACAATGTGCTCTAAATAGCTGAATGTGTCATGATTTTACACCTCAGGCAACTCCTGCTTCTTCGTTATCCTGGTACTTGGAATCTTCCATAATTACCTTGAAAAAATCAAGTTTCCCCAGGGATATCACCACTGTCATCTTATTGTAGAATGTCATTCTATCCTTTAATCTCTCATCTTCCTTCACTCATATGTTTGGGGACAATATACTGTATCAGTCCACCAGGATTACCTCTATCTGACCATGCCTCCAGCATCGTTTTTCTAACTACATCAGTGTCTTCTGTGTAATTTCGTCATGTCACTTGTTCATCATCCTTTGAAAGTAACAGTGTGCTCTATCTCCTTCGGAATCACTGCATGCAAGTCCTTCTTACCCAGACTGTTTCAGCTGGAAAATAATACCAACAAGCATTACTCTGACACAGAGGGCTAGCTAGCTTGAGGCAAACAGGGCAACCTCCCTGAGGGAAAGTGTTGGGAGCAGGATAATCAGCAGTGATGGTCAGTTCTGAATGCTGCTACTGCATTTGTGGGCAGGTCTGAAGTATAGCAGTGCTCCTTATGTTATATAGAGCAGCACAAACAATCAGAAATGAATGTTGACACTACATTTTAGTTAGAGCTGAACTGCGCAGCACCCCATGTGTGGTATTTAGACATAGCAAGCCTCTTGCTATATTTGCAGTAAGTGGTTTGATGCAGTTTAAAGAAGAAAAACATAATCTTTGTTTTCAAATCAACTGAAAGGACATTTTCTTTGGTCCACAAATTGGAGGAAGAAGACCATGTTTTTTGTCCTCTCTGATGGGGTGCCATATTAGAGTACTAGACTGGATGCTTGAAAAACTAGCAGTGGCACTACAGTGAGGCACTTTTTTTGCTTCTTGGCTGTGCTCTATATTTTTTTTTTTTTTTTTGCTTCTGTGATATATCATCTCTGTTCTAACTTAGGTTAATCACATTGTCATATGCCAAGGAACACAATTTTGACGTCAGAACACTCACAAAAGTCTAACACAATTTTAATCAGTCTGTTTGTTATTTTATTTCACTAAACCAGAATCTGACTTATTTATAGAACTGTGTTTAATGAATAACCAGTTCCCAGATTATTATTTTTATCCTGCACAGCTGGTCAGACTGAGTACCATATGCTTTTTATATACTATATCACTGTAAGGTGTTCGGTTGATATTTACAGAGTACCTGGCTGGAGGACTGTCTGAAAAGACAACAGTGTCAGAATAATAGATTGTGTCACATTTTAATTATGTCTGACATCCTCTGTAATGGGAAGCACTTGAAGTGCTTCAAAATGTGCCCTTCCACATACAGTATGATGCCTCTTTACTTCAGTTTTGCATGAACAACTGATGTATGATTGCTTAGTTTAGGGAATGTTGATGAATGCATAGTTGTAACTGAGCAGGAATGGAAGAAGTAGAAACTTGAAATTAGATAGCAAATCAGATTCCAAAAGTACATACTACTGAATTTTTCCATGTTGCATTGTGCTAGGTGTACAATAATGATGGAACAGGGCATGAATCCTGCTATTACCACCAAGCTGTTACTAAAACGCAGAGACAGGGCATGGGCCATCTACTATACTACCAGAGACAAATCAAGCCTCTCTAACTACCAACAGCTTAAAAATCTAGCTAAAAAACAAATCAAGAAAGACAAACAAGATTACTTCCAGACCTGTCAACAGTCACACCAAAACAACCCCCAAAAAGTTTGGCAAAGCATCAACTATCTCCTCAGTCCAGGACATACCTCAACCCCAGCCCCAAGCTCCTCAGACAACACTGACCCTATTGCTACTCAATGTAACTCCCATTTTATTAATAATATCACCTCTCTCCTAGGTGACCATCCTAACTGAGCTTTCACCCTCTCCTCTCCAACTCTAGATAATCCTACCCATTTCACTTTAACACCCATCCAAACTAGCTACATAAAATCACTCCTAACTAAGCTAAAACCTTGCTGTGTTGCAGCTGATCGACTACCAAATGAATTCCTAAAGATAGCAGCTGCCTCTATCGCCTACCCCATATCTATCCTGATCATATCATTCCCCTCCACAAAGGTGGACCAAACTACCGTCCCATAGCTATCCCTTCACCCCTTGCAAAAATACTAGTAAAGTGCAACCAAAATCAACTCCTCAACCACCTCTTCACTCACAACCTATTATCCAGTTCCCAGCACGGCTTTAGACCTAAATATAGTACCAGCATTGCCCAGTTATCTTTCACCAACAAGATTCATCATCTATTAAATGAAGGACAACTTGTCTCCTCTATCTTTTTCGATAAGCAGTGTTTTAGTTACAGACACTTTTCTAGCCATCAGGTTTGAAAAGGCATTAAAATATATTTCCAGTGCAATACATAGCATGATAAAAAGAATGATGTTGGAGTCAAAAATGTTCAAAAAATGTGGGGATGCATGGTTCGCCAGAAGAATTACTTCATTATTGATGGCTATCATTTAAAGGAAACTCTGCTTGTGTAATTTAACATGCGGGCCTGCCCATTAATCTGCTTATTTTAATATGCATATTGTATCTTAATTAGGTGCCCTTGCTTGTCTCTGATTCCCCCATCTAGTGGTTGAGAGATATGTTATATATCACTGTGCCAAAACATTTTCCTTGCAATTTCTGCTCACATGCTAACCTAATATACAGTGACAACAAGCTGTTATATCTGATTTGTCTGGCTTCTTTTATCAGCTTAATTTTTTGTTTTTTAGCTGAGACAGTATTGTCAAGAACAGAGGCCATAGCATTTATAAACAGCCTTGGTGGCAACTTGGCTGTTTGTAAAAGCTACTGGATCTGTTTTCTCTTGGTTGTACAGAACTCTTTTAGTGTCTGGATGCTATCCTGGTCTTTGTTTAAATAGCACTGTGTATCACCATGCCAAAACAGTTTCATTGCCATTTTGGCTCACATGCTAACCTGATATACTGTGGACAATAAGCTGTAGTATCTGATTTGTCTGGCTTCTTACATCAGCCTGAATTTTCTCTAGATTAAATGTTTTTGTTCTTTAGCTGAGACAGTATTGTTAAAAATAAAGGCTATAGAAATTATAATCATCAGAGGTTGTTTTATTTTATTTTTATTTATTTATTTAGTTTTTTTTTTTGTAAAAGCTCTCTGATCTGGCTTCTCTGGTTTGTACAGCTCTGCTTTGCTGATTGGATGTTATCCTGGTCATTGTTTAATTAAGGCTATATACATCATTGGAACAAAATATTTTCCTAGCTATTTTGGCTCACATATTATCCTGTTATACTCTGGACAATAAGCTGTAGTGTCTGATTTGTCTGACGTCTTACATCAGCATGAATACCTCCACTAACCTACCTTTTCCTGTTGTCATTTTAAATGCCAGTGTTTCTGGATTTGCCCTTTAAGGTAATCAGACTGGCAGAGTGCCTCCCTCCCCTTTGATTGGTATTGTCAGTTGTATAATCTAATTAAGTATTTTCCCACTCATTGTTTTACACAGAGCCATATTACTGAGATCCTACTCAGCAAACCAATATTTCTGTTTAGCTAACCTCCTTTACTACAAATCATCATTTTCACAAAGCTCCCATCTGCTTAACATCTTTGTCATACCTTGAGATGGTGCTGATTAAATCCTGTGCCATCCTTAGCAGATAAAATAATTATCTTACTGTTTTCTGCATCATTTAACTGCTTTACCTGCTTATTTTTGCACTTTAAATCACTTTCAAGAACCCTGATATTGTACTGTCTGCTGATTGCTGAGAAATGCACTTTTGAGAAGCTTAACTGGTAGTGTGACTGTGTAATTTACTACTTTGCATTTTTCTAGGTACCTTATTGTTATATTCCTACAATTTTGAACCTGTTAAATGGATTATATACAGTTTTCTTTGTTTTATATGCATGTATAAATTTGGTGCATTTGAGATGCTAGTGGCTGATTCTCACAGAACCTAGTGACACTTGATGTCCTCAAGTCTGCCTCTGAAGTGATTTTCTTGCATCATATGTGATACAGGCAGAAGCTAAGTGCTTGTATTTAAAAATCACACTTACATAAGATATTTTATTGATTGACTTCTGATTTCTTGTTTTATTTGTGCATTTATCTGTATTTAAGGCTGAAATTACTACATTTGCTCAAATTGTCTTGCCATTAGTCTGATTAATTTGAAATCACCTTTTCTAGATGGTACGTTAAGGCTGTTTTGTGGTAGCATACACTCTCAAGCAATTTATTTGTGCTTTTACATTAAGATGATTGGGATATTCCATCTAGTGGCAGTAGGTGGTGGCCTGGTGTATCTGACTTGGAAAACACAGAAATTTACCTATAAAACTAGTACTAGGACTGTAACCTGCAATTTAGTAATGCATTGCGCAAAATTAATTTCAAGGCATCTAGCGAGTGTGTCATATAGTGTTAATACCATATCCTAACACTATCTAATTCTCTATCCTAGTGATATTCAACTCTAGCCCCTAACCCTAAATACAACCCTTGGGGACATCTGTAAAACCTAGTCCTCAAAACCTAACAGCCCACTGTAATGCAGGTCCAAACAACAAGGATATGCAATTTCCAAGTGTCTCCCTAGCCAGCTTGGTAGATAAGGCCATCTTAAGGCAATATAGCAATTGTCTCATGTTCACTGACATAAAGAGCCCAACACAGTATGTGAGACATGTGTATATACACACATATATATATGTATATATATATATATATATATATATATTTTTTTCTTTTTTTTTTTTTCCCTTGGAGGCAGGCAAAAAGCCTGCATACAAAGAAGGATGTCAAGAACTCACATGCTACATGCATCACACATGGGTCTATATTACAAGATCAAAATATATAAAGAGCGAACAGCTCTTTAATCGATCACTAATGATCAAAACCAGAAAATATTGAACGCACGGAACAGCAATTGTTTTTCCCAGGGAAAAAAATTCTCTGCTCAAAAAAAAAAAAAAAAAAATCCAGAGACAAAATAAAGTGAGGGGGCTTCGCCTGGGGAAAAAAATGCTGTTCCATGTATTTGATATTTTGTGGTTTCAAGCATTAATGTTTGGTTAAAGAGCCTTCACTCTTTTTGTGTTTCAGTCTTGTAATATGGTCCCACCACACACAGTGTCTATGCACAAATACCATATCAAGCTGATACTTAGAAAATCAATCTCCCCAAACCTCAAAGGTCTCCTAAGCTTGCAAACAGAAATGTCTATCCTCAGCAATCTCTTAAGCATACACTAGAAGCAACACCAAATACCACACGTAAGTCTACACCCACTGGAGCCCCTAAAACAAAGGCCATAAAGCAAGCAATTTACCAAGGACTCTTGTCATAGGGGACTCAATTGTGCAACAGACAGATGCTCCACTCATCAGAATGGACAAGGACAGGATTACAATCAGTTGGTATCTGGAGCTAGTATCCGTCAAGTTACACATGCTCTCAAGTCATTACAGCACAGGTACCAGTATGATTTTATCAATGTGCATGTGGGTGTAAATGACTTGAAGCTTACCTCTCTCAATCATATGAAGAGAGACATTATGGACCTCTCAGAGTATGCATCTCAGACTGCTATGTGCCTTGAATTGAGTAGCATTCTACCTTCAAGAAGTATGATGCCCCAGTATAAACAAAGAATTACTGACTTTAACAACTGGCTGAGTTTTTGGTGTCAGTCTAGGGGAGTCAATATCTTTAAGTCTGGGGGGAAATGGTCAACGGACCATGTTGCTTTGCCGAAAGATGACCTACATCAGTCACCCCCTCCAAGCTTCAAGACTGTAGCTAAAGTTTTATCCACCCACTTAGATCCTTTTTTAGGCAATGCCAAAGTGACAAACCTAATGACATAGCAAATAAAACCTAAATGAACCTAAGGGCCTTACTGCTCAGTGCTAGGAGGCTTAACAAGAAACTCCACACCCTATAAACTCTCCTTACTCTGGAGAATATAGACAGTTGTGCTGTTACAGAGGCATGATTCAAGGGCACAGAAAGTACTCTGACAGTGTAAGGCTACAGTGCTGTCCACACATTTAGACCATCAGCTGCATAGACAGGGACTAAAGGTGGATGTGTCTTGATCAGGGTCTACCTGAATTAACCAAAACTGCAAATGACCGATAGCAAAATAACTGACACTGGAAGATCGACAACAGAGAAGACTGACAGTTGAGAATCCTGACGCTGAGAGCACCGACATGTTGAGGTAAGTGTGCGATAGGGAAGGATGTTAGGATCAGGGTGTGGGTAAGGTAAGTGTGTGATAGTGATGGACGTTAGGGTAGGTTGCAGGTGAGGTAAGTGTGCAATAGTGACGGACTTTAGGTTTAGGGGCGGGTTAAGTGAGTTAGGGTTAGGCTGCGGGTAAGGTAAGTGTGCGATAGTGACGGACTTAAGGGTTAGGGGCGGATTAAGTGAGTTAGGGTTAGGGTGCGGGTAAGGTAAGTGTGCGAAAGTGACGGACCTTAGGGTTAGGGTTTGGGTTAGGTTAGTGCATATATAGTAGTGTATGTAAGGTTTAGTGTAGGTTTGTAAGGTTTTTGGTGTGCTTGTGTTGTGTGTGTGTTTTTTGGGAAAGTTATTTGTTTTGTTGTTTGTCAGGATTGTGGTTTGTCGGGCATGTAAAGTTTCATGTTTTTGAACTTTCGGTTTTGTCATGTTGGTTATTTCATTGTCTGTGTTTTGGTGTGTCGGTGTTATCAGGTAGACCCCTTGATCTACATTAGCAACAGGTATCCCTCAAGAATGGTTAAACAGGATAATATCCTGGAGTTCATCCACATGCAAGTCACCTTAGATAGAGTTCCTTACCATATCTTAGCTATAGGTTACCATCTATTTCTCAAGAATCCCACAACTCTTCTCTTGAGCTACTGGAGGCACTCTCCTTCCAACCAAACTCTCTGTTCCTGGGAGACTTCAGCTGACCCTCTATTGTCTGGGAAACATACACATCCTCCAACTAGAAAGCATAGCATTTCCTATACTTTCTTATCACAAACGCAATAGTAAGTTAGTGCACACTGCATCCAGATGTTCAAACATACTGGACCTCATTCTCACCTATATGGAAGAGTGCTACTCCACTGATAAGACATCCATAAGCATTGACTCAGTAGTTAGAGATCTGGGGACATATGTAGACAGTAATCTGACCACTGACCAACACGGAGACAAAGTAGAAAGAAAATTATTCTATGTCACCCAGCTTATAAGTAAGGTTATGGCATCCAGGTCCAAGCAAATTAAAGTACCACCCTACTCATCCATTATCAGATCCATCACTAAGTGCAATGCCCCCTTCAGCATGTACCTGACTAAGCATATGCAACAGTTCGAAAGCACACAGTGGTTCCTCACCAAGAGAATCCAGGGTACTAACACAGTGTCCCATACAGCTTGCCTTAGAATCCTGTCTATACTCAGTCTCTTACTGGTTATTGAGAGGTTATCTGTGTTTGGCATATAAAGCATCCTTAGTTTCAGCCCTGATGGAGCTCTTGCAGAACCACAAAATGAGCAATACCAGGAACACTAGGTCCAGGGATTTGAATTTTGCTTGAATATAAACAGAACATGTTGACAAGACAAATATGTCATTCACAGCAACCCCATACACTGCAATAGTTCATCCTTAACCCTATTCAAATGTAATCTTGACCACTGGATATGAAATTGCAAGTTCATCCCCAGGTTGGCCTCCATTTTTTTTATAGACAGAGACCAACAGTAAAACATCCTTAGCTAACATTGGATGTTTAATCATAAATTCATTCCAAGGATGACCCCATATCTCTTTTAGACTTAGGCCAATAGTAAACATTGCCAAACTAACATAATCCCCACGTAACATTTTACAAGTCTCTTAACAAACATATCCACCCCCCACCAATTAAAATGCACATGTTACAAGGGGAAATTGGGTTGGATTGCAAGGCTAGGCTTATAAAGGCCCTGGTAGTCATTAGTCCATTATAACATATGAACCTAAAATGCTGAAAATGAGAACTGCTCCAGCTGATCTTAAAAATTCACATAGGACTTCAGACTTGGGTGGGAAAGTAGACATATTGTTTGTTCCACATGGTTAAAAAGATATTTTATAAGAAATAAAAGGTCAGCAGAGCTAAAACTATGAACATTTGCTGTTATTTTGAACATCTTTAAGTTTGACAAATCTTTAATATGCCTCCACTATACGTGCTTCTTTAGGAATAACTGTTGCCTTGTTCTAAATTAGGAATCAGTCTTAGCATTTGAATATCTAAGAGGTTTGTTTGATATGGCCAGATATAGCCTTGTAGACAAAAATGAAGGGGCCGGTATTGGTTTGCATCAAAACATTAGTGACCTCCCCCCAATTTGAAACTTGCTGTGTGTCCCACTGGTCTGATGAAGTTAGATGTCTTTTAGGCTAAATAAAATTAAAACTGTCTCCTATTTGCACAGTATGAGAAAGGGCAAAGGTTTAGTGATAACAGAGCTATGTGTCATATTAGTATGAAGAAATATTTGTCCAGCTTAAAGGAGGCAATTGGCTCTTTTTGTTGTTGCCTCCTGCTCCTTCATGCCTGACCTATGTTTTTGAACCTATATTATTATGAGGCTGCTGCTGTGTAGCTTTCTTCCTGTAAATTGTCTGTATTTAATATATATAGCATTTGTTTAACATTTTTGCATGCTTTAGGATTTGGAGTGCCAAAAAGAAAAATCTTATCAAGGGCATCATCCGGGACCCTATTCTTTAAACAAGAAAATGTTGTGTATTTAGTCATACATGTCTCTCAATAACAGTAACAGAAACAGAAGTTCTAAAACAGAAAGTATCAGCATCATACCTACAATTAAGCATTTGAAATTGAACCTAATCTGCAGTTTGTGTCAGCTTGTTATAATACAGTGTCGTGCATTGTCTCTGTCATGCAGCCATGCTCTTAAAACAGAGATAAATAGTAGTCTGTCTTCCTAAGAAGATTCTGCATATGCACATTGTTTACTTTTAGTAGAATTTAAAGGGTTAAGGCATTAGTTGATTGTTATATGACTGCCCTTAAAACAGGGAGAAAGACTAAAGTTTGGCGACTCATTGGTGAGTGACAGAGCAAAATGCAGAGTAAAACAATGATTAACTAATGTGCAGATTATTAAAGGAAGCAGGTCTACCACATAGAACTGGAATTTTGCAAATCAAGGCTATAAATGAGAAAATACTAACACAAAACTATTTTAAAAAGAAAAAGCAAACATTTTAGCTACAGGCACAGAAAGCAACATTTAATAAAGTCTGTAACCTCTGTGGAGAGTATAATATCCTTCCCAGTGGATTAAGTAATGGATTAAAGTGAGGCAGCAAGCTATTAATATTTAAAAGGGAAAATATGAGCACAAAGCTGAAATATTTGCTCATGTTGTTGAACAGCATCTGGGTAATACAACACATTTCACAGTCACATCCATATCTCTCAGCTGTCCAGATCTTTGCAGAATGTCCAGATTTTTGTATCAAATTTTTGGTCTGCTCCTCATAAAATTTGTGATTTTCTAGATTGTTGTGGCAAATCAGTGAGGACTGAATTCAATAAATAATGACAGACGTTTGAGTTTCTGTCTTCATTTCCTTCAGAAAATGCATGGTAACACAATACCTTATTATTATAGCAACTTTCTAATTTTATATGAGCAATATTTAAAATGTGTCCCTATTTTAGGGTTTTGTCCTCCCGTTAGTTTTGGTTCTGTCCAGATTTTTTGTGCTAAGAGGTTGAGAGCTATGGTCACATCCATTAACCCCCAGAATGAACATGCACATTTAAGTTAAGTGGGTGGTGAGAACAAAAATAATTGTCAGAAAAAATTGGGGTCCAAAAGTCTGTCACTTGCACTTAAAATTAGTACCTGTGCTGAGGGTAGGACTTAAAATTAATACCTGTGCAAGGGATATCGCTAGAATCATCTTCTATGACATTGCACATAAACAATAAAGTGTGCAAATCAATATCCATGCTGTCTTCCATAAACTCATGCCTTTAGGTCATAGCTGGCTAGACTGGGAGCATGAATGCATAAAATACAAACTGCTGCTCCTGTCAGAACTTTCTTACATTCATGTAAGGCAAGCAAGTATTGTGGGCAGAGATTCTTCTTCAGGACTTGGCATGGGGATGAGAACTCGTGCCATTTATATGTTCTGTGGCATACACCACTGCATGCCATAACACAAGCAGACAGGCACAGACTCAATTAAAATAGCCATTCTGATAATGATGAAAACATACAGTCACAATGTATATATATATATATATATATATATATATATATATATATATATATATATATATATCTATATGGGTCTACTTCAAAAAATCAACAGACCATTTGATCGACATTCATTTGGTCGACAGCTCATTTGGTTGACAACCAGTATTCAAGGCACTTAACAGGGATTTGCCCCCCCTCCCCAATGTTGTGTGACCCTGGAGTTGTTATATATAGTTAGGGGTTGTGTGGTGGGTGGTGTGGGGGGGCAAAGCCCCCCCCACTATTTTCGTTTAAAATGTGTAGTTTTTCTTGTACTTTCATGCTTTTAAACGAAAATAGGTGTGGGGGGGCACAATATATAACACCTCCAGGGTCGCACAACATTGGGGAGGGGGCAAATCCCTGTTAAGTGCCTTGAATACTGGTTGTCGACCAAATGATCTGTCTACCAAATGAATTTTGATCAAATGGTCTGTCGACAATATGAAGTAGACCCATGTATAAATATATATATATATATATATATATATATATATATATATATATATATATATATCCATCGAGACAAGTGATATACAACATGAATATTTGTGCCAACTGAGACTAGCACAAGAAAGTCCAGTTGCTGAATATAATGTACAACTTCAACTCCATTGCTAACAGAACTAAGACAAATAATGAGCTGAAGCCGACAGAAGCTATGGCACTCATAACCATATAGATTCAAATTACTGAATGAGTGAATAATATGGCAGCAACACAAAATGGGACACATATAACTTTGCATCCCCAGGCAGGTGCAGATTCTTAGGGCTATTTTTTTGAGATTTAGTCAAGTTAAGAATTGTTCTAGAGTGAAATATCAACTGTAGTTGAAAAGCTGGATGAAGTAGTCAGCATAACAGATTATATTCTATGCTAGTTTGCATAACAATGAATTGAATGTACATCTAGGAATGCTTATTCATAGAATGAGGTTTCTTTACCTTAACTGGGCTAAATAATCTCTGAGTTATCTGAAATACAGGGGTCATAGCATAGCTTCATAAGAGCTCCAGAAATATTCTTTACAAGGTTAAAGCAACTATAAACATACTGTGACTTGTGTAGTGGTTAGTGTACATACACTTTCATATGAATTTAAGTTCATTCCTAACTTATCACATGTTATAGTGCCCTTCAAGGTTCCACAGTGCCACAGTACCACTAGAGCATGTGGTGGTTTTTTAGAAGAATGAGACAAGACTCTTGAATTTCTAAATTGTTTAGTTTCTGTAGCATGCAATATTAAAATCTACAATAGAGTGCCATTATTTGCATTGCAATTCAATCCCAGTTGGCAAGGTTTCAATGCAGGGAAATGTATTGCAAGGCGGTTGACCAAAAGCATTTGGTTCCAGAATATTAACAGGCATGCTAATGCATCAAGGACAGGTAACTAACAGATGCATATCATAGTTATTGGTTGTCAAGAATTCCACGACTACATCTCAGGTAAGAAAATTATAATACAGTCAGGCCATAAGCCACTACAACACATCTTCAAAGTACATTGTTGTCTTTGCAGATTTATGACTTTCAAGATCAGTGTAAGTCTGGTAAACTAATATGCGTAACTGAGCATCTGCGTGAAGCATATTTTAATTGGTATAAATATGCTGAAGATTTTGTCAGAACTGTAAAAGCAACAAGAGTTAAAGGTTAATGCAATCGATCTAGAACATCAGCTGTTATATGATGTTATTACAACAGGATCAGCAGATAATGTGAATGCACCACATCCTCTCAAACAGCACACTTTCCATATTAATGTAAACTATTGTCTCTTCAAGGATTGCTCTTTAAATGTAATAAAGTAATCAGTGTTACTCATGTAAATCAGGGTATATAGTCCATGATGTGTGACTCACATCCTGGTATAAGTGAATGCCAGGAAAGATCTTCTAATTTCACATACTGTCCCAATATCTCAGTGCAGGAAAAA
Organism: Protopterus annectens; assembly: GCF_019279795.1. NCBI lineage: Eukaryota > Metazoa > Chordata > Ceratodontiformes > Protopteridae > Protopterus > Protopterus annectens. The sequence goes on from NC_056731.1 coordinate 1,006,981,916, forward strand.
GAAATAGTGCGCAACTTTAAGGGGTGTGCTGTGTTCAAAAATTAATATCAGAAGGTATAAACTCACATTCTTTGAACTTTCTGCATTGTCTTTGCCAAAAGTAAAATATGACTTGTTCAATTATAAGAATTATACATATTCCTTATGTGTGGACTATTACTTAAAGTCATCTAAGGTAGTTTAATTATGTGATGCTCCAAATCAGATTGTCATGAATGGACTGATAGCTAATTCTGTAATATCTGTAATGAAATACTTGGAAAATGTCCCCATTTTTATTAGTCTATAAATGTACAACTTTGGGAAGTAATGTGAACTCAAGCATCTTACATCTTGTCCTGGATATCCTTAGTCTGACAGGTAAGCTGAAATAATTTTAAGATTTAGATTTTCTGTTTATGATCCCTACAAATCTGATGATACCAAAAGCCCACTGTAACAAGCCACAAGGAAATACTCCACTCCAGATGATGACTACAGCAAACACATTCTCCTTCATGCAATTCACTGTATGTTAAGTGTTTATTGCCACCTTAAGTATTAAAATTCATATGTCCTCATAGCTATAATGCACATCACCTCTCCCCAGCTACTCCACCAAACCCCCAATCTTCGTGTCTAAACTACCAGTGCTAGAATTTCCTCTCTTCCCTAGCTTTGCAGGTATACTCTCTGTACCTTCTGTTTGTCTCCATTAGTTAAAAATTACCTCTGCTATCAGCACACTTTTATCTCGGCATACTCTTTAACCTAGCTCTCCTCATACAGAATGCGTTAGTCATCTTGAGTTTTCCCCTCAATCAAACTATTCATATTTATTATATCTCTTTCAGATACTCTCCAAAACTCTTTACCTCTGAGATAACAAATGCAACAATTAAACCTTACTTTTCCTTCTAATACTAGGTGTAATAATGTTAATTTCTGTGCATGCTACTTACTGATTGTTTATTTTTTCACTTGCCCTTTAGTGGACTTTGTCTCATTCCCGGCTCCATTTGCCCTCACTTCACTCAGGCTCACGCCACTCCTCTACCCTATCTCCATTTCCACCCACCCCTGAATTCATTTTATTTATAGATAATCCCCCTTTACCAGTTCCCCTTTAAACCCTTCCCTGCCAATTACAATCATCCTATCATATATATTACTCCTCCTCCTCTGCCATTCTGACCACACCCTCTCAGTCCTATGCCCCATATTATACTTATCCTCACTTTACTTTCAGTTACCCTTTCTCTCTAACTTTACTGACATCTCTTTTACTCTCTTTTTCTTTTTCCTTCATCTTTAGTCAGTCAAAAACAGCCTAACTCCCACAATTTACCCGTGTAACAAACAAAAAACTACCCACCTAACACAACCTACCTTACCACTCTTAATCTCTCCTCTCATCTCTCTCAGACCATAGCATCACTATCTACCCCTAAAACACATGACTCTCATCTCACCTCTAACAGACATTGCATAGGCTATTATTGTACCCAACGTATAAGGTGATACCTCTATTCTAATAACCTGCTCATTACCCACATTCACTTTATCACATACTTATTTTATTCTACAAAACAACACTATTCCTCCTTACTACCTCTACTCTAATTCTCCTATATAACATCTGTTTATTGTATTCACAATTAAAACTCCTGCCTCATTCTCCAACTTTCATCTATCCTAACATTTTACCACAACCCTTATAGTAATTTCTGATAGAATCATCTTCCTCTTCTACAATACCCTGTCTTCTCAAAATCAAAATCCCTCAACACTCCTCAACCTCCCCCAAATGTACAGTGAAATTCTATTTCTATCTGTATATTAGTGCTGTAGTAGTCATTTGACTATAAGAACATTAGCACTGCTTTATAATGTGACAAAAAATATATTATGAAAACTGCATACCATGTATTGAACTACTAGTATAATAATAGTATGAGTTGAGCAATGTATATTTTCTCATAACTTGTGTTTCCTATAAGTTATGTGGTTTATCATAACATATGCACATCCAGTCTCTGGGCTGTGAAGTTGATAGTAATGTATATACTCAATTAAAGTTCTGTTTCTGTTAGCCTGTATATATCTCCTGTTGTCATACATCCATATATTTCTTAACTGGTAGTGCTGCATATTAAGGTAATGTGTTTACATACAGTGATGAATTTCAGCTGTTTGTATTATGAATTTTAATTGCTAGTTAAAATGCTAATTGAAGTGTTTTTCCTGCGCATTTGTATATTTAAGAGCTGTATATTTTGTTTATTGCTATCTGATGAAGCGTAGGATACACTACGCGAAAGCGCTCATCTATTTTTTATTCGTTGTGAACCAATAAATCAGTTTGGATTTTATTTGGCGTTTGAGAATTCTTCATTGATTGTCATCGTGGCTAGATCTTCCGTTGCTGTTTTTTCCTATTTTACCACAACCCTTATAGTCATTTCTGATAGAATCATCTTCCTCTTCTACAATACCCTGTCTTCTCAAAATCAAAATCCCTCAACACTCCTCAACCTCCCCCAAATGTATAGTGAAATTCTATTTCTATCTTCCCTCACTTATCAACTCTTTTTCTACTCTCAGTATCTTGCTCCTGTCTGGAGACCTGCATCCCAACTCTGGACCCCACAACCCTCCTCTCTCTAACAATAAGCTCGGGGACCAAACTTCTCCTCATCTTAACATTCCCAAAAAAAAAACACCTACCTCTCTATTCCATGAACATCAGTAGCATACTAATCAAAGTCAGTGAATTCCATGCTTGGATGTCCCATCACTCCCAGATATCATTATCATCATGGGAACATGGATAAAACCCCATATCCCTGACAATGACTTCCTACCTCCAGGCTACAACTCCCTACATCTGGATCGACTTAAGAAAAAAGATGAAAGAGTGGCTATCATGGATAAAACCCCATATCCCTGACAATGACTTCCTACCTCCAGGCTACAACTCCCTACATCTGGATCGACTTAAGAAAAAAGATGAAAGAGTGGCTATCATGTTCTCTAACCATCTTACTGTTACTACTCCAGGTATCCCCACTCCCTCAGCCTCACCAGCTGAACTTCTAATTGCCAACCGCAAAATCAATGACCACAGTGCAATCACCATAGCTACACTCTACATCCCCCCTGGGGATAATATCACCATACTCAAAAATATTCTCTCCTGGCTTTCTAAATATTTTCCTAATGAAACCACAGTACTGGGAGACATTAACATTAATTGGCTATCCCTTTTGTCATATAATTCCAGCTCATGCATTAATTTACATGGTTTCTCCCAAATAATCTCCACTCCCACTCACTCTAACAAACCAACAAACTCTATCTCTCTTCTTGACTAGATACTTGTCTCTAATCCTCAAAAATATCACTTCCCAGAAACACTGTCCGAGTCCCTCAGTGATCATAGACCTTTCAGAGTTCTTAGATTCTCCTCACACTATACTAGACCACAGAAGTTCATTAAATGTCACAAACCCTCCAATTTCCATTCTGACATCTTCAATAACCATCTCTCAGACATAAACTGGTCATTCCTTAAGCATTTACCTCTAGACAATGCAGTACATACATTCAGTTCTATAATCCTTAACATCCTCGACTTCCTTGCCCCCTTTCATACAGTCAAAGTCAAATCAATCATATCCCATTGCCTTACTCACACTACTTATAACTTAATGTAAAAAAGAGAAAAGGCTTGGAAAATCTGGTCCAAAACAAAACTCCCTTCCCACCTACAGCACTACAAAGTACTATGCAACTTTACTAAAAATATATCTTCAATGACAAGAAAAACATTTATAACAATCCTCCATCCTCACACTCATCAAACCCAAAAATATTCTGGCACTCCATCAACCAAATTCTGCACCCAGGTAACCCCTCATCTCACAATCCACGTCATAACAACACTCCCCAAGAAATGGCATCCAAGTTCAATACTTCATTGACACCATCAGCAAACTATCACTCCAAACTGACTCTAATGATAACATATATCTAGCTTCTACCATGTCCCCTAATTCTTCTCAGGCCTTCTCTCTGAAAACAGTATCTGCCGACTATATTAAATGCTTATTTTGTAAACTAAAACCCTGCTCCCCTTCTGTTGATAATCTATCTCCACTCTTTCTTCAGAAAGCAGCTAACTCACTTGCCCTCCCCATCTCCATAATCATCAACTGTTCCTTTACTGAATCCAAAGTTCTTGCAATCTGGAAGTAATTCTATACTCTACCCATTCACAAAGGAGGTAACACCCAAATACTTGCCAACTTCAGTCTAATTGCTATTCTATCCCCTCATTCCAAAATGTTAGAGAAATGTGTCCACAAACAAATTCTACACTACTTAAAAAACACAATAGTCGAAGAGAAAAAGGAATGGTACTTCTAAAAGGGACCAAGTAGAGACAATTTAAGTACCAGTCTGACACAGCTGCAGGTAAAGTCCACAAAACTTTAATAAAAATAAGAAATAAAAGAGTAAGCGCTTTCATGGTATATTCCTACCGCTTCTTCAGACTGAATACTAAAGAACACCAGAGTCATTTAAATAGCACATCAATAAAACAATCAGCATATAAATTAAGCATACAATGGTTAAAGTGCCAGTACATTAAAACACTCAACTCTGTCTCTCACCCCTTGCTGCTAGCAAAACTCTCTGAACTAAGGCTATCCACCTCAACTGTTTCCTAGTTTGCTATTTACCTCATTGACCATCTTCAATCTGTCAAATACCACTCTACAACATCTCCTGCCCTACCAGTCAAGATGGGCATACCTCAAGGATCAATCCTTGGCCCTTACTGTTTAATATCTTTACAAACCATGTACATCCGGTCCTCAATTATCACTTGTGCAATATTCATATGAGTCCACAGTCATCACCATAGCAGACTCCCTCACTGACCTAAACACTGTCACACAAAAACTTTCTTTTCAATTGAAAAATGGCTCACCAAGAATCAGCTGATTCCATATTCTAAAATAAACTAAACGTCTGCTTTTTATTCCCAAAACTATGAACCATCTAAAATCTTCCTTCACAGTCACTTCCCTTAATAATACTCCTATCTCAGCTAAGTCTCACACCAAGCTTCTGGGGGTCACCATAAACAACCAACTAAAATTTGACCTACACATTTTCAACAACATTAAGAAAACCCACCAAAAACTTGGACTTTTTTATAGAAACAAAAAATGTCTGTCTAGCAAAGCAAAAATCTCCTTATCCCATGCATACCTTCTTCCAAGCCTTTTCTATGGCTCTCAAATCCTCAGTAATCTCCAGACCACTCGTCCATCAAAATTAGATCCACTTGCAATTAAATTGCTGGATTTACTGCAAATCAAACCTACTTCTCTCATCATTGTCTTGCTCTCAAAAGTCTATACTGGTCAAAATTTCCTCATCAACAGTTTCTCTGTCAGTTTCAAATCATACATTCAATATTGTACCTACCTTCCTTCTGTCCTGACATTGCCTCACTTGTCTCTCTCTCTCTCTCTCTCCCTCTCTACTCCCCTCTTTGGTCTCTCGAATCTCCGACCAAAACCTCCTCCATATCTACAAACCCAAAAGCAAAATAGGACAAAACCTATACAGGTATTACCCTGCTCAATCTTGGAGTAAACTTCCTTTGTATATTAGAAATATTAATCACTCACAAAAATTCAAAACTGCTATTAAGAATTTTCTAAACAGCACATGGATCTGTCACTGTAACAAGCCTCCTTGACTGCGCCATATGCTACTCTCATCTGTCTCACCTACGACTCATGTAACCTTTAACTTATACCTACTTATATCTACTTAAGTTAACTATTTATCTACAGATCTTACTCCTTGAAGGTTATTCCTTCTATATGTATTTGACCTTGTATTACAGAAAGTGTATTGCTTGATTCATAGGTTTAAGTCTGTGTATAATTTCTGATGTGTAAACAATGTTGCTCATTATTATGCGGTCTTTTTTATATCACACTGCATCTTCAGTTCTACTCTTCATTATGTTTGTACTTCATGTGTGGAGCTTTTCTCCCCAGGCCTTCGCTAAAAAAGGGCGTAGGTTCAGTTGGAGTAACCCAGTCAACAAATATCAAATAAATAAATAAATAAATAAAGCAGCCTGTGAAACATATTAATGAAAATAATGAATTCTGTGAGTCAACAGGTTATTACTTACCTTAGCTCAAGTACCAAGATTTTCATTTAAAGTCAATAAGATTGCATCCAGCACAGATTCTAATGGGTGATTGCCTCTAATAAAAATTACTTTTTCTTTACTTGGGATGCAAAGTAGACAACTTCTTATTGAATCACTGCAATAGAAACAGCATAAGCTTTCATTTTGCTTCAGTAAGTCTGAAAAAAACTCTTCTGGACTTTGGAAAAGGGAGGAGGAATGAATGAATCAAGATTATATAACTAATCTTGGAAGACAAGAAAAAAATTCAAAGGCAAGCTATAGGAAATGGATCTTTTGGATTCTCCAGGTTCTTACCCATGTTCCCTGATCAGACATGAAAGCTGATGATGTAGAAGAGATACCACATTCTGAAAATATAAATGTCACTATTCTAAATAAAAGAAACAGCAGCATTGCCTATCCCAAACCAGATAGTGCTGCAAATAATCAATATTCAGCAGGTTTATCAAAAAACATCTCAGGCTTACTGACCTTAAATAATTACAAAGAATGTTTACGTTGTTTCTGTTCTTTCTAACTATTCATCACCTGAAGAAGAGTTTAGTGAGAGTGTATAGCTATTTGGACATGCTTGTATGTAAAGTGTAGATCTAATTTAATAATACACACCTCTTCTTTTGATTAAAGGGGTGTCTCATGTATAGTTATATCTGAAATGGGTTAATATTTATAGTGAGCTGCATGATTAGGGTGTAAATTGCACTCAGCAGTGAAGTTTCTTTGAATAAGGAGTTCTGTCACGCCTCTCATTTGATTGGTATAGTAATGTATATATTTTAAAACTAGTGTACATATATGAATGGCACTTAATAAGGGAGCATCTACAATGCCACTCACAGGAGGTTTGCCAGCTATGGTGTACCTTAAGGAAATTCCAGCTCAGACCAAGGATATACTGCAGGGGTGTTATATTTTATCATGCTTGGAAATGACTGGGGACCATGCATGTCATCAGATGGAGAGGATAGGTATACCAGGTTTGCTCACAATGAAAGGGTGTCACAAGATGAAATAGAGTAAGGTAAGAATTCAGTATTTTTACTAACCAGAGCATGGGGATATGACATGAAAGGAACTGTAAGGATAGATTTCTTTAGAAAAATATGAACTGCCGGGGACATTACAACAAAGATGGACAAGCAGTGAGGTTTCTCTTGCAAAATGACAGACCATAACAATACAAAGCAAAACTTGGAATAAGGTTTATGTTAATAACTATATGCTAAGAATGATACACCCACAATGGTTGGATTGCATGAGAGAAGGCCTATGACAGTGAGGCATGACTGTTGAAGAAGGGAGGAGGCTGCTGCTGAATTCAGACTAGTGGTGACAGTTGATGTGACAGCCTGATCCCATGAAGAAAATGGGAAAAATAGAGTTCACATGATGATGATGATGATGATGATGATGATGATGCATGATGATGATGATGATGCATGATGAGTATACTATGCAGATGACAACAAAAAGGACATCCTAAGAATGGGTGTTTTGTTTGTGTGTCTAGTACAGTTTTTGGGATGAAGATTGATGGTTTTTGATCTGTTACCAGTGCTTAATATCAATATATTCAAAGATCCTGATGTAGTCATGGTCTGGAAGGATTGTGTCCATATCATCCTTGTTCAATATGAGGTTAATACATGTCTTTGTCTTGGCCTCTGGTTAGATTCCTTAATGATGTGTTTTTCTTGCCAGCAGAAATTGTAACTTTTTTAACACATCTTGGTAGGATTAGCATTACTGTCCCATCCCTAGCTTGTCTGTCTTCTATAATTTCCAAACAAGACTGTACAAGCTGCATAATTGCTGGAGTGTATTGCTGGTGGCCAATTTCTACTTTTATTGTGCAGAAGCAGAAATTCATACTTTAGTTTCAGGGAAACAGCTGTTATCCCCATCAGTTTCTTCTTACCGGAATACTACAGATTTAAATTTCTTGACTTTGTTTTCTTGTGAACTAATAATGTAAGGGAGCAATATGATATAAGGCAATAGTTCCTTCCTATACGTTATATGCTAAACACACATTTTATAACTTATCACTGTATACTCTAACAATAATTTCAAGTTAGATGACATGACAAGACTGAATTCAGTCCAGAACTGGTTTTGTTTTAAATAATTTTAATTAATTTTCTGTACAGTCCACGAATTTCAAACCCTGATTTATCTAACATATGAGGAAGAGCAGAATATCAGAGTATCAGAACTAGCCAATACAATTTAGCCCATCCCTCAGGGTCCAATGATAACTAATCTGTGAAAATCTGTGACTATCTTCCAGTTTCTTAGCAAGATGCCATTCATGGTTTTTAATACATAATAATTTAAAATTGTACATAACAGCGTTTGTTTCCTTAACCTCACTGGGGCAATAAGTACAGAACAGTACACTTAATATTCCATTATTTTTCAAGCAAAGATTTAGGTACAGATAACTGTAACGATTTTATTTGGGTTCTTAATTTGATCAGTGCTTTCTTTTCTCAACCCACACATGCATAACTCCCAGGAGAATGACACTTGCTCGCCAAGTATATCATGTCATTCCTTAACTATTATAAATAAATAAAATGTGACTGCTATGGAGAAGCCCAGAATGTATAGGCATGGTCTACAGACTGCTGTCTTCATCTCCAGCATTAACCATTCCTTTCACTCCTCAAACAATGTAAACTTAATGGAGGGAGGCACCTGAGCCTCATACTTTGAATCTATACTCATAGTCCTCTAATAATTTTGATGACTCTATTCTATTTACCATTTCTTTCTTATGGGGACAAGAATATTTTTCCTTGCACTCCAGTTTTTTTTTTCTGCAGAGCAAATATACTAGCCCTAAATTTCTTGTCCATGTTATCCAAGAAATTGAGGACTATGCTGCCTTACAAAGACTGACCTGTCTTGCACAAACGTTATTTTATCCCCTGTTAGTGATCCTTGTTTGTTAGTTACATAGCCTCCATAAGTTTTTTTTATCTAACTTAGAACTAAACACAAATGCCACAGAGGCTCACCAGGCAATAGTGTCCAACACTGTTGCTAACCACCAATAATTCAAACCAGTAAAAAGACCATCTGCAGTATTTGTCTATGGTTCTTGGTTTGTTTGAATGCCCTATGCCTTTTCATTGCATTTGTTTTTTTTTATCTAACTTAAAAAATAAAAAATAAAAAACAGTACTTATGGGAACTCAAGACTTCTTCTGTTCTTGTACATGCTATGGACTTATTTTCTTTGTAACTGTTTTTTTTTTTTTTGCCTTACATATTGGTTCACACACTACCCATTTACCTACCCCAATGTTACAGACTTCCCCAAAATAGAATACAGGTCTCTTCCCAGACATTGATACCTGTGAATAGACACAGCTATTTGACAATTTTAATTAACTGCAAATTATATCTTCCCACCTAGCAAATTAATTTTTCATGCCTCGACCGTCTGTTTCCAAATGTGTAAATTTTCCTTTTCCCATTACAAAAATTATTTAACCAAGCAGCTGCCTTATCGAGGTAAAGTAAGATATTAAATGCAACTGCACAAGTTAAGTAAAACAAGAACTCCCCATCTGCCAACTTTAATAGGACATATTACCTTGCTTTTTTGTATCCTGCTTCACTGTTTTCCTCTTATGTATAAACATGTCTTCTTGTATTTTCTGTAAGGAATAAACAATAGGTTTGTAGGAATGTGTCTCAGAAAATAAAACACCAGTGGGGTCACCATAATTCTGGCAGTATTAAGTCTACCTACTAAAGATACAGCTTTATTTTGCCTCTTAATTATCATATCTTGGAATTCTGCATTTTACATCCATTAAATTTCACTCAGTTGTATCAAAGAAACAGATAGATGTCCCCACATTCAAACGAATGTACTTAGGAAATGTGACCTCCTTTACTTAATGTGTAACAACCACATCCAGTTCTTGTTCAAGTCTCACCATGACTATTTTCTTTTAGTTACATTATATGCCCAAAACTATTTTAACATCAAGAAAGAGAGATAAAACCCTGCTAGCATGTTATCTATATCCTCAGAGATTCAAGAGGATAAAATGTAGAGCTGTCTTTGCCTTATGACCCTTAATTGGGAAAACCTGTGCATACTTTTTCAGCTAGAGTCGCAGAAACCAAAACAAATATCCCATCATCAGAGAGGGCCCTGCCTGCTTCCTTTATAAATGACCACTTATTCTAAGATCATCCTATCAAACCACATATCAATCATAAATGACCTATATAGGGCATATATCCAACACATGAAGGCATTCATAAAACACTTATGCAAAATGATTTGAAATAAATACCACTATCCATGGGTCTACTTCACTTCACCGACATCCCATTTCTCTGAGACCAAATCACCTAAAGTTCATTTCACTGAAGAGTTATTTCACTGAATCTCATTTCACTAAATTGTAAGCTATAAACTTGATGTGGCAGTGTGTAGAGTACTGTGAGACAAGTAAAGGGTATGTTTATTTATTTATTTATTTTACACTTGTTAACCGGGCTAGTCCAACTGGATATATTTCCATTTTCAGTGGAGACCCGGGGAGAAAAGCTCCACAGTGACACTTAAAAGTTTATAAAGCACAATTATAAGATAAAAATGTAAGGCAAAATAAGATGAGATAGCAGTAATTCCAAAGTTATACTATTTAAGCAATTACCGTATTCAAAAAAAAATTATTTACACAAAAATTAGTTAAAAATAATTACCTAGCCTTGGCTAGAAAGAAAGTATGCCAATTATGAAACACAAAAAAAAAGAAACTTTGAAAGGAACAAGATACTCTTTCAAATTAAGATATGAAAGGTTATTTACAATATGTTCACAGTTTAATTCATCTCCTATTTGCAACAATAATTTCAGATAGTTAATGCTACCCAGAGATATGTAGTGATAAAAGGTAAGGGGAGGCAGGATAGAGAAAAAAGGCAAAAGAGAATGCAGACAATTAGTCAGGGTAACAACAAGGGCATAACCAGTGAGTTTTAAGATGTTGCTTCAGCCTTTGCTTAAAGAGTGAGAAGGAGGGAAGTACCATTAGATCTGATGGCAACATGTTCCAATATTTTCCAGCAGTATTAGAAAACAAGGAGTCACCTGCCAAGTTATTAGACTTGCTAATGCTAGCTAGTAGTTTAGTGGAAGAGCATAAGGAATTGAGGTTTGCATAGGTGGTAATAAGGTTCGAGAGTATTGGTGTGTTGTTAGGTTGGTAGAATATCCTATTAACAATGGTAAGTTGGGAAAGTATCAGAATGTTTTTTAGTTCAAGCCAATCTAGCTGCTTTAGGTTCAGACAGTGGTGAGATCTGAATGGGTTCCCAGTGGCAAACCTGGCAATATTATTATAGGAGTTAGTTTAGTGAGATTATTTTTCTTTAGGTTGGTATAAATGGGGGAAGCATAAAGAAGAGTGGAGATTAGATGAGAGTGGGCAAATGTAGTTCTGGCTGTTGGTGTTAAGAAGGGTTTTATTCTATGTAGGGAGCCCAATTTTCTATTTACGGCTTTTATTGTGTTATTTATATGATTGTCAGATGTAAGGTTATTGTCAATTAAGACTCCTAATAGTTTGGTGGTAGAGTCTGGGGTTATAATGGTGCCATTATTTGATTTGATTGAAAAATTGATGGGGGGACTTACTGTAAGGTGTGAAGAGTAAGAGCTTGTTTTTTTTGGCATTCAAAAGGAGGCAATGGTTTAGAAACCATGCCTCGACTGAGTTGAATACTCTTTGGGTTAGAGATTGTAGTTCAGATGTGGAGTTGGCAGAACATATGAGCGTGGAATCATCTGCATATTGTATGCAGGTAGCTTGAGGGATTGCTAAGTAAAGGTCGTTGATGAATACTGAGAATAGAAGTGGACCAAGAATGGAGCCCTGAGGCATTCAAAGGGAGACAGGCAGGTGGGAAGATAGTCTGTTCTCCCAAAGGACTGCTTGTTGCCTATTGATAAGGTAGGACTTAAACCAGAGAACAGCCTTGGTGTCAAGAGCAAGGGATTCAAGAGTTTTTAGGAGTAGGGGGTGGCTGACCATGTCAAAGGCTTTTGACAGATCAATAAAGAGTGCTGATGAGAGGATGTTGTTGTTACGGTTTTTATTGATAGAGTCAGTGAAAGATAGGAGGGCTGTGGTGGTACTAATAAATGGCCTGAAACCATGTTGACAGCTAGTATATTATGTTGGGTTAGGTGGTTAATTAGTTGATGGCAAATGCATTTTTCCATAACTTTAGCTAAGGGTGATAAGAGAGCTATAGGCCTGTAGTTGGAATACTCATTGGAGTTTCCGCCTTTATGTAGAGGGATAATGTGGGAGATTTTCCAGATATCTGGGATTGTTCCTTCATTTATGGTTCTGTTTATAAGGATGGATACAGGATAATCAACTGCTGTAGCTGCTTTTTGCAGGTATTCAGATGGTATTTGGTCTGCAGAGGGGGTACATGGCTTATGTTTATGTATAAGTTTTTGGATGTATGAGGTAGCGATGGGTTGTATTTGGAATGCTGGGAAAGTATTAGGTAAAGAGGTTAGGGGATTAGAGTTGTTTGTGGACAGTTGACAGGCTAGAGATTTTATGGTGTCTGTAAAGAAGTTATTCAAGGCATTCGCAGTTTGAAGGGAAGTATTGTTTTCCGACCCTAGATGGGGTGGTGTGCTGGAGTGCCCTGGGTGAAGGAGTCTATTAACGCTAGACCAGAATTTATTTGGGTTGTTATGGTGAGATTGCTGTAGTTTACAGTAGTAGTTTTTTGTCAGTAAGTATGGCTTTTTTAGTAGTATTCCTTAGCTGTCTAAATGTTTGTTGCTCAGAGATATTTTTGGATGCTCTCCACTTGGTCCAAGATTTATTCCTAAGCAATATGAGTTGTCTAGTTTCTTTTTAAAGCCAGGGGGCAGGTTTGGATTTCATTCTGATAGGACGTTTAGGAGCATGCTTATCAAGGATAGTTAAGAATTTAGAGTTGAAATATTTGACAGCCTTCTCAAGAGGGAGAGTTTTTAGTGGGTACCAATTACAGGCATTAAGTTCATTTTGGAATAATACAGGGTTAAAATGTTTGTTGGTCCGAGAGATTCTATAAGTAGGGGTGTTTGGGATGTCATTCTTTTGTCTTATAATGTAAGTTAGCATATGATCACTTAAGTCATCTGGTAGAGTTCCTACCTTGTATATTTGTTGCTGTTTATTAATGAGTATCCAATCTAAGATACTCTCTTTGTTGTTGGGTTTATTAAATCTAGCGGTGGTGCTAATAGTTTGACTAAAGCCATGAAGATTAATATGAGATGTAGGATTATCTGTATTTACACATTTCCAGTCAGTATTAAAATCACCAAGTATAATGGTTTCTTGTGGGTAAGAAGTTGATACCCAGCTTAGAATGTCTTCTATTATAGAGATATTATTACCAGGGGGTAGGTAGATGCAGATAATATAAAGGGCTTTGGAAGTGTTTAGTTGAAGTCGGGAGATAAGGACTTCGGCTTTACTACCCTGAGGTGGGTTATAGAGTATGAAGGAGATCTGTACAGTGGATTTATACAGTAGTGCTACACCCCCACCACTACATTTTATGCGGTCCAGTCTCAATATATTGTAACCTGGGGGGATTATTTCATTATCTTTAGTTGCAGGTTTTAACCAGGTTTCTGTGAGGCAGAGGATATGAAAAGAATGAATATTAAGGAGGGCATGGAGATGGGCAATTTTATTATTTATACTGCGGATACTGAGATGACCTAAAATTAAAGAATTTGACAGACAAGTTTGGGTAGTTAGGGTGGGGGGAGTAGTAGAAGGAGTTGTAAAAGTTGGAATGTTAGTTGGGCCTGGGTTAGGGTGGATGTCACCATCTTTTAAGGTAGGAGTTTTTAGGGAAGAAGATGGGTAGTTAAGGAAGCTGGTTAGGTATTTTAATTTTTTTACAGTTGTATTATTGAATTTAATATGAGTAAGTCAATGATATTTGGCTAGCAGGTAGCAGGGTGTGGATGTGGTATTTATTTGAAAACGGGTAAAGGTGTAGTTGTGACTAGCTGTTTGTTTAGTAGAGTAGTTGAAGTAGTCATGATTAACTTTATTAATGGAGGTGAAAATATAGGCAGAGGTGAAAATAGATAAGAGAGTAAATAGTATTATAGATTTGGTTAGGATAGGTTTAGTTGTTGAGGACATATTTTAGAGAGTTTCATGTATACCTATAGCAGGAACAGGGAAAGAAAGAAGAAGGAAAAGTAAGGGTATTATAAAGTTGCTTGTGGTGAAGCAGAGATAGGTATAGAAATATTTTAAGAGGGTTAGAAGGCGGTACTGGATGTAGGACTGGTGTGGGAAGTGTGAAATAGGTGGGGTGTGGTGAAATTATATAGATTGGTAGAAGTATTAGATTGGATGGTAGGGAGAGTAGGTGTGATTAATGGAGTATAAGTTTAGGACCTCTGGGGGTGTGTGGGAATTGGGGGTAGGGTGGGGGAGCGGAGTGAGCCTGCAGGGCGAACGGAGCAGGTTACAGCTGAGAGAAGCTGAGAGGTAATCAGTTATTCAGTGAGCCTGAGATTTATACAGCTTAGAGTAGGTAAGTGGCACTTTCTTTAATTACTTTCCAAACAAGAAATGTAAAGGGTGTCCTTAGTTCTACGTATAAGGGGAGTAGGTATTTAGTAAAAAGCCCAGAAACAGGAGTAATTAAGAGACAGAAAGAATGAGCTATCTAGATGAAGTACTGTTGATATAAGAAAGTAAAACCCTGTTTTATGCCTTTCTAGGGGAGGGGGATATCAGGATGTAAAGATCCTACAGGAATAGCTGGAGGCAGGTGTTAGATAGAGCTGGAGGAGTTCAGCTAGAAGTACAGAATACAAATTTTAAAGCCTGGTGTTTTGCTACCATCTAGTGGCCTATGAGGGCAATTACACTAATTCACAAAGCTTGATCGAAGTAAGGCAGAGAAGTTTAAAAAAGGGGGGAATGGACGGCCTCAGGGTAGGTCCGCAGGTGTACTGGCTCTTACAAATAGGTTACCCAAAGCACTCACTACTATATAGTTAAACCTGTAAAAATGTAGGATATCACCTACACTGTGAGGCTGAGCTAAGCACTTCTAGGTAGTCCACGTAAGGGTTACAGGTGGGGTTTTCTTTTCAGTTCAGTAGGAATTTCTTTTTTGTTGTTATCTTGTTAAATAGGGAGGCAGCCTGAGTCACAGCACTATGCTTATAAGCTGAAAAAAGAGACAGAGACAAATAAATAAAAATTGGCAAATTAGATTACAGTCTTTACAAAAATTTGGGAAGAGAAATGGTGGGGAGGAGTGCAAGTCAGTAACTGAGTGGAATGTAAAGAAGCAAGGTAGACTAGACACAGAAAATCATCATAAAGATTCTTGGGAAAAAAAAAAAATATTGTGGGGCACATAAAAAAACATTAGCCCCGTACAACTGTCTTCAACTAACCAGTATTCACTTTAGGATCTTAGATAAAGAAGATAACAACAGAGCAGATTAACAGTTAAATACAACATTCACATACAGATTACAAACGTCACTATATTAGATAAACAACAACTAAAATGTACAAGTAGTATTCAACTCTAGGGTAATTTCCTGTACCTAGGAATTTAGAGTCATAATCCACATAATATCAACCTGAGCAGGTTCTAATATAACTAGATTAAATTAACATTAGTAGGACCTTGCAAGAGGTGAGGAATGGCTAGGGTGATTAACTAATAGCTAAGTTAATTTACAGACTAAAAACAACTCAGAAATACCAGTAATTAGTCTTATAAATAGCTATATTAAGTTTCCCTCTTGTAAAATACTGCGTCCAATTAATTTATGTCAAAGTTGCATCAAGCAGATCAAAGTAAATAAGAGATAGTTGCCCAGATAGCAAAAATCACGTCTTTGTATCTGGGAAAAGAATCTGGTTTCTTACACAAAAGATAAAATAATCAGTGCTCTATGCCCGAGCACTTTTTAAAGTGGGCTATAAGTGTAACTAGTAAAACATCATTGCATGAGTCTGAAAGAGTTGTAAATATTAGCACATTGTGACCAATTGCATTTAAAGGAGGCAAATAAGCATATATAATTAGCGCTCTATGCCTGAGCACTTTATAAAGTGAGCTATAATTGTAACTAGTAAAACAACATCACATGTGACTGATAGAGTACTAAAATATCAGCATATTGTGGCCAAACACATCTAAAGGAGGCAAATAAGCAAGTAAATATAGGGTACAAACAGCTCTCTAGGGAGCGACTGGAATTACCGCTACGAAGAAAAAAAAAAAAAACTTTCTGTTATACAATTTTAGTATTACCTATCTGTTTGCCACAGCATAATATAGGTGCGCACTGGTTAGACCTCAGCGAGTAAAGCTGAGTTAAAGAGACCCAGCATTTGAGCAGTTGGTCATACAAACAGCATGAAATAAAAAAAAAATTATAACAGCTCTATTTGTACACTAAATGCATCATAATCGCTCAAATACACAGTACATGCCACGTGGGTGAAATACGCCCAGAACCTGGATAACATAGCATTTTACCAAAGTAAAGTCAACACTGATTATAGGTAGATAATGCCTGTTCAGCTAACAGAAAGTCTGTAAATCAATAAAACACATAAGTATAGCACAGCAAATTCAAAAAATGCATACTTACTGACCGCATACCACGCGGAGGACAAGGAGTAGGTTTGCTAAGGGAGAGGGATTTAAAAATGGTGCCACAAGTCTTAACCTATATTTATAGGTTTGGGATAGATACTAGGGAAGAGAGGGGGTGGGCGGCAGGAAGTACCGGGCAGAGGAGGGGGAGAGGAAGTACAAACTACCTAGAGGAATTGGACAGGTCTTTTAACAGGAAGTGAAAAAGAGTGCAGGTAAGGAGATATGTAGAGCTGAGAGAAGCTAAGAGGTAATCTGTTATTCAGTGAGACTGAGATTTATACAGCTTAGAGTAGGTAAGTGGCACTTTCTTTAATTACTTTCCAAACAAGAAATGTAAAGGGTGTCCTTAGTTCTACGTATAAGGGGAGTAGGTATTTAGTAAAAAGCCCAGAAACGGGAGTAATTAAGAGACAGAAAGAATGAGCTATCTAGATGAAGTACTGTTGATATAAGAAAGTAAAACCCTGTTTTATGCCTTTCTGGGGGGGGGGGGGTATCAGGATGTAAAGATCCTACAGGAATAGCTGGAGGTAGGTGTTAGATAGAGCTGGAGGAGTTCAGCTAGAAGTACAGAATACAAATTTTAAAGCCTGGTGTTTTGCTACCATCTAGTGGCCTATTTGGGGAATTACACTAATTCACAAAGCTTGATCGGAGGTAAGGCAGAGAAGATTAGAAAAGTGGGGAATGGATGGCCTCGGGGTAGGTCCACAGGTGTGCTGGCCCTTACAAATAGGTTACCCAAAGCACTCACAACTATATAGTTAAACCTGTAAAAATGTAGGATATCACCTACACTGTGAGGCTGAGCGAAGCCCTTCTAGGTAGTCCACGTAAGGGTTACAGGTGGGGTTTTCTTTTCAGTTCAGTATCAATTTCTTTTTTGTTGTTATCTTGTTAAATAGGGGGGCAGCCTGAGTCACAGCACTAGGCTTATAAGCTTCATTCCCCGATTGTTGTCGCCTCATCATAAGACATTGCCCTGTTCGATTCTCAGCTAAAGCATCTTCTGTCATGTGACCTCATCCTGTGTATGTGTATGAGTGTATGTGCCCTCATCCCCACTGTAGTGTGACCTAGAGTTAGTATATATAGTTAGGGGGTGATGGGGGCACAGCCCCCCATGTTTGGGGTGTGGGGCGTGCGTAGCCTCCCATTTATATTGGTTTTATGTTGTCTGGTTTCTGTTAACAGGAAAAATAAGTAGTTTTTGAGTTGTGGAAGGAGGTAGGCTTTACTTCTATGAGTTTGTTTATCTTTGGTTTGCTATTTAGTTTTGTGAAATGTAGCTTTTTAAGCTTTCAGTGAAATGAGTTTCAGTGAAATGATGTTTTCAGTGAAATGAACTTTAAGTGATTTGATCTCAGTGAAATGTGATTTTGGTGAAGTGAAGTAGACCCATATATATATATATATATATATATATATATATATATATATACATATATATATATTTATATACCACATATAGCTTGGTAATCCCTTCAGTTAGCAAATCGTTTTTTAAACATATTATATTTATATAAATAAAGTTTAGTCAATAGGTATATATTACTTAATGTGTAAAACATATTCACTTGGCATTTGGGTGGCCTAATGGTTAAGGTGTTTGCCTTACAATCACAAGGTGCAAGGGTTGAGTTTCACGAGGGTTAATTGGCTAAGCTTAAAATGGCTTGCAAGGGCAGTTAGCTTAGTACTAATCTAGGAACCTATTCTTAGCACATTCTGTCATGTAGAACTGTGTTGTTCTGAAGTAATTTATGGTCTTTAAATATAAATCATTACTGTCACTATACTGTTGCTTAAGGAATTTGTAATTTAATATACACATCGGTTGATTAAAATACATTTTTAACATTTTGGCAGTTTTCTGTTAATATAATCATACCAAGCTACCAAGCTTCCTGGCTTGATTGAGTATTATAAGTCAGTTTAAAACGCTTTACAAGCTCAATGTACAGAAATACATTGGAGAATAATTCTCTAACTGTTCAATACACAATAGGAAGATCTTTTTGTATGACGGATACACAAGTAGAAAAATAAATTAGTGAGTTTATCTGCATTATATGCTCTTTTTGTTTAAATGAAGTTCATAAAACTTTATAAAATATCTCTGGAATTACTTAGGCCTTGTTGAGGTGGTTTCCTCACTTTAAGAATTAACAAAGCAGAGTTTGAGAAGACAGGTATGCTAACAGTGTGATGTGAAAAGTGTTCAACACATTATTTCCTTATTTATTTTCTGATGAAACAAGATATGCACAGTAATAGTTTCCTATAAATATGATTCAATTATAATGGCTAAAAAGTATCTAAGTGATGTTTGAAGATACATTTTATTATATATATATATATATATATATATGTGTGTGTGTGTGTGTGTTGTGTGTGTGTGTATATATATATATATATATATATATATATATATATATATATATATATATATATATATACATACATACATACACGCACAATTGTTTGCTTTTTAATGTTGACTTCTATACAGCAGGATCTTTATACAAAGTTATTCACTTTTCTGTCTCCTTTTCACAATGTACAACTTGACTTTACTGTATTTTATATCTATCTATCTATATAAACTGCCACTTGTGAGAATTTTTTTTGACAGACAGGAAAGCCTTATTAGCATTTTCTTTGTGATACCAGAATAGTGTATTGTTTGTTTTATCTGGAAGGTGGGAGGAGTGAAATGTGATATGTAGGTTGATCAGAAGTATTCTTGAGTTTTCTCCTGGCTATAATTACAGGAACCATGGTATTTAAGTCCAGGTTACTTGTCTTGGATCTGCACTTTATGAATATGTTTTGTAGTAAAATATTATGTGTGTGTGTGTGTGTGTGTGTGTGTGTGTGTGTGTGTGTGTGTGTGTGTATCTACTGCACAATACTTTTAGTATATATTTGATAAAGACAAAACGTTTAGCTTTAATCATTTAGAATGGGTTATCAATGGAATATGAGTGAAATCTCTTGTGTATTATGGTGACTATTGTACAAAAAGGAACTTGAGCTGTCCTGAGAATGCTAATAATATCAGTGCTGGAATGAGTATGAAGTCTAGCAGTTTGTGCAGTAGACTGAAACTAAGAGCTGTTGTCAAGCTCTTTGTTGTGGTCTTGGGGTTTGATTTCATCAGCTTTCATCTGCCCACTATTTGACCCTGAGAAGGTTACTTAACCAGACAGTATTCTGGGGCTTTCTGCTAAACTGAGTCCACCTTTTCAGTAATTTTGTTGTCTGCACTCCCAGTAGCTACCTAGGAACCTCAAGATTATACATAAACTTGCAAGGATACAAACTAGATGATAACAAGGGAGATGAAAATAAGGTATTTTTACCACCAAAATATTGACTTCAAATATTTTTTATGTATCAGTTCACTTGTCTACTTATTTAAAATTTAACAGGAATGTGAGCTGGACTCATAACCCAAGAAGTTACCTAAATTAGAGTAAGTAAATTAAATTATGCCATAATATATGCTTATGTTATAATAAAACATTTGTTAGTACAAAATATTTATGTACAGGTATGACTACACCTAGGTGTAAGCAACATTCAAAATTGGCAAGTATTCATTTCACAAAGAAAGGGGTCAGTTGCAAAGGAAAGAGCAGCTGATGTATATTGTTCATTGTCTCTGAAGCATGGAAATGTGACATTTTGTTAAGGTAGATCATTTCATGTGACATGGCCATGTCTAAAAAAGGGTCTTTCAACTATACCACTTTTAAACTATATTTTAGCTAATATAATATAATTTGCATGGATGCCTCTTAAATTATATATATATATATTTTTTGCGTTAGAGGAATTCTTCTCTTTAGTGTAGAACATTATCAAGGGTAAATATAAACTCCACATACATGCAGGTTTTGTATGGTTGCCAATTGTGAGATGGCTTTGCACCCAAATGGGATGTTTCTCATCTACTGGATCTGCATTGCAGTAGTCAACTTTGGATATTTATAAACAGACAACATATTTAAAGTAATGGCAACTAGCATAAGTATGTGACAGAGAGTAAAACAGAATTAGAGACATAATTTGAATGGAATTTCTTTTCAAACTTTATTTTCCATTGAAAGGAATTGGTTACTTATACTTTAGTTATTTATAATATTGCTAACTCTAAGTTTTGTGTCTCAAATTTCAAATAAAATGAGCTTTCATGCAACTGTTTTCCTTTTGTTTTCAAAGAACCATTATTTTAAGGAATTGGCCTGTTATGGAGATAATTTAATAGCAGTTAATAATAGCAATGCATATGTAACTGATTTATGATGTCTTCTTCAATTTTTTTTTTAATATAAATGGCTTCAACAGTGGCAATCACAGATGCGGTTTGCTTAAGTATATAGAAAGGGTAAACTACAAGTGTCATTTTTACAAAAAAGTATTTTATACTTTATGATATTAATAGATTAAATATAAATGAATAAACAGTACTAGCAAAATCTAGCTTTATAGAAAAGTGAAGGTGAACAGCAGTCTTATTGACAATGCCTGGGGTTATTAACTTATACAGTGTTTCTACATGATTAATGTGCATGATTATTGCTAAATACCAAAAAAGAATCCTAACCTTAACAAATATGTACTGGGTTCCTATAACTGGAGCTACTTCTCTAGTAAGTGTCTGAAAATTTTAATTTAAATATGAAGGGAGGTATTTTAATGGCAGGAGACACACTTAAATGCAATGACACCAGAACAATTAAAAAACATAGAACTTCAGCATCAGCTAATATTTGAGTAATCTTCAGTGAGTTACTTATTCTTACAGATGTTAACTCCTCGTGAATCATTTTTTTTTTTGTTCGACACTCATTATTCGTATCTCTTATACAGATGGCAGACAGCTGAGAACTGATAGGATATAAAATAAAAAATAGGTTCCCAAAATAGAAAAGGTAAAGTTGATAACATGTCCTTTTGCAGATAATTCAGTTAAGATGACTTTGTTTTATTGAATGTCAGCTTATACAACAAAGTTAAAAAAAAACTAAAGAGTGGTTTCTAACAAGAACACAGCAGTTGTTTGACAGTTATAATGGTGATGTTTCCTGTAGGACTCAATGAAAGCATATTTATATGGAAAAGTCTTACTTTGTTATACAAAAGAGAAAATAATTTGATAAATACTTAAGGAAATGCAAGCAAATTAATGTTAAAAAGACTAAAAGGAAGAAAGGAGTATTTTCACAAACAACAAAAAAAAAATGAATGAAGAGTTTCAACAGGTCTTATGGCAAAAGTTTTTAACTGGCAAAGGATTACATAAGTTAATTGTTAGATCCAAAAGTGATAGCAAGAACTAATACGTTCAAGAGTATATCTGTCTTTGGTAATAACTAGAAATATAGTGATGTGGATGACATGCTTGACTGATTTAAAAATCACTATGACAACATGAATATACATAATAGTTTTGTAGAAAATGAAAAAGTAATGGATGCATTTTTAAATATGAACAGTAAAATAACATTTTCATTCTAAATATGAAAAACAATAAAATCAGCTGCTACTATAGCAGACATAAAGTATAAAACTTAAACCTTGCAGGAAATTAAAGCTCTAGTTAATGATGTCATCATTCCTGCATTATAGAAAATATTACCTGGCAATATTTTATCTATTTTACAGAAAGCATTCAGAAAATAAAACTGTATTTAACTTACTTCCTTTATGGAGCTATAAAAAATCGTTTTTATTAAAACACATTAAACAGTCTTATGTTCTTTTCATAGACGTAGATCATTACTTTATGCTGATTACAAAATTTTATGTCAATCTTTGCAAATAGATTTAAATCTACAGCTTTCATTAACAGAGGAGGATCAAACTGCGTTTATATTAATAGGCAAATACAGAATAGCATCAGAAGAGTAATTGCTTTAAATGGATTATGCTAATAACAATAAACAGGAAATAAATATATAACTAGCTTGGCCCATTTAAAACCATTGATTCACTAGACTGGTCTTATTTAACTAATATATTAGAAATATAATGATGTCCAAGTAATTTTATATATGTTTTTAATCATTTAAATCAAAGGTCATTGTTGCAATTAAACCTGATCTTTTATTTTTTTATTCAACAAAGATGAACAGGGATACAAAGCAATGTTATCCCATGTCTCTTTATGATGTCTTTGGCTATTGAGGCTCAAGCCAATTACATAAAACATAGCATGTGTGTAATAGGATTTAAAATTACTTATTAATATACTTCTAAACTCCAGTTATTGCCTGGTAATCTATAGTTAATTTGTAATATTGATTATTTACTAATAAATATAAGAATTATATTAAAACATTTGCAGTTATGTCAGGTCTACAATTCAAGCAAACTCAAATGGATACCTAAGTAATTACAAACAGTTAAATTCTTTGATTAAAAATAATAATGACTTTGGATGGGATAGTAAACAGAGTAAATATTTAACAGTTATTTTTTCATGGAATACTAAAAAAAGTAGAAATAATAAGTTGTAAAATAGATTGAACATTATTAAACTATTAAAATGCATGGATTATTATTTTTATGAAAGGCTAGTTGATTATATTTAAAGTGGATATTTTATGCAAAATAATCTGAATTATAAAAACAACTCATATATTTCCTTACAAAATGCTTAATGACATTTGTTAGACGTTCTGGTATCACTCCAACAAATTTAGAATAACTTTGGGGCATCGTGTAATAGAATAATTGTTGGAGAATGATTAACTGACCTAAAAACGTATGCCATGGCCTCATTTATTAAGATTTATTCCTAAATTCTGATTACTAAGCCATCTGGAGAAATGCATTATACTGTTTGATTAAATAAAAAAAAATCATTATACAACATACACAATTCTTGTATAATAATACAATGTGGCTGTTAAAAAAATATTTAGAAACAACAATTGTTCAAATGATTACTTAAATAAAAGAATCTCAAAAGCATGTGTCTGCAAAAAAAAAAAAAAAGCTATTTCACTTTTTGCATTTAGATCAGAACACATAGACAGTCTGAACCTTCAAAAATACTAAGCTTAAAAAGATAGGGATTTGTTATTTTGCAGTCAAATGGTAAGAGAGAAGACATTGTATAATAATGACTGTTTAATGGGTATATATGATATGGAAATGGAAAAGTGACTTACAGTACAAATCAATAGACTGTTTGAAATCTCTAAAGTTGACTTAATTATAGATATAATGGAAAAGGTATACCCACAGATTTAGGATTTTATAAACAATTGTGAAACAAATGTTGAGGAAGGGAAGTCAGATATATCCAAAATATAAAAATAAATAAGAATTATGCATTTCATATCAGTGAAGAGTATGCGGGTTATGCTTTCCAAATGAGCAGCCTTAACTTTAAGTATAGTACATAAAAAAATTTTAATATCATTAAAAAGATGATAAATAAGTAAATACATACATGCATAAATAAATAATTGGTGCTTGAAGTGGATTCCCTAGAAAATTTCTAAATAGGTCATTTATTATTCCACTTGAAATTCTATACAAATAGGAAGGTTTTAGCTGCTGGAGTTGCACAACTTTAATCAAAGGAGATTAGCACCAGTAGCACCATAAGCTTCATGTTCTGATATAAGATTTATATATATATATATATATATATATATATATATATATATATATATATATATATATATACACGCACACACACACACACACACACATATATATATATATATATATATATATATATATATATATATATATATATATATAGTGTTCATTCCTTAATTCCTGTATGTGCGCCCAAGTCTCATTTCTCTTTTCTCTGGAGAATATAAATACCAGATAAAACTGATATCATTAACCGAGAAATATTAATCAATATTTTATTATGTGTTTATGACTATTTGATGACCTTTTTAATAGTATATAGCAAAGAACTGAAGTAGTCACTTATGCAAATAGTTATTTATTTTATTATAGTATTGTGCTTGTTCTTGCAAATCACATTTTAATACAAACTGTAAAAATATTATTATGGTCAATATACTAAACAATGTTGATTAAAACTCAATAGATGAAAAATATCTATAATTACTAAAACCATACAACATATATTTTATCAGAGCTATGAAAAGCAGAAGATCACACTGACACTCGCAGCATAATGCCTAAACAACAAAACACATACCACAAGCGGAAAAATGAACTGCTTTAATCCAAGTAAAAATAGTGCAATAAATGCAAACCTGATACAAAGTTAAGTATTTTCACCGGGGTTACCTCCCAATCTTTATCAGAACTTCTGATGACATTTGGGAGGCAACCTAGATGAATGTGCTTAACTTTGTATCATGTTTCCATTTATTAAACTGTTTTTACTTGAATTAAACCAGTTCATTTTTCCACTTGTACTTTTTTTATTGTTGTTTTTTGTTGCTTTGGTCTTTGTGGACTACTACGAACATAATGCCTAAGCAAATTATTAGTTCTGATTTCCATATAGCAGTTTTCTTTGCTGTTTAATACAAAGCATGCATCTATGTACATTCTACCTGTAAGATTATCTTGACTCTGAAGTAAAGAATAAAGCATCTTTGAGTCGACCTAATTAACAAACAGCCATAGAGAAAAATAAATGTTTCAAAAAAACAAAGTTCATAGGTTCATAGGTAGGTACTAGGCTATCAACCCTGGGGCCTATACAAGCCCAGCCAAAAAGGTACCCTGGCTTTTGCCACCTAAGAAAATTATTTTCCTGTGCCACTGCCGAGCAGAGCCACAGAGGTGTTCCCGGGGTGAATTTCCTATTTCCCATCCAATCATCAAGATTTTTCTTGAAGAGTCCTAATGAGGAGCTTTGTTTGATATAGATAGGTAGTTTATTCCAGAGTATGGGAAGTCTCTGAGACAGGAATTTATCCCTCCGGCATATTCTGTTTATTGTGGTGACAAGGTTTAGGTCCCTAGAGCGTGTAGCTCGGAGGGATTGGGATTTCTTTAAGTGGAGCATGTCCAACAGCTCTGGGTTTGACATAGCTTTGTATGTTAGGCAGATATCACCTCTGAGTAGGCGATATGTGATGGAGTAAAGCTGGAGTTTTTTGAGATGGTCTGCATAGGGCATCTGTTTGAGGCTGGTAACCCTCTTTGTGAGGTATTTCTGCTGCCTTTCCAGTTGTTGTAGATGTCTTGTGAGGTACATACCAAAAGGGGCATTGTACTCTATAATGGGTCTAATGAGTGATGAGTAGAGGGGAACAATGACCTCTTTTTTTCTGGATAAGAAACCTTTTGTGATGAGATGTGCCACACAGAAGGATTTCCTGACTACTGTGGTGATGTAATTATCAAAGGAGAGACTACTGTCCACCTGTGTCCCAAGGTCTCTTATCACACTTTCTGTGTTAAGTATACTACCACCTATGTTGTAGTTCATGGCTACAGAGTTTTTTCCAAAGGGGATGACAATGCACTTTTTGGCATTGAGCTTGAGGCCATGGCTTTGACACCAGGCATCTGCTCAGTGAGGCCCTTTTGTAGGATGTTCACATCGTTAGGAGTTTCGATTATGGCTCCTAGTTTGCAGTCATCTGCAAACTTCATTAGCCAAAGACCTTCTGTGTTAGCCTGTACTTTAGAGAAGTAGATACCAAAAAGGAGAGGACCCAGGACTGAACCCTGTGGTACTCCACTTGTCACTGGTCTGAAGTCGGATTTGGAGTCTGCTACTTTCACTGTGTGGGTTCTGTCAGTGAGCCAGTTGGCAACCCATCTTGTGACATAGAGATTTATATCTAGTTTTATGAGTTTATCTATAATTCCAAAGTGGGGGATGGTGTCGAAAGCCTTGGCAAGATCTAGATAGGCTGTGTGAACCACCTTACCCTTGTCTACGGCTTTGGTGACTGCTTCAAAGAAGTCTATCAGGTTTAGGAGACATGATCTGCCTTTTACAAACCTGAACTGGGTGGGATCCAGAGTTTGGAGATTACCAATGTCTTTGTTTATAAGTTCCATGATGATATGGTCCATGGCCTTGCAGACCAGGCTCATCAGGCTAACAGGGCGGTAGTTCCTGGGGTCCGTGGTGGCTCCCCCCTTGTGGAGTGGGATAACCGTTGCTGTGCACCATTCATCAGGCACAAAGCCTGAGGTGAGGCTTGATTGAACATGGTACTTAGGTGGGTATCAGTTTGTTCTGTAGTTCATGTAGAATGCAGCCTGGGATGTTGTCTGGTCCCATGGATGCTGTGTTCTTGGCTTTGGAGAGTGTGGTTTTTACCTGTGCAGCCATGATTACAGGAACATTGCATTCTTCCGGTATAGAGATGGGCTCTTTAGGGGGTGAGAGAGGGGTAAAGTTAGCACTGAACCTATCTGCCAGGATGTTGGCAATATCAGTTGGGTCTGTATATTTAGTGCCATTGTGCTGTAACTCAAAGCAGATCTGAGTGTTGCCATTGAGATTCTTGACATAGCTATAGAATGCTTTGTGGTTGTCTTTAGAATCAGTGGTGATTTTGTTTTCGTAACTAGCTTTGGAGGATTTTACCAGGGATCGCAGCTTCTTACTGAGGCTGACCAGGGAGCTCTTCTACTCATGGGATTATATTCTCTTTTGCAATAGTTTCTTCCTTCTTTTGTACAGTTTGTTTATGGCAGGGGACGACCAGATTGGCTTCCTTTTTTTGGAGGATAGCATATTGGTTCTGTTTGGGATAGCACGATCCATGCATTCATGTAAGTGCTTATAAAGTGCAATTGTGTAGGATTCAGTAGTCGTATCTGTATTGCCTATCTATCTGCATGGGTGTCATGAAGTTCACCACTTCTGTCTTAAGAAGCATGAAGTTGGCTTTGGAGAAAATTTTTACCATGGTTTCCTTAATGGAGTGTGGAGGCAGGATGTGGATATCTAGGATAATTAGCTTATGGTTGGATCGGACCAATGAGGCGTTGACTTCAGGTGTGGAACACTGGTCACTCATATTGGTAATGACTAGATCTAGGATATTATTGCCCCTGGTGAGGGTGTGGATAAGTTGATCCAGGGCATTGGAGTTTATGAATTCCAGAAAGCGTTGCACAAAGGAGTTGGTACATGAGTAGTTTTCCCAGTTAATGGTGGGGCAGTTGAAATCGCACATTATTAGGGTGTTTGGTTGAACCCTAATATTTTCTAGTATATCAGGAAAAGAGGAGTGGGAATCCTGTGAGATCTGTAGCAAGCTACATTATGGATTGCAGTTTTGCCCAGAGATAAATGCACTTGGATAATTTGGATGCATTATGTTGGGTAACTAGCTTGGTGGTGTGGTTATCCTTAATGACAGTGAAGGCAGCAAGTCTTCTACCTTCTTCTTCCTCTTTCGGCTTTTCCCGGTTAGGGGATGCCACAGCGGATCACCTGTCCGCTTATGATTGGCAGTGGAGTTTTACGGTGTTGAGTTGCCAGCCCGGCGCCCAACCTTCCACAGAAGGCACACACACATGCACATACTGAAGCCTAGGGCCAATTTAGAGTGCCCAATTCACCTACAGCATGTCTTTGGGATGTGGGAGGAAACCGCAGCACCCGGAGGAAACCCACACGACCACAGAGAGAACATGCACACTCCGCACGGAAGGCACCCCAGACGAGGATCGAACTGGAGAAACTCTTGCTGTGAGGTAGCAACGCTAACTGCTGCATCACCGTGTCCACCCTAGCAAGTCTTCTATCTGACAATTGGAAAAGAGACTTACTCTCAAAGACTGTTACCAGCATCTTAAGGTGTGTTAATGAAAAGCTGTGCTATGTAGTCAACTGCAAGATTTTTTTTTTATCAAGTTTGCTTAGAAGCATATTCAATAGAGATTCTTTTTATATAATAAACAGCACTAATTTTTTAACACTGGTCTGCCTATATATATGTATTGTTGTGTGTGTGTGTGTGTGTGTGTGTGTGTGTGTGTGTGTGTGTGTGTGTGTGTGTGTGTGTGTGTGTGTGTGTGTGTGTGTGTGTGTGAGTGTGTACCATGACTGTGATCTTCAGTACAGCACAAGTAAAACTGGGAAGTGGAAAAATTAGGGACATTTACCAACCTTAAAAAAGTAGTCAGTCCAACATCTACTGGTATCCTAGAGTCATCACTGTTTTGTACATAAAGGAAAAACAGACTCAAAATACTAAAAATTTAATTACTTCCCTGTTATAAAATCAATAACCCTTGACACATAGAATCAAATATGATATTATCATAGTACATGTAACACATATGTAAAACATGGCATAACTATTGTACATAGTTTTATGAGTAAACACTTAAACACTTTTTACCATAACACTGTTTTCACACTACAAAAATAGTCTTGTTTGAAGTCTATATGCTATAAACCTGAATTTAAGTTATAAATAGAATGATATTTTGCATGTATTATCCAACTATGTGTGCCTATGTTCCACTAACAACATATCTGTATACTAAAACTTTATAAGTAAAATAAGATGGATGCTTTCTGTTCATATTCTATGAGACATGAAACCCAACTTCATACTATATCTGTTTTATTTTGGCTAAAATATCATACCTCTCAACCTCTTAGATCAAAAAATCTGGACAAAGCCTAAAATGATGGGGGGACAAATAGGGACCGATTTTAAATATTGATCTTACAAACTTAGAAAGTTGATAGTATAATAGGTTTTACATTAGCATGACTTTTCTGAAGGATGTGGTCTTAAACTCAAATGTTTGTCATTATTTAATGACTTCAGTCCTCAGCTATTTGCCAGAAAAGTATATATTTTTGGAGGAACACACCAAAAATATGAGGCAAAAATCTGGACATTCTGCAAAAATCTATACAGTTGAGAGGTAGTTAACTCATTAACATCTATGTGGCATGGCATGTCACACCTCTTGCAGCCTCAACATATCCTTCCATTCTAAAGCATTTCTGAAAAATAAACTTAAAAAGCATAAGATAAACAAATGTAAATATTTTGTGAATAATAAAAGCTATTAAAACTGTGCAAATAATGTTATCATAAATACATTTTCTTTACAGTGATAATAGTGCATTCATAGTCCTTTTATAAATATTACAATATATTATAAAGCACACAAAATAATTGCATTTCTTGCTAAACTTTCACAAAATATCATAGCCTGGAAAATGTACAACCTAGACATATTTTGTTAGAACACTTGTGTTAACCGGACATAGGCTTTCATGTGACAGCAAGACATTCATCTCTGAATGCATGTTTATTAAGATATGTATAGAAATATTAAAACATATATTTAATTGTACAATTAGCAATATAGGTAATGCTGACTATCTCTCAAGACATGCAACTTACAGTGCAAATATCAATGATTTCACCTGAGGCCATAGAATACTTTGTAAGTCACACATTTTTAAAGAATCTAGTACATATCAAAATACTGCATATTTTCATAGTTACAAACACACATCTAGCAGTAGCACCAGCATAGCATGATATAAATGGATATTGGGGATGAATTATCCTGTCCTCCGTCATGGCATTTTACTCCAAACCCCTCAATAGCACGCAGTCCTCTTAGTTATGAATGTATGAACATTATATATATTTATGTATATCTATATGATATATATATATATATATATATATATATATATATATATATATATATATACGTGTGTGTAGGTGTGTGTGTGTGTGTATATATATGTATATATATATATATATATATATATATATATAGAGAGAGAGAGAGAGAGAGAGAGAGAGAGATCTATGTATATATTATATGTGTGTGTGTGTGTGTGTGTGTGTGTGTGTGTGTGTGTGTGTGTGTGTGTGTGTGTGTGTGTGTGTGTGTATGATGACTTACCTCGACCATTCTCATCCCTGACCTGGAGCAATGAAAAAGCAGCACACTGATTGCTTCGAATGTCGATTCTTTCAAAGGAAAGAATCAACATTCGACTGCTTACCATCCAGAAAAAAACATCCGCTATGTGTCGGAAAATTTCCTACCCACTGCATCCCCCATGTGGGGGGCAAGCCCCCCCAACACACCCTGCTACTTATAGATTCTAACTCTAAGATCACACTACAGTGAGGAAAAGGGTAATTTTCCCAATCCCCACTGTAGTGTGATGCACTTCAAAACACCAACACTCCAAACTGTGAACACAAGGAATTGTGTTCACAGTTTTGCCTCTGTGCAGCTCCATGCTCATCCTTTTCACTGCCGAGGTAAGTAACGTCGACATTTTGATAGTAAACCCTAATATATATATATATATATATATATATATATATATATATATATATATATATAAATAAAAAAATATATATATATATATATATATATATATATATATATATATATATATATATATATGGGTCTACTTGATATGGTCAACATTTCACAATGTCAAAATTCATATCACTGAGACCATATGATCAACATTTGAAATGTCGATCATTCAAGCACAACATTTAAAACAAAAAAAAAAAACTTACCTTAATGCTGCTAGCAGGGCGGCTTTGCCCCTTGCACAACCCTTCAATTTGGTGTTGATATTGACATGCTTATCATTGACAAAGTAACACTGAATTGCACAAGGCAGACATACTTCATCACATGCTCTGAGGTTACTTCTTGGAGTATGCAATGCTTCAAATAGGGGGTAACCCCACTGCTGACTACACATATATCAACTCTGAGATCTCACAATCCCCAGGGATCACTCTGCCTCACACAACTGTTGACCTTATGCAATATCTACCAATATGGAATGACCATACATAGGTTAATCTTAACCAATCAATCAATCTAATGGTAGCCATATATTTATATTTCTACACATACACACACACACACACACACACACACACACACACACACACACACACACACACACACACACACACACACGCACACACACACACACCAGTTGCTATACTGTTATTTATTTAATATAGCAATAGAAATAAAATAGCAAGGTCATAGGATGAAATATATTGTGCCAGGATCCGACACATAACCCACGCAATCAGGTCACTCCACAACAAGTACAGATATGACTCTGTCATTGTCCATGTTGGTGTGAATGACCTGAGACGTACCTCCCTGGACTACATGAAACGAGACATGGAAGAGCTCTCCGATCTTGTAGCCCAGGCAGGTATGACCCTAGCCCTGAGTAGCATTCTGCCATCACCCAGAATGATGCCGCAGTACAAGGACAAAATGATTGACTTCAACAACTGGCTAAGCTTCTGGTGCCATTCTAAAGGGATCCAGTATCTGTCTGCCTGGGATGACATGGTCGACAGACCACGATGCTTTGCCAGAGATGGCCTGCACCTGTCACCCCTGGGATTCCAGATACTGGCTAAGGTTCATGCCACCCCTATAGTGCCTTTTTTAGGCAAGGTTCAAATGACAAATTCACCACCATAACAGGAACAGGCAAGCAAAAACTGAGGGTGATGCCACTCAATGCTAGAAGTCTAAATCTCAAAATGCACTCACTTGAGGCACTCCTTAAAATGGAGAACATCGATATCTTTGCAGTGACTGAGACCTGGTTCAAGGCTCCAGAAAGCACCCCTTCACTACCAGACTATAACTCATACCACACTTTTCAGCCATGTAACCTGGACCAGAACACCAAAGGCGGAGGTGTGTCCATATTCATTAAGAATATCCACACCAACTCCTTCGGTCAACACTTTCTAGAATTTATAAACTCCAATGCCCTGGATCAACCTATCCACACCCCCACAAGGAGCAATAATATCCTAGACCTAATCATTACCAACATGATTGACAGGTTTTCTACAGCTGAAGTTATCTCTGTGTTGGTCAGATATGACCATAAGCTAATCATCATAGATAAACACATCCCACCCTCCATTAATGAAACCACTGAAAAAACATTTTCCAAAACCAACTTCATGCTTCTTAAGTCAGAAGTGGCTGACTTCACGACACCCTTGTAGATGAACAATACAGTTACGAATGCTGAATCGTATACAAATGCACTCTATAAGCACTTAGATGAGTGCATGGATCATGCTATCTCTAACAGAACCAAGATCCTATCCTCCAAAAAAAAAAAGGAATACAATCTGGTAGTCCCCTGCTATAAACAAGCTCTACATCAGAAGGAAGAAACTGTTGGAAAAGAGAGAAAAATCCCATGAGTGGAAGAGCTCCCTGGTAAGCCTCAGTAAGAAGCTGAGATCCCTCATAAAATCTTCCAAAGCCAGCCACGAAAACAAGATTGCCACTGACTCTAAGGACAACCACAAAACATTCTATAGCTATGTCAAGAATCTCAATGGCAACACCCAGATCTTCTCTGAGTTACAGCACAATGGCAAAAAAATTATGGAAGCAACTGATATTGCCAACATCCTGGCTGATAGGCTCATTGCTAACTTTACCCCCCACCCACACCCCCTAAAGGGCTCATATCCATACCGGAAGAATACAGTGCCCCTGCAATCACAACTGAGCAGGTAAAAACTGCACTCTCCAAAGCAAAGAACACAACATCCATGGGACCAGACAACATCCCAGGCTACGTTCTACACGAACTTTAAAATGAACTGCCCCCCACCTAAGCTCCATGTTCAATCATTGCCTCACAACAGGCTTTGTACCCACTGAATGGTGCACAGCAACAATTATACCACTCCACAAAGGGGAGCCACCACGGACCTGTGGACTATTAGCCTGATGAGCCTGGTTTGCAAGACCATGGAACGTATCATCATGGAACTCATAAACAAAGACATTGGTAACCTCCAAATGCTGGACCCCACCCAGTTTGAGTTTGTGAAGGCAGAGCATGTCTCCTGAACCTGGTTGACTTCTTTGGAACAGTCACCAAAGCTGTAAACGAGGGTAAGACAGTTCACACAGCCTATCTTGACCTCGCCAATGCTTTCAACACCATCCCCCATTCTGGAATCATAGATAAACTCACTAATCTTGGCATAAATCCATACATCACAGGATGGGTTCCCAACTGGCTTACTGACAGAACCCACACTTAAAAAGTTGCAGACTCCAAATCTGACTTCAAACCGGTGACAAGTGAAGTGTCACAGGGTTCAGTCTTGGGTCCTCTCCTGTTTGGGATCTACTTCTCTGAAGTACAGGCTAACATAGAGGGCCTCTGGCTGATGAAGTTCACAGATGACTTTCAATTAAGTGCCAAAGTCAAGTCCCCAAATGATGTGGACATCCTACAGAAGGGCCTCACTGAGACTGATGCCTGGCCTCAAGCTCAACACTAAAAAGTGCATTGTCATCCCCTTTGGTAAAAACGTTATACCCATGAACTACCACATAGGCGGCAGTCCATTTATTGTCGAAGGTGTGAGAAGGGACCTTGGGACTCAGGTGGATAGTAGTCTCTCCTTTGATAATTACATCGCCACAGTAGTCAGGAAATCCTTCTATGTGTCACACTTCTTCACAAAAGTGTTCTCATCCAGAAAATAAAAGGTCATTGTCCCCCTCTACTCGGCTGTCATTAGACCCATCATTGAGTACAATGCCCCTTTTGGAATGTACCTCACAAGACATCTGCAACAGCTGGAAAGGCCACAAAAATACCTCACAAGAGGATTACAGGACTCAAACATATGCCCTACACAGACCGTCTCAAAAAACTCCAGCTTTACTCTGTAGCATATCACCTACTCCGAGGTGATCTCTGCCTAAGATACAAAGCTATGTCAAACCTAGAACTGTTGGACATGCTACACCTAAAGAAATCCCAGTCCCTCCAAGCCCCATGCTCTAGAGACCTAAACCTGGTCACCACAATAAACAGAACATGCTGGTGGGATAGGTTCCTGTCCCAGAGACTCCCCATACTCAGGAACAAGCTACCTATCTAGGTCAAGCAGAGTTCCTCACTAGCACTCTTCAAAAAAAATTTTGATGAGTGGATGGGAAATAGGACATACACCATGGGGATCACTTCTCTGGCCCTGCTCAACAGGGGCACAGGAAAATAACCTTATTGGGTGGCGAAAGCCAGGGAACCTTGTTGTCTAGCCTTACATAGGCCCTTGGGCCGATAGCCTAGTACCTACCTATAAACCTATAAGATCCTCTTTTACTGTGGAAGATGCCTTTTCCTACATTTACTTTACTGTTCACAGCTTCCTGTGCAACTGTTTGGAGTATACTCAGCTCTGTTTTTGTCCATCCATTAATGCTTCATTCATCAAACCTGCTGCATCTAATACAAAAAATGCCTTAGGTTGTTATGCAGTATGCAAACTAAGTGAAGAAAATCATTTATATCTAAAGTAACAATACACATGCCAACTATAACAGTTCTTGCAGATTATTTGCAACAATTTCTTCCACAAAGAGAGGATATGAATATTTCCAGGTATTATAGTTCCTTAATGCAACTGTCATTTTCTAACCCCATCACAATAGCTGCTCTCACAACTGTGGAATCAGGCCCAACGTTAAAGTACTAGTAGCAACACCCTGGATATAACATATGGGTTAGCAAGAGTATATACATATGGGCTAGCAAGAGTTACTATGGCAATAGACACATATTTTCTTATTTAAGTTATATACTTTTATAATGTAAAACTATTAAAATGTATAAAGGAAAACTTGAACTGGAAGATTATAAAACAGAAAAGCTACTTGAAAACCTACAATGAGATATAAGAGGCTACAGAATAATATAATAACCTTTCTTATATTGCCATCGTAGGAGTAAAGTGTGTATATACTCTTAACACCCCCCCCCTTTTTAATGCTAAAGAAATTTTAATAATAGTAAGAGGAAAGAATATAACCTTCTATCTTGTATACATTAGGTGAAAACCTTAATTGCTATGCTAAACCAGTAACCTAACGAGGCTGCAATGAGTTAACAAATCTAGTATAATCTTTTCTTTTTCTTCTTCTTTTTCTTTCGGCTTTTTCCCGGTTAGGGTTCGCCACAGTGGATCACATGTCTGCTCATGATTGGCAGTGGAGTTTTACAGTGTCAAGTTGCCAGCCCAGTGCCCAACCTTCCACGGAAGGCACACACGCATGCACTCATGCCTAGGGCCAATTTAGAGTGTGTAATCCAAATAAACCCATATGGGTGAAAACTAATGGCAAAAGAAAAAAAAATAATCACAAATATATTGGTAAAAATAACAGCCTAAAATACTTTAAGTTGAAGGTGGCCCTCTTATATAATATGCTCTTCCCCCGATGAATTCCAAAATTAAGAACCAATAAAATTATAATGAAATTAATGAAGCAAAACACCGATTAGGGTAGGATAGGATGAACACTCTGTACAGTAAAGATGTTACCACTAGTGTTGTAACTTAATAATTGTTGAATACATAACAAATCAACATACAATTAAGTTAATGCAGCCACGCTACACTACACTATGATGTGTTATATTGTAGTAGCAAGTAAGAACCTATGAAGCGCTGGTAAGTACTGGAGAGCTATATAGTAATGTGTAATGTTTTATGAGTGAAGTAGTGTTTCTAAGAGAAGGCTGAAGATACTTTCTTACAATTTAAATAGGCAGTCATGAAGTGCAGAATGGTATGTTTCCTATTTTGTTCTGTGTAGTGCAATCTCGGAGTTGATATATTTAAGTAGCAGGGGGTGTGGGGGGTGCAGGGGAGCTTGCCCCATGCTTATATTTAGAGAAGTGCAATATGGTTTGTTTTTTATTTGTTTCCGTACATAGTTATGCTAGCATGTATTAAATGCTGGTTTCCTGTGTTTTTTCAATGTTATGGGATTCAGTGTTTTTACTTTTCAGTGTTTTGAATTTTCAAGATTTTGGTCTAAATGTTTTGAATTTCAATGTCATTGACTTTCAATGTTCTAAAGTGAATCCATTTGATCATATCTTCTGTCTCTTGAAAAAAACAGGCTGGCCCTCTGGAAGAAAGATCTGCAGACATGCAGGGACTAATATTAATAGATGTGTTTTTATTCATTTGTCCTTGAGAATATGAATGAGGGGGACCCATTGCTTCTTTGTGGTAAGGGGTTGCTTTATATAGTCATTGTCAGCATATTTTTCTGTTTAGAGATTGAATGCCTGTCTTTGCCCATGCAGCTCTGAGAACCTTCACAAAGACAAGTCTTGGGTGGATGCAGGTTGTGAGTGGGGGGGGTGATAATCATCTATGGACCCTTTCAAATAATAGTTTAGATGTAGTGTCCATGGTTAAAGTTGCTGGGATCCATGTATGCAAGAAGCGAATCATATTCTTCTCTTCTGACCCTTCCTGTAAGCCGAACATTCTCAGTTCTCCTGCTCCCCCTATTTTCTAAGTTATCAATTCTGTTTTGTAGAATTTGGGTAAATTCAGGAAGAAAGTTTGTTTGGTATGCAACTTCTTCCATTCAAAGTGTTGCATCCTGTGTAATTTTCTACAACTGCATAGTGTACTAGGAAATCACTGTTAGAGTGTCTGTGACTTCTTACACCTGGGCATGAAGTACATTTTGAAAGGACTCCATGAATAGTGTAAGGTTGTTGATTGAGGTCATTAGTGCTGCTAGCTCAATTTGGCTCCCATATGAAGCAAACATAAAGTATATTGTAATTAATTCACAACTGAACAATACCTTAAACACAGTTACACAGTTAGGAACAGTATTTGAAACTAACTGTTTTCTGGAGTTCCTGGGTAGAAATGTTTCCAGTTTCGACTCTCAAGTCATTTTTAACTGCAGAGGATGTCTTCTCCAAGAGCTTCTGGGAAAAGAGCTTCCTTCACAAAGAAAAATCAGCTCTTTGTCTGAGCTTTCCTAAGACCTCTTCCTAACATCCATGATTACTTCATTCAGCAAACCTGCTCCCCAGTAGAAAAACAATGCACTCTACCGTAAAAAATACACACATTAACAGAAGAAAAACTCCTATTTAGAGTGCAACACAGTAGCTCAATATAATGGAATTTGCAGCCTATTTGCAACACCATTTCCACAGACAGGCACTGTTAATACCACTATATAAGGACATTTACAACACTTACTCTAACTGGTGAAAGCCACTACACTATGTTACTCCACACACACACACACACACACACACACACACACACACACACACACACACACACACACACACACACACACACACACACACACACACACACACACACACACACACATATATATATATATATATATATATATATATATATATATATATATATATATATATATATATATATCTACATGGGTCTACTTGACATTACCAAAATGTCAGTAGACTGCATTTCAAATAACTGAGAAGTCAATGCTGAAAACTATCAAGGCTGACAATACACATGGCCGACTGTCAAAAAAAATGGCCCTATAATGTGCAATGCACCTCTAATGTAACACAAAAACAAAAGCAACAAGTCACATCATTGTCAAATAAAATGTACTGAAAAGCTACCTAACTCTCCCTCAAATCCTGCCCACAAACCAATACCCACGTATAAATAACAAATCCCACTGAATATTCATGCAAGTGCACTGCAAAAATATTCAGTGGAAATTTGTTAAACAAACATTCACAATCATTTTAGTTTTAAATTTTCATTTTTGCAGGGGGGCTGCACCCCCAGCACCCCCCAAACATAAATATGCCAACTCCAAGATCGCACTACAGTGACACTAAACTGTAGTACAAGGCCTAATGAATGCATTACAAGCTTTTAAGCATTCTGATACAGGAGCTACCAGTATGAGTAAGTGTTCGCCTGGAAATTGTGATCAGACGTGTGCTGTTTTGGGGATATTTAAAGGATTTTACACACACACACACACACACACACACACACACACACACACACACACACACACACACACACACAAACTGTATTCTGTAAGACTATATCTTCTTGGATTTCTTAGTTTCCTTTGAGGAACATAAATGTTTATTTCATATCCCCCACTCCTTTCTGCATCCTTTCTTCAGAGCAGTTAATATTAAGCTCTTGCATTATTTCTTGTGTAAACCTTTAATCACTTTGTTGCTTTTTGTGAATTCTTTTTGCTATTACATAGGATCATAGGATCATAGGTATATGTTAAGCTAATGACCACCAGGGTCTTTATAAGCCTAGCCATGCAACCAACCCAATTGTGTCCCTGTTTATCATTGGTGTTGATTAGGAGGGAGTATGTTAGTTAAGAAGTCTGCAGAGGTTATGTGGGGGTTATGTTAGTTTGGACAGTACTGTCTGACTGTTTATCAGAGACACAGGGGACAGACCCAGGGTAAATTTCTGATTTCTCATTCCTTGGTCAAGGTTAAGCTTAAAGAGGGTTAGGGATGGACTCTACTTCACATGGCTGGGGATCCTGTTCTGGAGCATGTGGATCCCCTGAGACACATCTGCTTCACCAATATGTCTTATTTATGTAGCAAGTAAAATTTAAATCTTTGGATGTAGTGGTTCTGATGATGTTAATTTTGCAGATGTGCAAAAGATCCATCAGAGTGAAATTCGAGAATGCCTTGTGTGCTAGGCATAAATTGCTTCTCAATAACCTGTAGGAGACCACATATAGAGACAGGACCTTAAGGTGATCCATGTAGGATAATGTGTTTATATCCTGGATTCTCCTGATAAGGAACCTTTGCAGTCATTCCTTCTGTTGCATCTGGTCATGTACATATCAAAGGTGGAATTATACTCAATGATGGATCTGATAAGGGCCAAATAAAGTGGTACTATGACTTCCATGGACCTAGATAACATGCCCTTACTTATAAGTTAGGCAACATAGAATTATTTTCTTACAACCTTGACCAGATGTTGGTCAAAGGCAAGATTACTCTCTACATATTTTCCCAGATCTCTGCCTACCAGGTTAACTCTTTGGAGTATCTTATCGAGAGAGTAATTAGCCTGGGCACAGTTTTCCCAAAAGCACTATAATGCAGTTCTTGGCACTGAGTTTTAATAGGTGACTTTAGCAACAGTCCTTTGTCTGCATTAGATCCTCTTGTAATATGTTTGTGCCCTGGAGGAAATCAATGATGCCTCCCAATTTGCATTCATCTGTCATTAGCTTTGACCTCCAAGAAGTAAATGCCAAATAAGAGTGGTCCAAATATGCAGACTTGAGGTACCCCTCTGGTGACCAAATGTCCTGGGTCCTGTCTGTGAGCTAGCTGGCAATCTAGCAAGTTATGTAGGGGTTTATGCCCAGTTTAGTGAGTTTGTCAACCAACCCCTAGTTGGTAACTGTACTGAATGCCTTAGCCAGGTACTGATAGGAAGTATGCACTGTTTGCACCTTATCCAGTGCCCT
The DNA here is from genome assembly GCF_019279795.1 of Protopterus annectens. Taxonomy (NCBI): domain Eukaryota; kingdom Metazoa; phylum Chordata; order Ceratodontiformes; family Protopteridae; genus Protopterus; species Protopterus annectens. Next base: position 1,007,022,186 of record NC_056731.1, read on the forward strand.
AGTGACCTTCTCAAAGAAGTCCACCAGGTTTATTAGGCATGAACTTCCCTTGGCAAAGCTAAACTAGGTTGGGTTTGGTGTCTGAAGGTTGCATATGTTTTTGTTGATCATTTCCTTGATAATGCATTCCATTGCTTTGCATATTAGACTAATCAGAGTAATAGCACTGTAGTTTTTGGATTGGCTCATGGTCCACCCTTGTGACGTGCAATAACCATGCAGTCCTCCATTCTCATAGTACCAAGTCTGTTTTGAGGCTACAGTTGAAAAGTGACTCAAGTGATTCTGATACAATATGTTTAAAGCTATTTAGGAGGCATCCTGGGATACTGCTCGGGCCTTTTAAGGCTTTGTTTTTGGCCATAGCGAGTTCCACTAGGACCTGTTCCTTGTTAATAACTGGGAGGATATGCTTATAGGTATTTCATAGGAGGAGGTGGGTGGGAGTGAAGGGTGGAGTTTGAGCTGACTTTGTCAGCCAGCGAATTCGCTATGTCACTATGCTCGGTGAAGGTGGCACCACTGACCACCAGTTCGGCACACTGATGCGTGCTGAGGTTTCAGCCACAGCTGTAGAAGGTCTTGTGATTGTCTTTAGCCTGTGAGACTATCTTGACCTGGTAATTGGCCTTGATGGACATAATTAGTCCACTTATCTTCCTGCCTAGTTTAATTAGACAGGTCTTATTATCGGAGTTGCTCTTCCTGATTTTAGCCATGACTTTTTTTTTTATTTATATACCCAGTGTGGTTTTTTTTTAGACTTTGTTTTGGTATTACCTCCAGTAGGTACATCAGCCTCTATACAGTCAATTACCTGGTTTTACAAGGTCTCTAGGAACAACTCCACAAGGCATAAAATTTTGACAAAGTATTGCTTTATAGGATGTAGTTTGCTTTGGAAGTGTTCTTAACTGTTACAGTGTTTACTGGTGTTAGTGGGTTGATTTTTGTTTCAGTGAAGATACCTTTGTGGTTCATCCTCAACAGACAGGATGTGACATTCGGGGTGTGGGATTGCACTTCTCTCCCATATTGGTGAGTACCAGCTCCAGTATATCTGTACCTCTGATGGGTATGAGTTTAAAGGGTATTTGAGTTAATAAAGCCCAGAATTCCTTGTACCTGTGAGTATGAGACAATGTATGTTTCCCAGTCTCTAGAGGAGTAGTTGATGTTGGTCATGAATATGGTATTTGGTTTAATGGTGAATGTCTCCAGTAGGTCAAGGTATGAGTTGGGATTCTAGGGAAATAGAGGGTTGCCTGTAGCTTGCTGGTATATTTTATTTTATTTTTTATTTTACATTTGCTTACCAGGTAATGTCCGACTGGACTAGAGAGCCCATTTTCAGCGGAGACCCAGGCAGCAAAGCTCCACAACATACAATACAATTTAGACAGTAGACAAAAGCAATATGAAACAATACAAATTAATCAGTTTCAACAGACAGCAGTTCAACATTTATAGTATTTGAAATTAGAGTACACATCAGTGTATATGATATAATGTTAAAATTAGCTAATAATTTATATACAGATAAATTAAGAATGTGAAAAAAAGACAGATAGCTAGTATCTAGATAGATTTGAGAGAAAAAATAGTGTGTATAAAATGGTAAGACAAAAGAAATGCAAAGTGGAAAGAAAAGAAGGGCTTTAAACAAGAGTAGAGTGACAATTGATGCAAGAAGAGAGAAAAGCTGTGGTCTGTATATAGGAGAAAAGGTGAGGTAGAGCTGAAACAATAGAAAAAATATCCAGAAGAGCAACAGCGTCATAGCCAGTTATTTTTAAGGTGTTCTTTTAGTTTTAATTTAAAAGCATGATAGGAGGGAGTACTTTGTATGTTTAGTGGAATGGAATTCCAGTACTTACCAATTTTGTTTGAATAGAGGGAGTCTCTGTGGGTATTATGAGACTATATAATTTTGAGCAGTGGTCTATTGGCAGACCTGAGGTCTCTGCTGCTGACATATAGTTGGACCAGGCTTGAAATTGCAGGGTAGTCATTTGGGTTTTGAATAATTTTGTGGGTGACAGGAAGTTGGTTTACTGTTAAGACGTTTGGGAGTTTGAGCCAGTTCAGTTGTTTAAGATCAGTACAGTGATGAGCTTTATGAGGGAGACTGGTGGCAAACCTAGATATTTTGTTGTAGCAGGACTGAAGGATTTGGAGGTTGGCTATTCCTAAGTTGGTAAAAGTTTGTGAGCAGTATAATAGAGTAGATAAAAGCTGAGATCTGCCGGTGGCTAGCATGGCTTGTGGCGTTAGATAAGGTTTAGCCTTATAGAGTGCGCCGAGTTTAGCATGGGCTTTTTTGATTGATTGCAATATATGAATGTCAAATCTTAGCTGGTCATCTCTATTAATATGTAGGAGTTTGGCCTGGTTTGATGTCTCAATTTTAGTGCCATTTGTGGATAGAATAGAGAGGGGTGGGGAGTTGTTTTTGTTAGATTTGTTTGTGAATATAATTTTCTTAGTCTTTTTAGGATTAAGAATGAGTTGGTGGCTAGAAAGGAAAGATTCAGTTTCCTGAACTACTTTTTTGCATCTTGTGTTGGAGTTCAAGGGGGAGGGGGCTAATACAATAAGAGATGCGTCATTGGTGTACTGTATAATAAAGCTAGTTTGGTAGCAGACAAAAGGTTATTTGTAAAGATGTTGAAGAGAAGGGGGCCTAGTATGGACCCTTGGGGTACACCAGTGTTGACAGTCAGTAGAGGGGAAATATTGTGGTCCCGTCTAGTAGCTTGTTGCTGGTTTGATAGATAACTGTGGATCCATGTTAGGGTTGATTTACTGAGGTTGTAAGTGGCAAGTTTCTTAAGACGTAGTTGGTGGGAAATGGTGTCAAAGGGTTTTGACATGTCCAGGAAAATTGCAGAAACTAGCTGACCATTGTTCATAAGGTGGCAAATGGAGTCTGTGAAAGCTATTAGAGCAGTGCTAGTACTATGCTTGGGGTGGAAGCCATGCTGAGTGTCTGCTAAAAGGTTATTTGATGTAAGATGGTTTAGGAGTTGTTTCTGAATACATTTCCCAAGGATCTTGGCTAAAGGAGGGAGGATTGCTATGGGGCGATGGTGATTTCTCTAGAGGGGCCACCCTTGTTGATGGGAATGATGTGAGCTATTTTCTAGAGGTAATGCACATATTGTTCAGAGATTGAATGATTAGTTAGAATTGAGACAGGGTAGGTAATGGATGGGGCTGCAATTTTAGGAACTCATTTGTTAACTGGTCGGGAGCAAGGCAGAAGGGTTTTAGTTTGTTTAGAAGATTTTTTTATGTCAGAAGTTTGAATAGGTTTAAAAAAGAAGGATTCTGTTGTGCCAGATACTGGAGAGGGGATTGAGAGTGGTGGGTGTTGGTGGCTTTGTAGAAGGCTGGAGATAGAGTTAATGAAGTATGAGATGAACTGTGAGGCTAAGGGTTCAGAAGTATATGATGTAGAAGGAGAGGGAATGGTAGGTTTACCAGATACTGGAGAGGGGATTGAGAGTGGTGGGTGTTGGTGGCTTTGTAGAAGGCTGGAGATAGAGTTAATGAAGTATGAGATGAACTGTGAGGCTAAGGGTTCAGAAGTATATGATGTAGAAGGAGAGGGAATGGTAGGTTTACCAGGGTTGAGGAGGTAGTTGATTGCCAGAATTTTTGTGGGTTTTGAAAGTGTCTTTGTTGGGAGGACTGGAAGTAGTATTATTTATCATGGTTGATTTTTTTCTTAGTTTATGAGTTGCTAGTATGTTGTAAGCTTGGTTTTTTCTTTGGAGGATAGGTATAGGGCTCTGGCTTTGTCTCTTTGTTTGATTAGTATTTTAGTATCTGGAGACAGCCATGGAAGTTGTTTTGCCTTGGTGCGTATTTTTCTGGTAGGGGCAAGGCAATTTAGGATTTCAAGAAATTTGTTGTTAAAGAGTTCACCTGCAAGGTCCAGTTGTAGATATTTTAATAGGTTCATAGGTGTGTACTAGGCTAATGGCCCTGGAGACTTTACAAGCCCAGCCCATAGGATTACCTTGGCAAAGTGCCATCCAACCTTAGTTCCTAGTGTCTCTGTCGCATAGAGCCATTGGAGTGATCCCAGGGGTGAATTTTCTATTTCCCATCCACTCATCAAGATCCCTCTTGAAGAGGGCCAGTGAGGTGCTCTGCTTGACATGTATGGGAAGTCTATTCCATAGCATGGGCAGTCTCTAGGTTATGAACCTGTTCCTCCAGCATGTTCTGTTGATTGTGCCAATGAGGTTGAGGTCTCTGGAGTGTGTGGTGCGGAGGGATTGGGATTTCTTTAGATGTAGCATTTCCTAACAGAGCTGGGTCAGACATGGCTTTGTAAGTCAAGCAGAGATTGCCTCTAACTAGGTGATTTGAGACAGAGAATAGTTGAAGATTTTTGAGTCTGTCCATATAGGTCAAGTGTTTAAGGCCTAGGATCCCCTTTGTGAGGTACTTATGTGGCCTCTCCAGTAGTTGAAGGTGTCTAGTGAGGTACATGCTAAATGGGGCATTGTACTTGATGACTGGCCTAATGAGGGAAGAGTAGAGGGAGATAATGACCTCTTTCTTCCTGGATGCAAAACTCCTTAGTAATGAGATGTGCCACATAGAAGACTTTATGACCACAGTGGTAATGTAGTGGTCAAAAGAGAGGTTGCTGTTAACCTGTGTTCCCAGATCTCTTATAACGCCTTCTGTTTTAGTGGACTACCATCAATGTGGTAATTCAAGGGAACTGGGTTTTTCCCAAGGGGATGACGACAAATTTTTTGGCATTGAGCTTAAGGCCATGGTTCTGACACCAGTCACTGGTCTCATTGAGGCCTTTCTGTAGGATGTCAAAATCACTTGGAGAGATAATAATAGCTCCTAACTTGAAATCATCTTTGTGTTGGCCTGGACTTCAGAGAAGTAGATAACAAACAGGAGAGGACCCAGGATCGAACCCTGCGGGACTCCACTCATGACTAGTCAACAGTCTGACTTGGATTCAAGCTACTTGCACACTGTGGGTTCTATCTGTGAGCCAGTTTGCAACCCACCTAGTAATATAGGGTTTGATGCCTAGCTTAGTGAGTTTTTCTATGATTCCTCAGTGGGGAATGGTACCAAAGACCTTGGCCATATCAAGGTAGGCTGTATGAACCACCTTGGCTTTATCCACAGCTTTGGTGACTGACTCAAAGAAGTCTACCAAGTTGAGCAGGCATGATCTAGCCTTCACAAAACCAAACTGTGTAGGATTCAGAGTTTGGAGATTCCCTGTATCCTTGTTTATAAGGCTCATGATGATGCGTTCCATAGCTTTGCATATCAGACTCGTCAGGCTAATGGTGTGATAATTACTGGGGTCTGTAGTCACGCCTCCTTTGTGGAAAGGGATGACTGTAGTAGTGCACCATTTGGTAGGGACAAAGCCTGAGGTGAGGCTGTAATTGACTTGTGAACACAGGTGAGGTGCCAGTTCACTCTGTAGTTTATGTGGAACACAGCCAGGGATATTGTCAGGTCCCATAGAAGCTGTATACTTGGCCTTGGTCAGTTCTGTTTTAACCTATGCAGCAGTAATACTGGGTGCCTGGCAATCTATTGGTATTGTGATTAGTCCTTTTAGGGGGGTAAAGTTAGCACTGAATCTGTCGGCCAGTGCATTGGCAATATCTGTTGACTCGGTATAGGAGGTAACATTGTGCAGTATCTCAGAGCAAATCTGGGTATTGCCATGGAGATTCTTTACATAATTATAGAAGGCCATGTGGTTGTCTTTACTATCTGCTGCAATTCTGTTTTCATAGCTAGCTTTAGAGGATTTGATGAGGGGATGTCAATCTTTTGTTGAGGCTGATAAGGAAGTTTTTCCAGTCATGGGACTTTGCCTTCTTCTTTATCAATTTCCTCCTTCTGTTGTAGAGTTTGCTTATAGCAGGGGACCACCAGATTGGCTTCCTTTTTTTGAGGAGAGCGTCTTGGTTCTTTTGGGTATGGCAAGATCCATGCATTTGTGTTTGTGCAGTGCATTGGTGTATTGATTCTTTGGTCATGCAACTATTCTCCATTTGCATGGGTGCCGTGAAGTTAGCCACCTCTGTTTTTAGGATCCCAAAGTTAGCTTTGGAGAGCGATGAGCAGCATGCCTCTCAGATTGCATTTGATTGCAGCTGTTACATTGGTAATTTGGTCTTTGGAACACTGGCTAAAAAGGCACTATAGGGCTGGCAGGAGCCATGGCCAGTATCCGGAAGCCAAGGGGTGACAGATGCAGGCCATCTCTGGCAAAGCATCGAGGTCTGTCAATCATGTCATCCCAGGCAGATACTGGATCCCCTTAAAATGACACCAGAAGCTTAACCAATTGTTGAAATCAATCATTTTCTGCTTGTACTGTGGTATAATTCTGGGTGATGGTAGGATGCTGCTAAGGGCTAGGGTCATACCTGCCTGGGCTACATAATCCAAGAGTTCCTCCATGTCTCTTTTCATGTAGCCAGTGAGGTACATCTCAGGTCATTCACACCAACATGTACAATGACAGAGTCATATTTGTACCTGTTGTTGAGGGACCTGAGTGCATGTCTTGTGATTAGTGTTGTGTTGTGGTGGTCGAGTGTGTTTCTGCCTTGGAGGTCTCTATTGTTTGGGTAGATTTTTATTGAGAAACTCTGCAAAGGTGAGTGTGTCATTTGTGTTTTTATATGAAGGCAATGCTGGTGTGTGTGTTCTGGAGGGCTATGTGTTCCATGTGGTGTGGAGCAATGTTGACCTTCCCCTCTTAACCAGCTATTCTGGTCTTGGCTGGAGAGTCCATGGCTTCCAATTTGGATATATAAGTGCATCTCTCACAAGTCTGAGTATTGGGAGGTAAGAGGAGAGTGTTGTCAGTGTACATGAGGCAGTTGCTACATTGCCTTGGGATGCCCAAGTTCATCAGGTTGATAGGAGAAAGCACAGGGAACTGATCTTTAGACATGTCTGGAGTGGTGGACATTAGTAAATACTGGAGCTGTATCCTTGTAGAACATTTAGTGCTGGTAAAACTTTTGTGTGCTACAAAAATTGCTATAAAAGTCTGGTAAAGTACTAAACTAGTAAGCTAGTAAATGTGCAGGAGAGAAAAGAGCTAGTAGATCTAAGGGAAAAATTGAAGAGCAGACTTTGGTGCCACTCAGAAGCTTACAAACTGTCCTGGATACAGCAAATCTGTACCTGGAATAGACTAGTTATGGGAAAGGTGTGAAACAAATGCAAACTCAGGCTTTTAAGCCAGAAAGTTGAAAGAGATGGAAAAACTACCCAAATGGTCAATAAACTACAATTTCTGGGCCAAAAAAACACTCCTTTTGTAATAGATAGGCTACCTAGTGGTTACCACGCCCACTGATAAGCTAGAAGGCCTTCCTCCAACACAGAAAGGCTTGGGGGACTCAGAAGCTTACCAACAGTCCTGGATACAGCAAATCTGTATCTGGACTGGACTAGTTACAAGAAAGGTGGGAAACAAGTGCAAATGAAGGCTTATAAACCAAAAAGTTGAAAGAAATGGAAAAACTGCACAAACAGCCAATAAACTACAATTTATGGGCCAGAAACCACTCCTCTTATGGTAGATAGGCTATCTAGTGCTTAACACTCCCATTGATAAGCTAAAAGGCTTCTCTCCAACACAGAATGGCTTGGGTGGCTCAGATGCTTACCAACAGTCCTGGATACATAAAATCTGTATCTGGACTAGACTAGTTACAGGAAAGTTGGGAAACAAGCACAAATATGGTCTTTTAAACCAGAGAGTAAAAGGAGATGGAAAAACAGCCCAAATGGTCAATAAACTACAATTTCTGGGTTAAAAAACACTCCTCTTGTGGTATATAGGCTACCTAGTACTTATCACTCCCACTGATAAGCTAGAAAGCTTCCCTCCAGCACAGAAAGGCTTCTGGGGCTCAGAAGCCTACCAACAGTCCTGGATACAGCAAATCTGTATCTGGACTAGACTAGTTACAGGAAAGGCAGGAAAAAAGTGCAAATGCGGGTTTTTAAACCAGAAAGTTGAAAGAGATGAAAAAACTGCCCAAACGGCCAATAAACTAAAATTTCTGGGCCAGAAACCACTCCTCTTGTGGTACATGGGCTACTTAATGCTTACTACTCCCACTGATAAGCTAGAAGGCTTCCCTTCAACACAAAAAAGGCTTGGGGGGCTCAGAAACGTACCAACAGTCCTGGATACAGCAAATCTGTATCTGGACTAGACTAGTTACAGGAAAGGCAGGAAAGCTTAGATTTTTTTTTCAGAAAGCAGCTAAAACAGCACTAAAAAGAATTCAAGTGCAGTATATGTTAGCACATTTAAGTGTGGAGCAGTATTAAAACAAATACAGTTTAAATAAATGCAATTTATTTGAAATGTATTCTGAACTAAATTAAATTGTTGTTTTATTCAACTCTGAACAGTTAAACAGTGCCAAAAAATATACTTACCAGCTGAGAAGCACACTCAGTCAGAACACAAGGAGTTTTTTTTTTGTTAGTAAAGTGCAAGGGGAGGAAGGATGTGCATAAGATAATTCAAGGTTAAGAACCAAAGTGGGTTGGCCTTCTCAAATGTTCTCTTTGTATTAGGTAGAATGAACACTAGACTGGGGGGGAGTGTCCCATATCAAATTTACACTAGGGGCAGGAACATGGGAGGGAGAAAACCAGTTTCAGAAGAGATCAGAAACAACAAAAAAAAAAAAAAACAATGCCAGCAAATATATAAATAATTCAGTCAGCAAATATATAAAATAATTCAGTCAGGCAAAAACTAAGACAATGCAGAACTCTGAAAAGTTAAAGTGCCAAGAATTATACTTACCAGTGATATATTTCTAGATTGTTTGAGAGTACTCTTCAGTCAGAACACAAGGAGTTTCTAACAGTGTATGCAGGAATTTACAGACAGGGGCTAGTTTAAATCAGCAATCCTTGAAGCAGTCAGATAACAAAAAAAGCTGTTAGACCAGTTTTATAAACTTTAACACCACCACAGGAATATGGGGGAGCAGTTTCATAAGAGATCAGAAACAAAAAAAACAATGCCAGCAAATATATAAAATAGTTCAGTCAGGCAAAAATTAAGACAATGCAGAACTCTGAAATGCATTTGACATGGTGAATCATCAACTATTGTCAGATATCCTAAGGTTGTTCTCATTTGACACCCAAACAGTCTAGTGGTTTAAGTCCTATTTAGAAAATAGACACCAAGCAGTACTCTGGGACAAAACACTATCCACTCAACTCCCTATCTCCCTTGATGTCCCTCAATGCTCCATTCTGGGACCCCTCCTCTTTACTATTTTCATTAATGATCTGAAAACATCCATCCCACAGGCCACCTGTATACAATATGCCGAAGACGTGACATTAATATGTAGCACCTCCTCACCTTTAGAGCTTCAAAACAAGACCCAAACAGTATTTAACTTAGTTGAAAACTGTTTCCACCAATGCTGTCTCCTCCTTAACCCCCCAAAAAACTAATTATTATTGTTCTCTCCCACTTCAAAATCTCCTGCTATTAACTTTACAGTCACATCCAACAATGGGACTAAAATAGCTCACGACTTAACTACCAAACTGCTAGGTGTGACTATTGATAATAATCTGAACTTTGACAAACAAATTGACCTATTAGATTAGTTAATATAAAACTTGGTTTCCTTTATAAACTTAAACCATTTCTCACAGCTTCAACTAGGTCTACTATCGCCCAGACCCACCTAATCTCCACCCTTCTCTATGCCTCCCCAATCTATACAGAGCTTTCCAAAAGCAATATCAGCAAACTGGCAACATCTTATAATAACATAGCCAGATTTGCTACTGGATCCCCATTTAGAACCCATCACTGCCAGAATCTCAAACTATTAGGATGGCTGGAACTACAAAGTCAGCTTCTTATACAGCATCTTACAATCATTCATAAGATTCTGCATCATCCCACAAATACTCCCATTCTCTGCAACCGTATTAGCCAATACAAAAACCTAACAACCCTAAGATCTGCAAATAGGGTACTAGTATCTACCTTAAAATCCAGCAACAAATCTGGGGATTGCCTGTTCACTATCTCTGTTGGTAACACTTGTAACAAGCTTCCAAGTGAACTAACATCCCTCTCATCCACCCCACTGTTTAAGAAGCAACTAAAAATCTTCCTAGATTCAAAATGGTTATGCCCTTGCACCAACCCAGACTGACACTATTTATCTCATCTGACTACCTTTCCCACCTGGTATACCTCCCAACTGCTTTGTTTTTTTTTCTCTACTAATCTACTGAAGAAACACACTTCCTAGGAAACCAATAAAAAAAAAAAATTGTTTCTTGTATTGTTTCTATTTTACAAAATGTTTTTAACTATAAATGACTATCAATGATATTTATATTGTTATGATGTGATCACTATGCACTTTTTTCATTTTTTATGTCGTGGAGCTTTGATGCAATCACTATGTTCTTTTTTTCATTTTTTTATGTCTTGGAGCTTTTCTCCCCGGGCCTCTGCTGAAAATGGACATATATCCTGTCAGACTATCACGGTCAACAAATGTAAAATAAAATAAATAAATAAAAGTTAAAGTGACAAGAATTATGCTTATCAGTCTGGTGACCAGTCACAATTTCGAAGTAGTTGATTAAATAGGTCAGGGAAGAAATGTTTTTTTACTGCGGATGTATTTAAATGAAGTGTAGGTTTTGGTTTGCAGTTTATTTCTTAGCAGATATGTAGGGTATGGTCACTAAGGTTAATGAGTATACAGCCGGATTAGTGACTCACATTTGGCATATTTGTTAAAATCCAGTCCAGTAATGGTTGTTTTTTATTGTGTTTATCAGTGCGAGTTCTATAATTTGGGAGAAATTAAAGAGGTTGCTGAAATCTGTAGGACTGTCAAAGGAGCAGGAGAGCCAGTCCAGGTTAAAGTCACCTAAGATGATATTTTTTTGGCTGAAAAAGGATGAAGACCAGGAGAGGAGAAGTTCTATGCTGTGGAGATTGTTTCTAGGGAGCAGACAGGTGGCAATAATAATAATTGATTTATGGGCATTTATTTCTAGGCGGGTGATAAGGATTTCTGCATTGGGGATATCTAGTGATGTACATTCCAGTTTTTCTACTTTTAGGGAATCTTTAATTGTGACTGCTGCACAACCACCTCTTTTGATTAGTTTATCTTGTCTAATTACATTATAACTGTTGTATATATTTTCTGAGTCTTTGATGTGTGGTTTTAACCAGGTTTGGTAATGACTACTATATATGGAGAGTAGGCAGACTGGATAGCATGAAATGCAAAGATTTTGTATGGGACGTTGCTGTGATTTACATGTGGATAAATACCAGGGCATAGTCATGTTTAACCAACCTAGAGTTATGTTTGTTGCTAATATAGATTGAGAGTCCTCCACTGTTTGTATTTGTCTGTGCAACTGATGGTCAAAATGTGTGGAAGCCACTGAAGTTTTGTACAGCCAGAGTACTTTTTGCAGATTTAAACCATGTCTCAGTAATGGCACAGATATCTATATTCTCCAGAGTGAGGAGAGTTTGAGGGGTATGGAGTTTCTTGTTTAGGGTCCTAAAATTGAGCAGTAAGACCCTTAAGTTTCTTTGGGATTTATTTGCTGTGTTGGTGTTTTTGTCAGTTTGGTTCTGCCTAAAAAAGGCTTATGGGGGTGGATAAAGTATTAGCCACTATTTGTAAGCACACGGGAGACAGGTGCAGACCATTCTTTGCAAAGTAAAATGGTTTGTTAACCATGGCCTCCCATGCTGACAAATATTGAAGCCCTTTGGAAAGACAGCAGCACCTAAGCTAAGTAGTGAAGTCAGTCATATTTTGTTCATACTGTGACATCATCCTTCATGAAGGAAGAATGCTGCTCAATGCAAGGCATATACCTGCCTGAGACACACATTCAGAGAGATCAACAAAGTCTCTTTTCATACAGTCCAGGGGAGTACATCTCAGTTCTATTATAGAATCATAATGGAACCTGTGATGTAGTGATTTGAGTGCATACAAAACTTGTCTTATCCTGGCTCCAAATAAGCAACTAACTGTTATCTTCACCATGCTCAGGCTGGTGAGTGGGACATATGTGCTTAGTACAATAGAGTGCCTAATTACAAAAGTACTGGATAATTTGTTTGCTTGTATTATGGGCTTAGATCATGGGAGTGCATGGAGTGTAGGCATGTGGTGCTTGGTGTTGCTTTAAAGATTGCTGAGGATAGGCATTGCAGTTTATAGGCTTAGAACGTTTTTCAGGTTTGAAAAGATTGCTTATTAGTGCCTCATTATAAGTTGATCTATGTGTGTGTGGTGGACACTATGTATGATGGATGTAGTGTGTGTGTTCTTGACAACCTTGTATAAATGCAAGATTTTTGCCTCCAGTGAAATTATGTATGTGCATCTCTTGTACAGTGTTTGTTTCCTGAAAGATCAAATGGTTCTCTGTTAACAAGAAATGATTACTACATTGTCTCAGGATGTCCATATCTACTATGCTGACTATAGTGACATTTGAAAATTGCATATCCATGTTGTTCGGACCTGTATTTGTCTGGGCTACTGCAGGTTTCAGACTGGAATATAGGGAGGTCTTCATGGATGGTCTCTGGGGTTTGACACTAGACTTAGGTTAGCTTGTTGTTAGAAAAATATGTATTAACATATGTGTGCAATGCTTATTTTAAATAAGGGAAGATTAACACGTTTTTATACTATATGCAGCATTAGTTCTATTTGAAACTGAAAACATGCTTTTCTGAAATTGTGCTTTCTGACACTGCAAGATGCACTCTGACCTAGTTTGCTAGCACAGCAAAATACATGTTTATGCTTTGGAAATGTACTGGAAAGCAGGTGATTTTCTGCTAGGTCAGGAAATTAAATAGAGAATAATAATAATTTCTGTAGATCCATTCATTATGGACAATAAGCTCTGTTTGTGCTAATGAAAAAGTGCACAAGCTGCAAGAAAGTTAGATACTATAAACAATGAACTGCTTCAGAAATCTGTACTTGCATTGTGCTTGAATTAGCCATAGTACCTAGACTTGTAACATCACATAGCAAGAAAGTTATAATTGACCGGTGGTCGTCAAGGCCATCCTGTTTACTGAAAAAATCTTTTTTAAACTTTGAAGAGTCAGCTAGAAATGTGAGAAACATCTGTAAAGTAACAGAATTATGAACTGGTGATCTGCTACATCAGTCATAGTGGGCAATGTCTTGAAAGAAAGGTATAATAATTGTGACACTTCCTGATTTAGTCAAACTCTGTAACTGCATTTTTTGTCTCCTTGCGCAAGAATAAAGATACCTGAACTGAACCTTATGCTTTTGGTGTTTTGAAGTATTTTTCTTTGACATTTTTTGGTCCTTCAGACTGGAAACCCTCGTTTAGCCTGGGATCAGATGGGCCAGGTGGCATGAAACTGCGCAGGGAAGATACCACATCGGATCTTTTTCATTGAAAGACCTCCGACTGAATTGCCATGCCAAAGAGGCCAGCCACTTTTCTGATCTACGACTGAAGGCGGGTTCCGTTTGAACAGTGAGTGACCAATCGCTGAGGCTCAGGCAGGGTGAATCTACTTTTTCCTGTTTTAGATCAGGGACTTGATTGTATTTGTTCTGAGAGAATTTTTGTTAAAATTCAGGGACAGAAATATTGCTATCTTGTCATAGATCAGGGAAACAGAATAAGTAGGCAGGTAGTCTGAAGAGACTGTAAACACTTGGTGGTACCACATTAAAAATAAAAGGGTTATGTAACATTTAAAAGGTTAGAACAAAATGGGTAATACGTGCACAAAAACAAGAAGACCCCAAAGCCCACCGTTAACCGAAGACGCAAAATATATGCAATCACAGAGCGCCGACAATGTTACATATTATACTAAATGGGTTAATAAATATGAATTTGATGGGAAACTAGAAAGATCCTTGCTTATCAAACTTAGTAGACAGCTAAAAACCGATTCTAAAGGTTGGGTTAAAAAACAGCGTAAATTAGGAGTTCCTCAGGCACACAGGTGGATTGAGGAAGCAAACCGAAGAGAACAAAATAATAAAAATTCAAAAGCAATGTTTCTAGACAAAGAGGGTAATAACTTAGTTATAGCATCGGCCCCTCTGCCCCCTCCGGTCCCGGTTCCCTTACCAGCTCCCTTACCGGAATATGAAGCAAAAGAACAAACTGGCCCACCTCCACGATATCCAGTTATTCCTATAAAACCACTACTGTTTGTTAGGGATCCTATCAAGACTAGGTCTTGAACACGTAATTTAAAAGGGGATATTGAATTATATCAAATGAATGGAAATTGACAGGCTATAAGTGAAGAAGAGAAATGCCCACTCAAAGAAGTACCAAATCCTCAGGCAGGACAAGAAGGGCAGGACCCAACTTTCTTAGTATGCAGACCGTGGGCAATGGAAGACATCCGGAAAGCCACAGAGGGAACTCACCATCCAAAAGTTATTTTTAGAAAGTTCTTAGAAGACTTACAGGGCATGAGATTAAGTTATCACTTAAACAGAGAGGAAGTAGAAAAAGTAGTCAGACAAATAGTAGGTCCAGATTGGCACATGATCAATGGCAACTGGAATCCCCGTGACGCTGCATAGCAGTGCAGAACTAGATAACAGAGTGAAAGGTCTGACAGACTGAATTTCTGAGAAATGAAAGCCTAGAGCAGACTGGACTTGCATTAATCAATGCATCCAACAAGAAAGTGAAACTGTTGACAGATATTTTGCCAGATTATTAAAATGTTTTAACAATCACTGTGGAAAATAGGTACCTGAAGACAAGACACAAGATTCCCCATATGAGCAGCAGTTAAAGAATGCATTTTTGAAAGGCAGTATTGCACCCATAAGTAGTTTCATTGCTAAACATATGGTAGACCATCGTACAAGCAGATTACAATCACTGCTTGAATATGCTAGACATGACGAAAGGCATTTTAATAACAAAAAGAAAAAGAAAGCCCAAGTATTTGCTGTGGAAGATGGAGAAGTTTATTTAGTACAGTCCGGACAAAAGGGCAAAAAGAATGCCCAGGGAAACAAACAATCTAATCAGCGATCAGAGGACTTTGAAGGGAGAAAAAAAAGAGGTGAGTGCTTCAAATGCGGGAAAAAGGGACACTTGGCAAGGGATTGCAAGAAAAATAAGAAGGCAGCAGTGGAAGACAAAAACGATGAGGGTGAGGACTGACTATATGAAAGTCAGGAATCACTAGATAGGAATAATAGAGAAAGGACAAAAGAGAATGTGATAGAAGGAGCAGAGAATGTGATAATAGAGGAATTGCAGGAAGCTACCGATGGTGAAGAAAATGAAATATTAGACCTAGCCTTACTGAGCTTAGAGCTCTATCTAGCTGATACAAAACCAGAAGTGACACTCCTGGTAGAAGGGAGGGAAGTCAAATTTTTGTGCGATTCAGGGGCATCACGAACCCTGGTACATCCCCTCAAACTACCAGAAAATTCAGAATCACATGACTTTATACTAGCAAAAGCAGATAATGGACAGCTGTATCGGGAGCCTCTCTCCCATAACATTACAATAACAGATCCTGTTTCAGAATTAACCCAAAAAATCAAAATTGTTGTTTATGCAAAATGCCCATTGAACATTTTGGGCAGAGATCTTATGCAACTATTAGGCATAGCAGTAGTTCCAACCATGCAGGGTATGGAAGCACAACGACAAACTAATACTTTTGCAGTGCAAACAGAAGGTGAGACATGTTACTGGTACAGCCAGGACTTCGTTACGACTGGCCCTGGAGCAGTAACTGAAGAGTTAATGAATGTAGCTATCAGTAAGTTCCCCTCCCTTTGTATTGACATACAACACCTGTTGCACTGTACTCTGTATTATTGTAATACACCAGGACCTGACAAAGAATATGAACAAGAATTGTTTAGAAATCATGCAAACAGATTAGTATTGTGTAATTTGTACTGGGACATGAAAGGGAACAGTGTAGTTAGCTGTTCATTACCCCAGGAGTTCTTTTCACTTTACAAATCAAATATTTTACCGCATGTTAGTTTAACTAAAGAGGAAGATTTAAAATGGATAGACCTAAGAGAGAAAGTCACAAAATGGGAAAAACAGACAGAATCAGAACTGTCAGAACAGGGAATACAAAGACAGAAACTGAACTGGATAACACAAACACATCCAGCTGTACACTTGCAGTCCAGCAAAAACAGCTGAGAAGACCTCTTATTAGAAGAGGAAGAAAAAGCTTTGTTAGACATACCAGAAACCCTCTGGTCAACAGGAAAGTCAGACGTAGGACTTATTCGCACAGCAGGACCAGTTCCTATCACGCCAAAGTCAGCATTTAGACCACAAAAGAGACAGTACCCCTTGAGAAAAGATGCAGAGGCAGGTATTAAACCAATCATAGCAGCTTTACTTAAGAAGGGAATACTGGTGGAATCTCCTGATTTGACATGTAACACACCCTTATTCCCAGTTAGAAAAGCAAACGGAGAATGGCGTATGGTCCAAGATTTACAAACTGTAAATGATGCAGTAATACCCATGCCGGATCCACATACCTTGTTGAATGATTTAAAACCTCAACAGAAGTATTTTTCTGTGGTAGATATCAGCAATGCATTCTTTTCTATACCGATACACCCTGACAGCCAGTATTGGTTTGCATTTACATTTCAGGGGAAGCGGTATACATATACGCGACTACCACAGGGCTATAGTGAAAGCCCAACAATATTCTCACAAGAGATGGCAAGTAATTTAGTGGGATTTATCCCACCAAGAGATAGTCAAATTTTACTTTATGTTGATGACATCCTGCTGGCCGCCCCTACCCAGTGAGATTGTAAGGAAGATACTATAACATTATTAAAATTCCTAGCAGTTGAAGGACACAAAGTAAACAAAAATAAATTGCAGCTTTGGAGAAAACAAGTGAAATACCTTGGATATGTAATATACAGAGATGGCAGAACATTAGATGAGGACAGAAAAGTAGCGATCTTACAAGCACCAAAACCCACAACCAAGAAGGAAATGATGTCCTTCCTGGGTACGACTAATTTTTGTCAAAGCTGGATCCCAAACTATGCTTTGGAATCTGACTCTTTAACCGACCTCATTTTTAAGAAGCCTATGGCAGCACAAGATTTAATACAGTGGACACCAGAAGCAGAATTAACTTTCTGCAAACTGAAACAATTGATAGCATCATCATTAGTTTTAGGATTGCCAAATTATCACAAACGTTTTTTTTCAAACTGTAGATTGCAAGCAAGGTTATATGACATCAGTATTGACTCAACAGCATGGGGACAAACAACGCCCCATTGCTTATTATTCATCACAACTGGACCCAGTGGTGCGGTCTCTACCCCACTGTGTACAAGCAGTAGTTGCAGCTGCAATGGCAGTGCAGGCTTCAGCCTCAGTAGTGTTATTCCACCCTCTCACATTGAGAGTGCCTCATGCAGTCGCAATCATTTTACTACAAGAAAAAGTAGCATATCTTTCCCCTGCTAGGCATCTTTCTTGTATGACTATATTACTGAGCCAACCTCACATGACAATTGAATGATGTACTACTTTGAATCTGTCTACCTTGCTCCCAACTCCTGTGGATGGCACACCCCATAACTGCCTGCAGGTAATTGAGCAAAAGACACTGCCTAGAAAAGACCTCATGGATGTTCCCTTGGATGATGCTGAGGTGACATATTACGTGGATGGCTCATGCAAAAGGAGTCCTACAGGACAGAACCTAACAGGTTATGCAGTAGTTTCTGATACTGAGATTGTAGAAGTGAAACCTCTACCACATAACTTATCTGCACAAGTAGCAGAGTTGATTGCCTTGGCACGGGCATGTACCTTAGCAAAGGGTAAAAGCATAAACATTTTTACAGACAGCCAGTATGCTTTTTCTACTGTACATGTTTTTGCACAACAGTGGAAGAATCGAGGAATGGTGACATCTACTGGCAAACCGATTAACCACGCACAGTTTATTTTAGATTTGTTAGATTCTATTCAGTTGCCTCAGAAAGTAGCTATTTATAAATGCATAGCTCATACAAAACAACAAGATAGGATTTCAAAAGGCAATGCGAGAGCTGACACAGCTGCAAAGCAAGCAGCCTCAGAAACATTTTTTTTGAACGAGGAATTACAACCTTCTGAGATTTTAGACTTAGAAATGTTGAAAACAATGCAGACACTTACTACAGAAGCTGAAACACAAAAATGGAAAAAACGAGGAGCAATTCTCAAGGAAGGGCTGTACAACTCCAAAGAGGGAAAACCAATATTACCGTCTAATTTATTTAGATATGCAGCTTTGCTGAGCCATGTCTCAACAGGGGGATGGTACAGTTAGTGAATCGGGTATTCGCTATGTACGGGTTTACAAACTACACTAAAAAATGTTGCCTGTCATGTCACACTTGTAATAAACATCATGCACAAGGGGCATTAAAGCCCAAGCAAGGGAGTTTCCCTACACCACCGTATCTGTTTCATACTATCTGTATGGATTTCATAGAATTGAGCAAATGTGAAAACAAAAAGTACTGCCTTGTCATTGTGGATATGTTCTCCAAATGGGTGGAGGCCTTTCTGACTAGTAAACCAGATGCAGCCACTGTTGCAAAGACCCTAGTTAAAGGAATTATTCCTAGATTTGGCATACCGGAAAGGATCTACAGTGACAATGGTATACATTTCGTTAACCAAACTATACAACAGCTGAGCCAGTATTTTGGGATTTCTTTAAAACATCACTGTGCATATCACCCTCAATCTGCAGGGTTAGTAGAGAGGCACAATGGAGTTTTAAAGAATAAGCTTAAAAAACTCATGGTAGACACACAGAAGAACTGGGTGTACTGTTTGCCCCTGGTTCCGAATGCAAAAGGATTGACACCTTTTGAAAAGATTTTCGGAAGAGCTTATTATATACCTCAATGGAAACCTCTCATGCCTGCAGACCAGGAAGCAGATTGGACACTTGCAGAGTATATGAGGAGTATGCTGAATAACAAACATCTTTTACAGTTTAATTCTGTTTCAGATAAAGACCAAACCAAACCATCCAAAGTAGCAGTAGCCCCAGGCACTTGGGTCTGGGTGGAGACAATCAAAAAGAAGAATTGGACGACACTAAAGTGGGAAGGTCCATATCAAGTACTGCTGAGCATGCCCACAGCAGTCAAGATTGCGGAACGTTCATCTTGGATTCATTTGACACATTGTAAACTAGTCAAAAACTTTGAACTTGATAAAACTCTTGCTAACACACAGCAGCAGTAGAATGACAAGACCCAGAGATAATAGAAATGCTGAACAACTTCAGCAGTGTTGCATAATCATCTTAATAACTGCATTAGTGACAGTGTTCTTTTTACTGTGACTTTTGCTGTGGCCTTTCTTTTCTTCAGCCACACCAGCTAGACTGAACAAACGTGATTCAACACTCATAGACTGGCATCCGAACTTTAACACTTACCAAGCAATCAAATATGTGTATGCTGACACTTTTAATATTTCAAATTGTTGGACTTGCATAGCTATACAAACAGCATGTGGGGGATTATTGATGGCTGCTGTCCCCCTAGGGGTCAATGAGACCTGAGAAAACTTGATTTTTGAGACTACACCTGTAAAATCTAGAGACAAAATTGCATTATTCCTACCTGTTACACAAACAGGAATTGTATGCTTTTTTTTTAAAAATGACACAATTCAAGTAGGTTGGAGCAAATGTAATGTAACAGTTTCTTATAAATGTTATATTAAACCTAAAAATGCTAAAAATACAGAAACAATTTGTGATGCAGATTATGACTCATACTTTGAGTCCTTGCATAAAACTGTCCGTGATATACAACATAATCCTGTTCTTTTAAAGCAACTGTCTACTATAGATAAGAAAATGTTTCATGCAGGAAAGGTGTATATCAATACTAAGGTAGAAAATTGCTATTTCATATGTGGGAAAAAGGCATACAAATGGTTGCCTGAGAATTGGTCCGGCAGCTGTTTTTTGAGTTACCTGGTCCCGGCCATATGACACACTACAGCTTTGCCTCATGGGAGAATTCAAAATGTCAGAGACGTCGCAAAGAAACCTGAAAATCCAATCAAGAAACCTAAGAATCCAATGGGACAGATCGTAGCAGGCTGGAAAAACCATAACTCTGTGAAAGACAAGAATAAACTAGTACACATGGACTTGAGTGACACTATCATATCCTGGGCTGGCATAGCCCCTGCATATGGTGCAGTTAAATCAATTTGGGAACTGAGAAAACTATCCAAACTTCTCGAGGTCATGAGCAATGCAACTTTTTCTGCTCTTGCATTAATGACTGATGAACTGAATGCGATGAGAACTGTGTTGCTTCAAAACTGCATGGCTCTTGACTTCACCTTAGCGGCGAGAGGTGGTACGTGCACTTTAATCAAAGACGAGTGTTGTTCGTTCATTCCCGACAATAAACACAAAATCAACGATCATTTGCAAGTGATTCAGCAAGTGTCAGACATGACCAGGCCAGGCCCAAACCCACTGATGGACTTTTTCCAGAATTTGTTTGGGGGGTGGGGTTCCATCCTAATGAACATCCTGATTGCCATTTGTGTGGGATTATTTTTATTAGGAGCATGTATTTGCTGTGGTATTCCCTGCATGAAAAAATTAATCAAAGATTTTATAGACATGTCAGTTTCTGAGACTTTGTATCAAAGTACTGAAATTGAAGAACTCTTGAAAAAGGAAACACTTTCATAAGTTTAAACTGAATGACTCTCTTAGCTGCAAATCCTCAAAGGAAAAGGTTAGGAGAAGAAACAAACTGTTTATGCTTTTGAAATGGAATAAAAAGTATTAACAGGGGGGAAATGTTAGAAAAATATGTATTAACATATGTGTGCAATGCTTATTTTAAATAAGGGAAGATTAACACGTTTTTATTCTATATGCAGCATTAGTTCTATTTGCAACTGAAAACATGCTTTTCTGAAATTGTGCTTTCTGACACTGCAAGATGCACTCTGACCTAGTTTGCTAGCAGAGCAAAATAAATGTTTATGCTTTGGAAATGTACTGGAAAGCAGGTGATTTTCTGCTAGGTCAGGAAATTAAATAGAAAATAATAATAATTTCTGTAGATCCATTCATTATGGACAATAAGCTCTGTTCATGCTAATGAAAAAGTGCACAAGCTGCAAGAAAGTTAGATACTATAAACAATGAACTGCTTCAGAAATCTGTACTTGCATTGTGCTTGAATTAGCCATAGTACCTAGACTTGTAACATCACATAGCAAGAAAGTTATAATTGACCAGTGGTCGTCAAGGCCATCCTGTTTACTGAAAAAAATCTTTTTTAAACTTTGAAGAGTCAGCTAGAAATGTGAGAAACATCTGTAAAGTAAAAGAATTGCGAACTGGTGATCTGCTACGTCAGTTGTAGTGGGCAATGTCTTGAAAGAAAGGTATAATAATTGTGACACTTCCTGATTTAGTCAGACAAACTCTGTACCTGCATTTTTTGTCTCCTTGCACAAGAATAAAGATAACTGAACTGAACCTTATGCTTTTGGTCTTTTGAATTATTTTTCTTTGACACTTGTGCTAAGATATTTTAGTAGTGCTATTTAATGTGCATACCAGCTGTTTTAACCTTGTCTCCATGCAGTGGCTTTGTTTTAGCTACACTCAGTTACAGGTTTCAGGGTAGTTTTAAAGATAAAATTTACTTTCTTGGCATGTGCATCTTTGCAGGGCACTGTTAACATCTATGTAAAATCTTGAAGAAAGATTGCTTACCAGTGTAATACTACAACAAAACAGCTTAAATAAACTCACTTGACAAGGCAGTTTCAAGTATTAGGGACCTTTAGAATGATTTAAAGGTAAATAAAATAAATAAACAAATAAAGCAAAATAAAGCAATAGTACTCCTAACAGTTAACTTAAGTGAAAAACAATAAATTTAATCTCTCATGTGCCAATGATGGAACAAGATTAACTCAGGATGCCCACCCCCAAATATGCTGAGGGTGCTAAGCATATGAGAGCTCTGTGAAAATGAGCAGGAGACAGTTTGCAGTGATGAAGGTTATTCACATCCAATACCAGTTTGCTGGGTGAGCAAACAATATTATGGATATATAGAAAACAATAAATAGGAAAGTGCCTTAACTAGGATATACAACATACACTAACACTGACACAGGGAAGGGAGGGATTTTGCAAGTTAGATTACCATAAGGGGCAGGAGCCAGAGACACAAACTCAACAGGAGCTCAAGTTCTATGGTTAGAATTTCAGAATCATTTAGCTTAATGTCTCATTGGGGCCTGGGGCACATTCAACACATAGGGGAAAAACAGTAAGGTAAACGGAATAGCACTGGATTCCAACTTTAAGCAGGTGTGTAGAGCTGTAAAAAGTACTGAAGCACAAATCCTATAGTAGAATTCACAATACTGCTACTACAGTAATACTGGCACAGACTAAGGCACTAGATTACTGGAATGCAAATTTAAGCAGGTATATAGAGCTGAAAAAGTACTGAAGCACAAATCCTGGAGTAGAATTCACAGTACTGTCACTATTGCAATCCCATCACAGACTAAGGCACTAGACTATGCAGAAATTTACCAATAACCATGTAATAAATGACTAATTGAGACTCAGTCTGGTAAAAGATCACATTCATGTCATATCTGTGAATGAATCTACAAGGGTGAGTCCCAAGACTGGGTTCCAAATACAAAACACTACCATAATATGATACGGTCAATGCTATATTTCTAGAACTGCTCATAGTAACTAGATGTTGTCAGAGCAGCTATTTATATAGATACTCTGTGTATTATTATTATAGCAATAACCCATGCCTGGGTGTGGGTAATGCTGGATTTACCCACGGTTGGTGTGGTTTGGTCACGAGGGTGAAGCCCGAGTGACCAAACAAAGCCAACCTTGAGTAAATCCAGCTTTACCCACACCCAGAAATGGGTTATTGCTATTATACAATGACATTATTTAAGAAAAAAAAAATTCTTAAATAATGGCATTGCATAATGCCTCCTTGCTGCCCTTCCGCAAGTGTCTGGTATTCTGCGGCAGTTCTGATGTACTGTGCATGTGTATGCCTACATCAGAGCTGTGGGCAAAAGCAACGGAGAAAGCAAGATTTCCATTGCTTTTTACCAACTGTTTTGCTATGCTAAATGGGTTTAACATAGTGAGACAGCTTTAAAAAAAGAAACTGAGCCGTTTAACGAGTTTAACATAGCGAGACATTGTGAAGCAATGGAGATCTTGCGTTCTCCGTTGCTATAAAAAAATTAAAAAGAGTTATAGTAATGGAAAAAGTCCGGGCGACTGGACCTTTTTCCATTACTATAACTCTGATTTACAACGTGCACGCTGACCAATCAGCATGCATGTTTTTGAATATTAATGGGAGGTCATTGTACAATGCACTTTTATACATAATGTCTAAGGAAAAATGTAAACATTTACATACACTTAGTTCACTGTGAAGGAAAAATGTAAGAGGAAAAACTGCAGCAATCAGCATGCAATTGACCAAAGAATGTGTAAATGCATCTTACTGTCTGAAACATTTACCCATATAGGCTGTAGATATGAATTTGTTCTAGTTTTACTGTATTATGTTTCATGTTTATATAATACTTCAGAATTTGACAACATCAGTTAATGGTCAAATCATTCACTGAGCAATATCCCCCAAGTTTGCAATTTTTACATTTTATGTAGCTGAAATGTTTGGTGATGCATCATTTGTCATAGAATATCAAGAACAGATTTTCAGTCTATAATATCAGCTGTAATCCGACTCTGCAGTGAATTGTGTGGCATTTAAGTTTTTGACCACTGATATATAAGTTTCTGATGTGTAAATCATTTTCGGTGTCACAGAACAAAGGCTTTTAATAAAATTGTATATTTACACTTCTCAGGTAATTGGTTTATAAGCTGGCATTAGCTCATATAACTCTGCATACAAATAGCTGTCATATTCTCTCTGAGGCTCTGGTATACATCAAGTTAGAGACAGATCTGTATTTCCAATTTTTTCAACAGACTCTAATCTAAAGTTGCTTACCACAGTTTCCTGATACAGTTCATTTGTCACATTCTGGAGGGACAGCAGACTCTGACAAAAATTGCACTCATTGCTAAGCTTGTCACACTATTCAACTCAATGCACAGAAACTTTTCCCCTGGCATATTGTGTCAGCTCCATGCTACATAATATTTTGCTGATAAAAATAAGAGGAATGCAATATGAAAACAATCATTACCTGTGACTAATTTAGCTAAGTCCAGTAATATAGTTCTAAGCTAACTTGCCAAGTGAAACTAACAGTGATGTGAAAATGATTTTATTTCCATCCTTTGTCAGCAACATCTCATGAGTACATCATCAAATTAACAGTTGTTTTATATTCCACAATTGATGAGCTATATATGACGTTTAAGCTGCTCACAGCAGTGGACGTAAGCCATGAGAGTGATAGGCAAAATGATTTTATGACATTTTATTAAGTGTTATTTTATAGAAGTAAATCTCTTTATGGATAATAAAATAACAGTCATCTATAAACCATACAGAGAACTGCCTGCAGCTACACTTTAAATCAGCAGAAGAGCTTACAGATAGTAATGTAAGTGGGCAGCTGTAAGTCCAGTGCCACTGACAGCACAGATGAAGGAAAAAGTAGCCCATTGCTAGATGGGAAAAAAGGGTGACTGTACTAACAATAGCAGCAGAATAGTGAGAGGCCGATACTCAGTGAAGAAATAACTAAAGATTAAGTGTACCTTAAGATATATCTAAAAAAATCTGAAGATTTAGATGACAATGTACTATAGCTAACATTAATACATATGGAAGTTACAGTTTACTGTGGTTTTGAATTTAATCAGTTTGTAGCACAAGCATGTCAGAAATGAGTGAAAACATAGCAAAACTGAAAAACAGTGTTCTGGGTTCAGAGGGGGAGTCATCATCTATTTTAAAATGGGAAATTTTCATCTATTTTAAAATGGTATAGTGAGAGCTGATAAGATCCTTTGGCATTAATCTGAAGACTAAGAAGGTGTAGTCATGGGCTTTGTATACATTCAGAGAATATAATAAGCATCTTCTCTGTCTACTAATTGAAAAATCAGAGCATTATATTTTTCTTTATTTTGCACGTTAACTTTTGGGACTGAAATTACAGGGCTGCATCTTTCCAATGTCTCTGTTACATGGGATGATGGCCACAATAATTTACCAACTAAAAGTATCTTCCAGATTACATAACTGAAATCTGTAAGTCCTTAACTTTCTGTTTAACACATAACAAAGAGATTAAGTTATTTCTATATTTTCATTTTTTAATAAAGGGTTTTTTATCATTGACATGACTAACAAAAATTGTATTCAAAACCCAACCTATCATTAAATAAATGATTGCATACACTTTGTAATTATCATACCAGAAATACTTAAGTGGTTTCTTGTTTTCTTATTAAAAATGATATGTAAGGTATTTTAGAACCATTGGCTATGGATTAGTTACAACAACCATTCCTGTAAGCTGTATAAATCTTGTACTAGGACAAATTATTTAAGGATAAAGACACGCCTCACTCCAGGTCAATCTACAAGAAAATGCTAATCAAGCCAACTTCACACTTCTAAAAACTAATGTGGTCTCCTTTAAGGCCCCTGAGCCAGTGGTAAACATTACTCAAACCGCTGAATCACTTACAAATGCCTTCTACCAGCACCTACAGGACTGCATGGATCAGGCAATCCCAAACAAAACTAAGACTCTTTGTACCAAAGGCAAGCGTCCAGTCTGGTGGACCCCAGCCATAAACAAGCTCTACAACAAAAGGAGGAAGCTACTACAAGATAGAGCAAAATCCTTGAAAGGTAAGACACCTTTGATCATTATAAGTAAAAAACTAAGAGCTCTCATAAAATCATCCAAGGCAAATTTTGAGAAAAAATCGCCAAGGACTCAAAAGACAATCATAAGGCCTTCTTTAGCTATGTTAGAAACCTAGGAGGAAACTCCCAGATATGCTCAGAATTAGTTCAAAATGATGTGAAGATTACTGAACCTACACACATTGCCAACATACTGGCTGACAGGTTCAGTGCAAACTCCCCCCCCCCAAAAGGAGAGATATCTATACCAGAGGATTGTAAACCCCAAACATCTCCAACACCCAGGTGAGAACTGCTCTCTCCAAAGCAAAAAACACAGCATCCATGGGACCGGATGGTGTCCCCGGCTGTGTGCTCCACGAACTCAATGAGGAATTAAACCCGCAGTTCGGGCAGCTGTTTAATCTTAGCCTCACCTCAGGATACGTGCCAAGGAGTGGCGCACGGCGACTGTGGTCCCACTTCACAAGGGCGGTGCCTCCACCGACCCTGGAAATTACCGTCCCATTAGCTTGACAAGCCTTATCTGCAAAGCCATGGAGAGGATCATAATGGAACTCATAAATAAAGACATAGGGAACTTGCAAACTTTGGATCCAACCCAGTTTGGCTTTGTCAAAGGCAGATCATGCCTTTTAAACTTGGTTGACTTTTTCGAGACAGTCACCAAGGCCATTGATGAGGAAAGGCATTCCATACAGCCTACCTTGACCTGGCAAAGGCCTTGACACAATACCCCACTCAGGTATCATCGAAAACTCATCAGCTTGAATGTAAACCCATACATCACAAGATGGGTTGCAAACTGGCTAAGTGACAGAACCCACAGGGTCAGAGTTGCTGGAGCCATGTCAGACTCAAAGCCTGTCACAAGTGGTGTCCCACAGGATCAGTCCTGGGTCCACTCTTGTTCGGCATCTACTTTTCTGAAGTACAAGCAAACACAGGAGGGTTATGGCTGACAAAGTTTGCAGATGACTGCAAACTGGGCGCCATAGTCAAACACATCTGACACAGATATCCTTCAGAAGGGCCTCACAGAAATGGATAACTGGTGCCAGAGCCATGGCCTAAAGTTAAATGCCAAGAAATGCATAGTCATACCCTTCGGGAAAAACAAGGTTACCCCTAGCTACCATATAGGTGGCAATCCACTGAGCACAGAAGAAGTCATCAGGGATCTGGGGACCCAGGTTGACAGTAGCCTTTCGTTTGACACTCATGTTGCTAAAGTAGTTAGGAAAACCTTCTACATTTGCCCACCTGATCATGAAGGGATTCACATCTAGATCAAGGGAGGTCATCATCCCCCTGTACTTATCACTCATTAGACCTATGATTGAGTACAATGCCCCATTCGGAATGTATCTGACCCGACACCTGCAGCAGCTGGAAAGGCCCCAAAAGTTCCTCACCAAAAGGATAAAGGGTCTCAAAAATATGTCTTATGCTGCCCGACTGAAAGAACTCCAGCTCTATTCAGTCTCATACCGCTTGCTCAGAGGAGACCTGTGCCTGACATATAAGGCCATGTCAAACCCTGATTTGATGAATATGCTTCACCTCAAAAAATCTAGATCCCTCAGAACCACAAGGGTGGGAGACTTAAACCTTGACACGGTTATTAATAGAACGTGCTGGAGGGACAGATTCATCACCCAGAGACTCCCTATGCTGTGGAACAAAATCCCGGTACATGTGAGGCAGAGCACCTCGCTGGCCTTGTTCAAGAGGAATCTTGACCAATGGATGGGGGATCGCAGATATACCCCAGGGATTACTTCAGTGTCACTGCTTGACAGAGGCACAGCAAAATAATAGGCATAGTTTTATTCAAACTAAAGGGGTGGCGAAAGCCAAATAACTATGGGCTAGGCTTATAAATGCCCTTGGGCAGATAGCCTAGTACGAACCTATGAACCTATGAACCTAAGTAATATATAGTACTGATTTTGAAAGTGCCATCCCTATATGATCTGATATTTTGGTAGACATTTAGGCATGTTTAGTAAGTGGATGGTTAATGTCAGTGAGGGTCCGCCCTTACATCTGTTTTACAGTAGTAAGTCTGGTGCATACATGTTGACTCACTAACAATACTTTTCACAAACACATATAGATTGAAAGCAGTTCACTGAAACTAATTCTATCGAACTTCACAGACATACTTTTTTTGCATGGGGGAGACTCTGGGCTCTTGCACCCCCAATGTGGGTGACACCTCCACATCCCTCAAATATTTAGATATATATATGGGCCTACTTTTTAACATTAAAAGGCCACAATATTGAATTCCACATTGTCGAGACAAAATCAATGAAAATTCACTTTAGCAAAAGACCAGATCTGCAAATCTATTCCCACCCAGGTAGGGCCCCACAATGGGGGGCTGCACCCCCCACACCCCTCTAACTAAATAACCAACTCAGAGATCGCACTACAGTTGGGAAAAGGGCAAAGTTCACCTTGTTGGCCAACAGGTTATTTATCCTAGGAATAAATTCACCGATCTGGTCTTTTGCTGAAATGAGTTTTCATTGATTTCATCTCGACAATGTGGATTTCGATATTGTGGGCTTTTGATATTTTTAGGTAGACCCATATAAATATATATATATATATATATATATATATATATATATATATATATATATATATATATATATGTACAAATAGCTAAACTAAACAAATAAAGGATGTATACAGTTGAAGAAGCATGCCAATGGCCAAATATAAGGCCATTGGCATTATATAATGTTTAAAAATATAACAATTTAACTTTTTTTCCCCAAGCTCTGATGTTTAAGCATAGCGCAGCACCGCACAAATGTGCGGTGCTTATAAAAACAAGAAAATAATTAAAAAAAAGCCAAAATAGGCATTTTCACTAAAAAGCTTATTCTGCCATGCAGGTGAATGGCAGGCTGAAGACAACATGGCCACTGAGTAGTGGTTGCTAAGGGGGGGGGGGGGGGGCTCACTGTGAGAGATGTAACCATGCATTACTAGACATTCCTATGCAAATGAGGATAAGGATAGTGAATCCCAATTTTCCCCAGCATGTGAGGCATGTCCCAAGAGTGTAAGAGTAGGAGTAGGTGAGTAGAAGAGGAGATTATAGGTGACATCATGCGGGGGTGTGTCAGACAGGCTTTAAGTTAATTGGAGCACAGTGGCTTGTGTTTACCCTGACTTGCTCAGGACTGCAAGAGGCGTGCCTACAGTTGTCCTATTTGAAAACCTCAAACCAAAGGTGCACACTGTTAAAAGATAGGAAACTCCTTGCAAACATGCACACAGCGTGTGCGTGTGTGTGTGCACATTTGCGCTCGTTTGCACGGCGCTGCCCCGGGCGGAAACAGAAAGGCAAAAGGAAGGAAAAGAAGTACTAGGAAGTTAACGAAGGAGAACTAGCAGAGCTGCCAGGTAAAATATATCAGAATCAGCCAATTACACAGGCAGCAGACTAGTCCAGCCCAGCACTTTAAACTCTGCAAACACCATTTCCCCCTGTTTTTTTTCTCAAGAACTCTGCAACACTGCAATATACAAAGAGGGAAAGCTTAAAAAGCTTAAGTCAGACAAAATGTTAGGGGCTGCACTTGCTATCATAAACCAACATGTGCAAGGTGCTGTGGGTGGTGATGTTGTGAATGCTGCTGAGCAACCCACAGTGAGGAGATGGAGAAGAGTGTACAGACCCAGGGTAACCTACCAGGGGCTACATGAGCTGGAGATAGTGGAGCGCTATAGGGTGGACAGAGACCTCCTACAGCAAATTGTTGAACTTTGCCGGCCACGCCTCACACACAGACCCAGCAGAGGAGAACCCATCCCAGTGGATACCAAGGTATGTGTAGGCCTAAGAATACTAGCTACAGATACCATCCAAAGACCAACTGGTGATATGATGGGGATTTCACTGGCATCAGTATCCAGGGTACTCCACCAGTTCCTGGATGCCATGTCAGCACATGTCAGTGACCACGTATATTCCCCAATTCCCGTGAGGCATTGGCCAGCAATATGCGTCTTTTCCACCAAATAGCAGAATGCCCTGAGGTAGTGGGTGAAATAGAATGCATGCACATATGCATCAAAGCACCACCCGATGAGCGGGGTAGGGTCTACATCAACTGCAAGAGCTTCCCCTCCATCAACTGCCAGTTTGTGTGCGATGTCCAGGGCATAGTAATTAATGTGTGTGCTGGATACCCAGAAAGCTATCACGATTCCCACATTTGGCATCTGACCCAGCTGTACCAGATAATTGCCAATGGGGACATCCCTGAGGGTCACGTAGTGTGGGATGCTGGATATGCATTGGAGCCGTGGCTGATGACACCCATCAGAAATGCACACACAATTGAACAAGAACTCCATAATGAGGCACACACACAAACAAGAAACATAATTGAGCGCGTGTTTGGGATGCTCAAGTCATGGTTCAGATGCCTGGACACATCTGGGGGAGCCTTGCAGTACTCACCGACTACACGTACCCAAATTGTTATGGTATGTACCATGCTACAATATGATCCTGCGGAAACAGCTACAGCAGGAACAGCATGGGGCAGGGCCAAATAGCCCCCCCACCATTGCCAAGGCCTGCACAGGCACAGCATGACTTGGAGGAGGAACAACCTGAGCCTGCCCCAGTAGGCAGAAGGAGGCATGCCCAGTATGCCCAGGCCTTGGCAAAGAGGCAACGCATAGCACATACACTGACTCAGTAGGAACCCTGGAAATTACACCTCTCTCTGACTCACACATACAGTAAAAAGGATGCTAACTTTATACTACCTGTTTGCAAACATGTATAGGGAGTGTACTATGAGCATCTGACATAGGCAGCCCTGCAGCACAACGAGGCATGAGTGCCCTATTTTAAGCAATATAAAGCACTGCTAAGCACATTTTACCAGTACTGAGCATATTTAAATACAATTGGGCATAGCTGCACACCTCGCTAACCAGCACAACATTGGGCAAAGTTGGGCAACGTTGGGCAGAGTTGAGCAAAGTTGGGTAAACACACTAACACCTGCTTTCCTGTTTCTTAACCAGTCAGGTCTGCCTAGCAGGAACATAAAAAACAGTGACAGGGCTCGGACTCAGGATACTGTGCACTATAGTCACAGTACTGACCCACTAAGCCATGACAGCATTTCACAGGCACAGACACAACTTAAGTCACTTACACATACCAGTTGTGGTGGGGGGGGGTCACATACCTAACAGTCACAGCCAGCAGGACAATTGTAGACAAACGCAAACACATACAAATGCTGTATCATGCCCTCTGAAAAGGCATATGAGTAACCTCCCTCCAAGCCTATGCAGACAGATAACAGCAGGCCAATCAGTGTGATGTGGGTTGGGTAGGCTATGAAGTCACAAACTAATATGCGTGTAATTGGAAGCTAAGGTCTGTAGTACAGTGGTATGCCTCAAGCCAGTATGATAGGCAACAGTACAGACTGAAATGGAGTACCTGACATAGCAGTGCAGGCTGAGCAAATGTGTATAAGTGTCAGGTGTACCCCTCATCCAATGTACACCCACAGTAACAATAAGCTGTGCCCCCCAGGGTAGAAATGTACAAATAATAGCTGCCCCCTCTGTATGTAGAAATGTTGATAAGTCTATGCAAATTGACTCATGGAAGCCCTGCAGGCACAGCATGCCTCCTGTCAATGTACAACACAAAGGTGAGCCCTGAAGTAAAAACCAACTTGAATTTTCACACACATATATAGTATATATATGCCCATTGTGGGCATGCTCACACACTTAAACAGATTTAGCAAATGTCAGTCAACAACATACTGAAAGGTCATACTGGGCATGCTCACAGCAGTGGGACACACACATCTGGCAGTTGCAGTTCTTACTCAAGACACATGTCACTATTCACCAATCCTGCCTTGTGCACATAGTGATATGAAAACAGACCCATATAATATATTGGACCCCTGTCATTATCAAACTATGCAATACAAGTACTTAAGTTGTTCAAAGAAAGTGAAAATCCAAAGAAGATCAATAAATCTCCGATCAGTATCGTCAAGAAACAATGAGCACTCCTAACATTATCCAAGCCATGTTCTGCCAAAAATATTGCCAAAGCCTCCATAGACAACCATGAAGCTTTCTTTAGTTATGTCATAAATATCAATATAAACTCATATATGTTCTGAGTCAGTGCAAAGTGTAAATGAATACATGTACATGACTGACATTGCCAACATCTTGTCAGACAGGTTCATACATATTTACCCCCCTCTCACTGACAAAAGGGTCCATTACCATACCTGGAGATTATGAAAACCCAGAAATCACATATACAATGGTTAAACTATCCAAACCTAAAAACACGGTGCTTATGGGATGACATGGTGTCCCGGGCTGTGTCATATGTGAACTCCAAAACAAACAGACCCTACACCTGAACAGTCTGGTGAGACTCACCCTCTGTACAGGATATGAAACTGTTTAATGGGTTACAGCAACATTTGACACACTCCACAAGTGTTGGTGCACAACAGACCATGGGAACTATTGTCTTATAAGCCTAATAAGCCTGATCTGCAAGGCCATGGAGTCCATCATTATGGAACTCATAAACAGATCTATTGGGAACCTTCATACACCCATCCCTACCCATTTTGGTTTGGTCAGGGGCAGACCATGGTCCCTAAATCTGCTAGACAGTTTTCAAGGCAGTTACCCAAGACATACATCAATGAAATAAGCTCCACACGGCCTACATAGACCTTGAAAAGCACTTTTCCAACATCCCACACACATGTCGTATCCACAAAATCAACAACCTGTGCATAAACACCTATGCCATCTGATGGATTGCCAACTGGGGCACAGATAGATCCCACAAGGTACGAATTGTGGTCTTCCTGTTGGACTGTAAGCTGGTAACAACTGCTGTCCCCCATGGCTCAGTCCTGGGACCCCCTCCTGTCTGGTGTATACTTTTCAGAAATACAGTCAAACACACAAGGGCTATGGTTAGCAAAGTTTGTGGATGACTGCAAAAAGGTTGTCATAATCGATGTTTGGGACAAACAGAGACATCCTTAAAAAGGGTCTCAGTCAGACAGATGTGGTGTCAAAATTTTGGCCTCGATCTACAGTCATACAAATACCATATAGGTGCCAAAACCCTAAATATGGAGGTAATAATAAGGGATCTATGGACACATGTGGATAGTCATCTCTACTTTCAGAAAGACATTCACAAAGTGGTTAGAAAATCATGCTATGTGTTCCCAAAAATTGTCAAAGTCTTTGCATGTAGGTCAAAGGAGGTTCCCTCTACTCATCAGTCATCAGACCCATCAGAGAGTACCACGACACACGCGATGAATCTGACTAGGCACCTTCAGCAGCTGGAAAGACAACGGAAGTACCTCAACAAGAGGATTACTGGTCTTAAACAGTTGCCCCATGCAACAAGACTGAAGTAACTCAATCTGTACTCTGTTGCATACTGTCTACTCAGGCGATCTCTGCCCAGCAGATAGGTCCATGTCCAATGCAGAACTGATGTACATGCTCTATCTGTAGTAAACGCAAGCTCACTGTGCCACATGCTCTAGGGATATAATCATCACAACAATAAACAGAACATGTTGGAGGGATACATTACTAACTCACAGACTTCCCTTGCTTTGGAACAGACTCCCAACCTACATTAAGCTGAGTCCCTCACTGACACTCTTCCAGAGGAGCCTTGATGTGTGTATGTGAAACTGAACTGTCACACCATGGATCACTTTATCAGCTGTAATACACAGAGGCATAGGGAACTAACCCCATGTGTGGTGATAGCTGCACACTCTGGCCATACTAATATATGCCTTCAGGCAGATAGCCTATTACCTACCTACCTATGTACCTATATATGCAGGAGGAACACAGTATAATAAGCCAAAGATGGATGGGCAGAGATGTGTGTAAGAGGGTGACCATGACAGAGAGCCATCTAGGACTCTCCCCCCCAACACACATCCCAATGGCACAAAATACATGAGATGCACATCTCACCCACTGTACATAACAGCCACCAGTATCTGTAAGCATTACAGTGTATGTGGTGCATGTGCCTGCAGTACAACATGACTGTACAATGAAGTACACATCTACTATCTGTAGACATGTATCTGACATAGGTTCATAGGTATGTAGTAGACTATCTTCACAAAGGCATATATTAGCCAAGGCAAGTTGTGCAGCTTTCACCACCCCATTGGTTAGTCTCCTAAGCCCTCGTTCTAATAGTTAGTACCCCAAGCCCCTTTCTAGTGGGGCTGCTGATGTGATGCCTGGTGTGAATTGTCTGTTTGCCATCCACTCATCAAGGTTCCTGTTGAAGAGTGTCAGTGAGGGGCTCTGTCTGATGTACATTCGGACTCTGTTCCACAGTAAGGCAAGTCTCTGGGATGGTACTCTATCCCACCAGCATGTTGTATTCATTCTTGTAATGAGGTTCATATCCCTGGAGTGTGTAGTGTGACTCAATTGTGTTATACTTAGATGGAGCATGTTCAACAGTTATGTGTTGTACATGGCTCTGTATGTTAGGCAGAGTGTGCCTCTGAGTAGGCGGTATGCAACGGAGAACAGATTTAGTTTTACCAGTTGTGTTGCATAACACAGCTGTTTGAGGCCAGTAATCCTCTTGGTGAGGTACCTCTGTGGTCTCTCCAGCTGCTGGATATACTTAGTCAAGTACATCCAAAATGGTGCATTGTACTCAATAATGGGTCTGATGACTTAAGAGTAGAGGGCCACCACTACCTCTTTTGATCCTGATGCAAACCCTTTATTGATTAGGTGGGCCACATAGGATTTCCTAATCACTTTGGCAACATAGTTGTCAAAGAAAAGATGACTATCTACTTGTGTCCCCGGATCCCTTATTACCTTGTCAGTTTTAAGGGGGTAACACCTATGTGGTAGTTTGTGGGTACTTTGTTTTCCCCAAAGGAGATTACTATGCATTCTTTCCCATTGAGCTTGAGGCCATGATTCTGACACCACACATCTTTCTCATATAGTCCCTTCTGGAGA
The DNA here is from genome assembly GCF_019279795.1 of Protopterus annectens. Taxonomy (NCBI): domain Eukaryota; kingdom Metazoa; phylum Chordata; order Ceratodontiformes; family Protopteridae; genus Protopterus; species Protopterus annectens. The sequence continues at coordinate 1,007,057,348 of NC_056731.1, forward strand.
ATATTTGTGTCATCCGGGGAATCTATTATGGCAAACACTTTACAGTTCCCAGCAAACTTAGTCAACCACAACCCTCCTGTGTTGGCATGTACTTCTGAGAAGTCTATACCAAACAGGAGGGGCCCTAGGACTGAACCCTGAGGGACACCAGTTGTTGCTGGTTTAGAGTATGACATGTTGCCAGCAACTCTTAATTTATGGGATCTCTCTGTGAGCCAGTTTGCAATCCATCTTGTGATATATGGATTTATGTCCAGCCTGGTGAGTTCATCTATGATACCTGACTGGGGAATTGTGTCAAAGGCCTTAGCGAGGTTTAGGTAGGCTGTGTGGAGCTCCTTTCAATCATCTGTAGCCTGGGTAACTGTCTCAAAGAAATTCATACAGTTCAGGAGGCATGCTCTGCATTTGACAAAGCCAAACTGGGTGTGATCAACTGTGTGAAGGTTCACAATGTCTTTATTGTTGACTTCCATTATGATTGGCTCCATTGCCTTGCAGATCAGACTCATCAGCCTCATAGAGTGGGAATGCCAAGGGTCTTTTGTGGCCCCACCCCTGTGGAGTGGGAAGAATGCTGCTGTGCAGCATTCTATTGGTACATATCCTGTAGAAAGGATGTAGAGAGAGGTGTAGGTATCCTTGATGATTATGGATACATCCCCACCCTATGTGCTATGATCAAGGTTCTGATGCTGGAAGGTATGGAATGAGTAGTATCCTGGTAGTGCTGCTGTGCTCTCTGGAGCCTTGAACTAGGTTTCTGTTACTGCACAGATATCAGTATTCTCCATACTGAGAAGTGCCTCTAGTGTGTGCATTTGGAGGCTGAGGCTTCTGGCAATGAGTAGCATTTAGATCACTTTGTGGTTATTTGTGTTGGTTACAGTGTTTGGTTTGTCCTGAGTGACCGATTTTCCACACCTGAAGTCAACCCCTCATTGGTCCGATCCAACCATAAGCTAATTACCCTACATATCCACATTCTGCCCCTACCCCCATTAAGGAAACCATGTTTAAAAATTTCTTCAAAGCCAACTTCATGCTTCTTAACTCATTCACTCCAGAGCAGCTCAGAAAAAGCTGTCTGCTTAAATCCACCATAGGAACAACAGTGCAGCCTGAGCACATTTTCAGAAAATCCATTTGTAATACCATACAGAAAACAAATGTTCATAACTCTTTAACTATAAGAGCTAGACAAAAACTGTAAACATGAAAGTTGTTCAGCAGACACTGACCTTTCCAACAGTGTAAATGTTGATAGTGCATATCAAAGTCATTATTACATATTTGCAAAGGAAAATTGATATTTTGCATATTTTTTACCTTTTTGGAAAAGCAAAGCACAATATATTGGTCAATGTACCATGCAGACCCATACAATTTGAATTTAATTTGTTAGTATGAATGTCAACTTTAAAATGATACCTTAACCATTACTGTGTGATGCTCCTTTCTTGAGATATTCACAGACATATGATTAATATAATATTTCTCATAACTGATAAATAAACAAAGAGTAATATATCATCACATGTAACAGACAGAGCCTACATATCAGTGTAGAAGTTGTACATCTAAATGTCAGCTTCAAAATGATTCATCATTTGTGTGATCACCATGTTCCCTTGCAAAAATGTGGTCATAATAATGAGAAGTATTGGAAATGTATAATTTTCATAATCGTACAAGACTAAACAAACTGTGATATCTGTACATGTGTACAGTGCACAAACACAATTCTTTTAACATGTTGTATGGAGTAACACTGTCTTCAAAATGAGGTATTACTTGGCACACTGACATGCTCCCTTGCAAAGTTATTTACCAAATTATGAAAAAAATCATAATTTCCATAACCTAATTCCAAACAAACTTTGATAACTGCACATGTATCCAACATACAGGCACAATTATTTTACCATGTTGGAACCAGCGATACTGTCTTCAAAATGAGGCATTACTTGGCACATTCAGATGCTCCCTTGTAAAGTTATCTACCAAAATATGAACATAAATCATAATTTCCATAACCTAAGTCCAAAACAAACTTTGATACCTGCATATGAGTACAACATACAGGTTCCATTCTTTTACCATGTTGGAACTATAAATACTGTTTTCAAAATGAGATATTACTTAGCACATTCAGATGCTGCCTTGCAAAGTTATTTACCAAAATATGAAACAAAAAATCATAATTTCTATAACCTAAGTCCGAAACAAACTTTGATATCTGCACATGTGTTCAACATACAGGCACAATTCTTGTACCATGTTGAAACCATCAGTACTGCCTTCAAAATGAGGTATTAGCTAGTACATTCAGATATGCCCTTGTAAAGTTATTTACCAAAATATTAAAAAAAAATAATAATTTCGATACCCTAAGTCCGAAACAAACTGATATCTGCACACGAGTACAACATGCAGGCACCATTCTTTTCCCATGTTGGAACTATCAATACTGTTTTCAAAATGAGGTATTACGTATCACATATACACATGTATATATTAGCCTTGCTGACTAGTGTCTGAGCACTCTAAAAGATGTAAATACGACTAATTCAATAACATCAGTAGGATAGCATCTTTGAAAATGTGAATGTCTCTTTATCAGCATTATTTGCATACCTTTTCTTTGATACATACATTGAATTCTTTTACCATAACACTTGGGTTGTGGATGAAAACACTCAGATTACTTTTCAAAGGAAAAAAGCAGTCTTTGAGTTATTATATATAACAGACTATGCATTTGATGTTTTCATTTCCTTTTCTATAGATAAGCCAATTATTTCACAAGAATCCAGATGTAGTTTAATTGAAGTAAATGTATCTTGCGAATGTGTGGCAACAGCTAACCCTTTACCAACAGCTTTTTGGATGATTGGTGATCAGAAAATTATACAAAGTAGCAAAGGCTTCAGTGTGCATTCTTTAAGGTCATGGAAAAGATACATGACTAGTCTGACAGGACAATTGGAAACTGAGGAGAATATTACTTGTGTCATGAGTAACACACATGGAAGTAATTCATTACAGCTCGTCACTCCTGCAACTTGTAAGCATCAACATGATCTGTGGTAATTTGTCGATGTTATGAAAGACGTTAGCATAAATGATTACTTTGCAATAATATTTCTGACAATATAGCTTCTTTCTATACAGAAATAATTTAAAACGAGTCAACTAGATTAACTTACAGAAATACAACTATGTAGATACTACAGAAAATAAGTTTTACATTCACACTCTAGGCTATCAGGTTGCCCATAACCCATCACTAAAGACATCAGTAAGAGTATATTTCCAGATGGCAATACTGTGCTTGTAGAAGTGTGGTGAAAAGAATTCTAAGGACAGATTATAATATCCAACATTTCTACATGCATGTTGTAATTTTATTATATTTTATTATATTTTATTCATTCATTCACCATTCACTCTCTCATACACACATGCAGGCACTTCTACATTCATACAAACACTCTGCATTCATTCATTCACCACTCACTCTCTCATACACACACGCAGGCCTGTCTACATGCATACAAACAATCTGCATTCACTCCAGAACTGATCGCTCTCTCATACACACATGCAGGCACTTCTACATTCATACACACACTCTGCATTCACTCAGGAACCGATCGCTCTCTCATACACACATGCAGGCACTTCTACATTCATACAAACACTCTGCATTCATTCATTCACCATTCACTCTCTCATACACACATGCAGGCCCATCTACATGCATACAAACACTCTGCATTCACTCAGAAACCGATCAGTCTCTCTCATACATACAAGCAGGCACTTCTACATTCATACCCACACTCTGCATTCACTCAGGAATCGATCGCTCTCTCATACATACAAGCAAAATTAGTACAGAATTCTGAAAAACAAGTACAGTACCTGAGCGCTGAGCTGACCGGGAACTCTACAGTACAGTGGATGAATGGGAACTCCCAGTATGGCGGTCCATAAAATCCTTGACTAGCAAAAATTAAATTGAGGATCCAGTAGCAGGTAAGGTACTCGGTGTTAATGAGTTAAGACAGAAGTGGTGAACTTCATGAACTTCATGACACCCATGCAGATGGACAATACATTACGACTACTGAATCCTACACAATTGCACCTTATAAACACTTACATGAGTGCATTAATTGTGCTATCCCAAACAGGAACAAGATGCTGTACTCCAAAAAAAGGAAGTCAATCTGGTGGTCCCCTGCCATAAACAAACTGTACAACAGAAGGAAGAAACTCTTGCAAAAGAGAGTAAAACCCCATGAGTGGAAGAGCTCCCTGTTCAGCCTCAGTAAGAAGCTGCGATCCCTGATAAAATCCTCCAAAGCTAGTTAAGAAAACAAAATTGCCACTGATTCTAAAGGCAACCACAAAGCATTCTATAGCTATGTCAAGAATCTCAATGGCAACACCCAGATCTGCTTTGAGTTACAGCACAATGGCACTAAATATACAGACCCAACTGATATTGCCAACATCCTGGCAGATAAGTTCAGTGCTAACTTTACCCCCCTCTCACCAATTAAAGAGCCCATCTCTATACTGGAAGAATGCAAAGTTCCTGTAATCACGGCTGCACAGGTAAAAACCACACCCTCCAAAACCAGGAACACAGCATCCATGGGACCAAGCAATATCCCAGGCTGCGTTCTACATGAACTACAGAACAAACTGGCACCACACCTAAGTACCATGCTCAATCATAGTCTCACCTCAGGCTTTGTGCCTGCTGAATGGTGCACAGCGATGGTAATCCCACTACACAAGGGGGGAGCCACCATGGACCCCGGGAACTAGTGCCCCATTAGCCTGATGAGCCTGGTCTGCAAGGCCATGGAACGTATCATCATGGAACTTATAAACAAAGACATTGGTACTCTCCAAACTCTGGACCCCAACCAGTTTGGGTTTGTAAAAGGCAGATCATGTCTCCTAAAACTGATAGACTTCTTTGAAGCAGTCACCAAAGCCGTAGGGAAGGGTAAGGTGGTTCACACAGCCTATCTAGATCTTGCCAAGGCTTTCAACACCATCCCCCACTCTGGAATTATAGATAAACTTACTAAACTAAGTATAAATCCCTATGTCACAAGATGTGTTGCCAACTGGCTCACTGACAGAACCCACACTGTGAAAGTAGCAGCCTCCAAATCTGACTTCAGACCAGTGACAAGTGGAGTACCACAGGGTTCACTCCTGGGTCCTGTCCTGTTTGGTATCTATTTCTCTGAATTACAGGCTAACACAGAAGGCCTTTGGCTAATGAAGTTTGCAGATGACTGCAAACTAGGAGTCATAATCGAAACTCCTAACGATGTGGACATCCTACAAAAGGGCCTCACTGAGACAGATGCCTGGAGTAAAAGCCATGGCCTCAAGCTCAGTGTGAAAAAGTGCATTGTCATCCCCATTGGTAAAAACTCTGTACCCATGAACTACAACATAGGCGGTAGTATACTTAACACCAAAAGTGTGATAAGAGACCTTGAGACACAGGTGGACAATAGTCTCTCCTTTGATAATCACATCGCCACAGTATTCAGGAAATCCCTCTACATGGCACACCTCATCACAAAAGGTTTCTCATGCAGAAAAAAAGAGGTCATTGTTCCTCTCTACTCATCACTCATTAGATACATTATAGAGTACAATGCCCCTTTTGGTATGTACCTCACAAGACATCTACAACAACTGGAAAGGCCTCAGAAATACCTCACAAAGAGGATTACCAGCCTCAAAAAACATTTATTTATTTATTTATTTAAATTTGTTGACCGGCAGTGTCCGACTGGACATAGGTCCATTTTCAGTGGAGGCCCGAAGAGAAAAGCTCCACAGTTAAAATAAACAGACAGTATATACATTGGATTACATAGTGAATAACAATTTACATAGCAATTACTTACAACATATTTCCAGATGAAGAACATAGTACATCAGTAGACAACTAGAATCTTTATCTGTGAAGTGCATACCAGACATTAACAAATGTTACAAGAAGAAGCAGTTGGTGCTGTATAATAAGTACTGACTTATGAGCATCTGTGCTTGCTAAAATCAAGGTAGTTAGTGGAGTGGAAAGAAAGGTAGTGGTTGAATGGGGTGGATGATATTAGAGTGGGAGTTGCAAGGGCATAGCCAGCATGTTTTTAGCTGTGCTTTTAGTAAAGTTTTGAAGTGGGTGCATGATGGTATGGAGGTAATTGTGGGTGGGAGTGAGCTCCATAATTTGGCTATGGCGCAAGAGAATAGTGCTTCACCAGCAGAGTTATTGGCCTTAGTGATATGCAAGTGATTTTTGCTGCTGGATCTTAGTAGTCTGGTGGTGCGATAGGGTTGGCGTAGATTCTGGAGGGATGGGACATTTAGTGGATGGTTTACTAGTTTGTGGGCGAGTGAGAGTTGATACCACTGAAGGAGGTGAGGGAGTTCAAGCCAGCCCATTTCAGCAAGTGAGAGACAGTGGTGCCTACGGTAGGATGCCCCTGTGGCGAATTTGGCGATTTTGTTGTAGCAGGTCTCTAGCTTGTTTAGATCACATTGCCTTAGGTTGGTATATATTGGAGAGTCATAAAGTAGGGTGGAGATAAGGTAGGAATTTGCTATTGAAATCTTTGCTGCTTTGGTGAGAAATTGCTTATTTCTGTATAACGCTCCTAGTTTTTTGTGGACTTTTTTTATAGTCATGGATATGTGAATGTCAAATTTTAGTTTATTGTCTATTTCCACTCCTAGCAATCTGGTGTGTTCAGTTGGGTATATAGTGGTGTTGTCTTTTGCCATGATGTTAAAGTGAGAGTTGTTTTGAGTATGTTTGGTGAGTTGGAAGATGAGTAGTTTAGTTTTGTTTGGGTTGAGTATTAATCGGGCATCGGATAACCATGTTTCAACAGAGGAAAAGGCTTCCTGTGTGACTTTTTGCAGTTTTGGTAGGGACTGGGCTGAGCAGATGATGGTTGAGTCATCTGCGTATTGTATGAGTGTGCCATGTTTGGTGGCAGAGGCTAGATTATTGGTGTAAACAGAGAAGAGTAGGGGTCCAAGGATGGATCCTTGGGGAACCCCTATGGAGACAGGTAGTTGGGGAGATATGTCATTCTGCCATACAACGGATTGTTGGCGATCAGACAGGTAACTCTGAAACCAGTTGGTGACCGACTGTGAGCAGGATAGGTTATTGAGGACAGAGATAAGTTGTTTGTGTGGGACCATGTCAAATGCTTTAGATAGGTCTAGGAAAGTAGCAGAGGAGAAGTAGCCATTGTTTTTATGCTGAAGGACAGTGTTAGTAAAGGAGAGTAAGGCAGTGGTGGTGCTATGGTTTGGTCAGAAACCATGCTGAGTACTGGAAAGGAGGTTGTTAGTAAGGAGGTAGTCTGAGACCTGAGAGTGTATGCATCTCTCTAGTATTTTGGAGAGTGGAGAGAGAATAGCTATGGGGCGGTAACTGGAAAGTTCTGTGGAGGGTCCGCCTTTGTGGAGGGGAATTATATGTGATACTTTCCACAGTGTGGGAACGTAACTTTCTGACAGAGATCGGTTAATCAAGATGGATACTGGGTAGGCCAGAGCATCAGCTGTGATTTGTAGGTATTCACTTGGGAGGCTGTCTGCTGCTAATTTGGTGGGTTTAAGTTTAGTTAAGAGTTTTTTTATGTTGGAGGTAGGTACAGGAGAAAAAGAGAAGGCAGTGGGGAGATTACTAGTTGAAAGTGTGGGTTGCAGGGGAGGGGGGTTGTGCTGTTTAGCTAGTGATAGTATGGTTTGGGTGAAGTGTGTGTTGAATGAGGAAGCAATATTTTCTGAGGAGTGAGGGATGTTAGGGGGGGTACTGACTTTACCTGGGTGGACGATGGAGTTTATGGAGGACCAGACCTGTTTGGGGCTGTGTTGTGAGGAGTCTAGGGCAGACTGGTAGTATTGGGATTTGTCCTGTTTTATCAGCTTTTTGACTCTATTGCGTAGTTCTAGGAATTTCTGTCTAGCTGAGGGGGTTTTGGTTTTGCGCCAGTGCTCCCAGGCTTTATCCCTGTTTTTCATTTCTGACTTAGTGGTTTTCTGTAGCCATGGGGAGGGTTGTGCTTTGGATCTGGAGAATCTTATGGGGGCATGGTAATTAAGGATGTTCAGGAAGGTATTATTAAAAAAATCAACTGCATCATCTAGACTGAGGTACTTTAGAGGATTCCAGTTACATTCTTTGAGGGATGAGATGAATGTGAGTGGGTTAAAGTTTAGTTTTTTACGTATTTGACGGTAGATGACAGATTTAGCTTGGTATAGGTAATTTTTGAGTAGGAATGTTAGGGAGGGATCACTGAGGCTATCTGATAAGCAGCCTGTTAAATATGACTGGGGGCTCTTACTGACTAGTATCCAGTCCAGGGTAGTGTGCTTGGTGGAGTTTTTATTTATCCTGGTTAGTGACTGGACTAGTTGATGTGAAGCCATGAAGGTGTACATGATGGGTTGGATTGTTGCCAGAACAGGATTGCCAGTCAATATTGAAATCACCTAAGATGATAATTTCTTGGGGGGAGATGGTGGGTAGACCAGCTGAGGAGGTTTTCTAGAGGAGGGATGTTTTGGTCAGGTGGGAAGTAGCATCCAATTATGTTGATGGTTTTGTTTTGGTTAATTTTGAGGTTGGTATATATTATTTCTTCATTGCCTATTTGTGGAGCTGATGATTTTAAGATCTGGATGTTTAGATGCTGTTTAAATATTATAGCTACACCACTTCCTTTTTTGTTTAGCCGGTCTACTCTTAGTATGCCGTAACCTGTAGGGAGTATTTGCTCACTGGTAATGTGACATGCCCTACACAGACCGTCTCAAAAAACTCCAGCTTTACTCCGTCGCATATCACCTACTCAGAGGTAATTTCTGCCTAACATACAAAGCTATGTCATACCCAGAGCTGTTGGACATGCTCCACTTAAAGAAATCCCAATTCCTCCGAGCTACACACTCTAGGAATCTAAACCTTGTCACCATTATAAACAGAACATGCCGGAGAGATAGATTCCTGTCCCAGAGACTTCCCATACTCTGGAATAAACTACCTCTTTATATCAAACAAAGCTCCTCATTAGCACTCTTCAAGAAAAATATTGATGATTGGATGGGAAATAGGAAATTCACCCCGGGGATCACTTCTGTGTCTCTGCTTGGCAGTGGCACAGGAAAATAAATTCCTTGGGTGGCAAAAGCCAGGGTACATTTTTGGCAGGGCTTGTATAGGCCACAGGGCCAATAGCCTAGTACCTACCTATGAACCTTTGAGCCTTGCCTAAAAAAGGTAATATGGGGACAGCAAGAGCCTTGGCCAGTATTCAGAAGCATAGCGGTGACAGGTGCAAACCATCTCTAGCGAAGCAACGAGGCTTGTCTATCATGTCATCACAGGCAGACAGAGACTGGATTCCCTTTGAATGACAGCAGAAGCTCAGCCAATTGTTGAAGTTTATCATCTTTCTGTTATATTGCAGTATCATGTAGGTGAAGTTAAGATGCTACTCAAGGTCAGGGTCATACCAGCCTGGGCTACATGATCATAGAGCTACTATATATCTCTTGTCATGTTGTCCTCAGAGGTATGTCTCAGATCATTCACACTGACATGTACAAATAACATGTCATATATGTACCTGTTCTGTAGTGATGTAAGTGCTTGTGTTATGTGATGGATCCTAGCACCTGACAGACAACTGACAGTAACCTTCCCCTTGTCCAGCCGAGTGAGTGGAACATCTGTGTGGCTGACTATGGCGTCACCTATTACTAGTGTGTTGGGTATGTTGTTTTGCCTTAGGGCCTGTTGTGAGGCACACTGATTTGGTGTATTATGTGTTTTCTGGTGTGTGCTTGGAGGTGCATATTGCTTGCTTGTCTGCTTAGGAGGACACTCTCTCCTTTTCAGATTAATATTTGTATTCTCCGAGTATGGTAATGTGTATTTATGTGTATGTTTTGCTGGTGCTTATATTGTAGGTCTATGTGAGACTGTTGGTGTTGTGGTTGTATGACCCTACTCCTCTTGACTACTCACACCCCTTAAAAGTGGTATACTCATCTTTGTCAAGTTTGATGATGTTACCATCCTACAAATATACCTGTGGAAAGGTGAAATCCCAGTAATTTGTATAGCGCATCATGTAAATGAATACTGCTGTAGTATCATAATGTAGTTAAGTAGGGGTTTAAATCTTGCACTTGCCAACTGTGAGTGTTTGTGTGTCTCTCTGGGGAAAACAAATCTTTTTTGGAGACTACTCACACCCCTTAAAAATGGTATACTCATCTTTGTCAAGTCTAATGATGTCACCATCCTACAAATATACCTGTGGAAAAGTGAAGATTTATGTGTGTACGAGGATTTAGAGGAGGTTTGCAGCTACGAGATAGTGTGTGTGTGTAAATGCACCAGTTGCTATATACTGGTGGCTAGACTCATGGTGGTGTGGTAGGGAATACCTCAGGCTTGAACCCTGTACCTTGTATGCAGGTGTTAAAGAACTGAATTCCCTACCCACCACCATTTGTAAATAAAATTGCAGATTTTTACCTCATATTTGATCTGATCTGTTCCTCATAATATCTGTGGTTTCTAAATGTTGCAATGCTTAATATTTGATGATGCAGTGGTAGCATTGTTGCCGCACAGCTGCAGGTTCTCAGGTTTGATTCTTGGCTGGGGTGCCTTCTTTGTGGGGTTTGCATCTTCTCCCTGTGTTTGTGGGGGTTTGCTTTTGTGTCCTCCCATGTTACAAGGACGTCTGCATTATTTCTTCCTGGGCCTCTGCTGAAAATTGTTTTTTTTGTTCCATGCCAGACTGTCCTGATTAACAAATGTTAAATAAAATTGGCAGGCATTTGAATTTCAGACTTCAGGTTTCTGAATGTTTAATTCCTTGCATATTTGATGGTGCAGTGGTAGCATTGTTGCCTCACAACTATAGGTTTTTGGTTTGATTCTTGGCGGGAGGGCCTTCTGTGTGGAGTCTGCATCTTGTCCCTGTGTTTGTGTGGATTTGCTCTGGTGTCCTGCCATTTTACAAAGACATGTGTCTGCAGAATTTCTCCCTGGGCCTCTGCTGAAAGTTGTTTTTGTTCCGTCAGAAGTAAAATTGACAGGCATTTGAATTTCAGACTTCATATTCTTCAGAAAATACATAGTAACACAACTTAAGTTTATAAATTGAATATTTGAAATTTGTCCTTATTTTTGGGACTGTATTACCCCATTATTGGCTTTGTCCAGTTTTTTGTGCTAACGTTGACAGCTATGGCAAGAACTGAATTCACTGAATATGTTTGAGTGCTGTATTCCCTCATTACTGGGTTTGTCCAGATGTTTTGTGCTAAGAGGTTGACAGCTATGGTGAGAACTGAATTCATTAAATGATAGCCATTTAAGTTTCAGCCTTCTGCTCTTTCACAATGCAGCTGATTTTGTGTAGTGGTATGTTGCTCTAACTGTTTTGCACAGGGACCTTGGCAGTAAAATGTATGGTGGTAACACAGCATTTCATTCTAGCACCTTTCCAAGATTATACAAGCAATGTTTAATGTGTCCCTGGTTTTGGGGCTTTTGACCACCCTCCCAATAAATTTGGCTTTTTCCAGATTTCTTGTGCTGCGAAGTTGAGATGCAGTTGAGTATTGAGTAGATTTTACAAGGAGCTGAGAGCTGCAGTGGAAGAGAAGTTTAGTGCTGCTTATGCTAAGTCAGCCTTCATTGTTAATAGCACAACAGGTTGTGTACTTGCTTTTGATGCAGAAGGTTGTTGGTTCTACTCCCACAAGGGGTGAATGCTGCCGTACTGAAAAAATTTAAGATACTAAATATGAGCCTGTTATCAGTTTGCCATCCATTTCCTATTGCAATATTACTAGCTTATCATTTTTAATGTAATATAGGCAATTTATTCCTCAGGGGCATCAGCGACTTTATTTTTCAATGAAACCATGAAATATAAAGGTGTTTGCTAGCAGCAACCTCTTCATTAGTTACAGATTTATTTAATGTGGAATTATTTAGATGACTTTTTTACTTCTTCAGAGATTGTGCATTTTTACTGATAATGGTGGACTGTAGAATTGTGCATATTTACTGATAATGGTGGATTGTAGAATTGTGCATATTTACTGATAATGGTGGACGGTAGAAGTTTGAGTAGACTTTTATGATGGAAATGTTCTGAACTGTGATGTTTTGTCATTATGGGTGCATGCATTTTGTTTCATTGTTTATTGGAAAGATGTTCTGAATTGGGCAGTTTTGCCATTATTGGTGCATGCGTTTTGTTTCATAGTTTACTGGAAAAATGTTCAAAACAATAGGAAGATGTATCAAAGAGCACATGTATGAGGGGGCGGAGCCTAATGGCTAACTGAGAGCAGCTTGATTTTGAGCTCTTCATACTCATACTAGAAAATACAGGAAAAACTAAATATATTTAAAAAATTTTGGGTAAATATCGAAGATGAAGAATTTATAACAAAACTACCAATTTTGAAGAAAAAATTCTGAAATTTTCCTGTCAAATACTACAGAGGACATTCCAAACTGTTTGAAGATGAGTAACTCCAAGAATTCACACTCAGACTCTATTATAAAAAAAGAGATGCAACAGATATCTGCTACTTTGCTGGACTTATCGCTAAAATGGACAGATTTACTGAAAATCTAGAAAGTCTTAAAGATAACTGCCAAAACAAACAGAAGTTTTAAAGAAATCTTACAACAGCAACAAATAAAAATATCAGACATTGAGACTTCCTTAAGTGATGTTGATGGGAGGTTAAAAGAAAGTGAACTACATACTCAATTTCTGCTACAACAGAACACTTGGTTAATAAATAAAGTTGATGATATAGAGAATAGAGAAAGAAGGACAAACATAAGGATTTTTGGTCTTCCAGAGAAATCCGAAGGTGACGACATTATCTCATTCTTGAACTCTTGGTTTCCTGAAGTTCTTGGACTAAAAGAAGCCTTATCTTATGGGATAGAGAGGGCACACAGAGCTATCAGTAAGCCACTTTCTATTTCTTCTAAATCAGCTCCAAGATCCATAGTAGTTAAATTTCTTTCTTTTATGGATAAAGAGCTTATACTGAGATCTGCATGGAGGAAAAGTCATGTTATGTATAAACAGTCATTATTAAGATTTGATAATGACTATTCAACAAGAGTTCTGGATATAAGGAAGAAAACATGGCCATTAGTAAAACTTTTAAAACAACATAAAATCAAAGCGCAGCTCTCTTATCCAGCCAAAATAAGAATCCAATATAACAATGACATGAGAACATTCAACAGCATAGAGGAAGCCACATCTTTCATAAAGAATAATAACATAATTCCACTACCTGAAGAAATGGACTGGTTAAATTCATCCTCTTTAAAAAGGGCTCCGGGAATAAATATTTGGCCGGAGGCAAGAGAAAAAAGAAACAAAAGACTGACAAAAAGAACTCTGATGATACTATTTCTCTCAAAGTATCAACTAAGGTATGATTATAATATATTAAAACTAAACTCTTTAATACACTAGTATAAAGCAGTTCTTTTTTTCTTTTTTCTTGTCTTATTTAATTGTTTAATTTAATATAATACTTAAATGTTAGTACTAATTAATAACTTATTAAAGCCCTGAAGGATATACTTATTCTCTATTTACTTATTCTCTAAATACTTATTCTCTATTTACTTATTCTCTAAATACTTATTCTCTATATACTTATTCTCTAAATACTTGAAAACAATAACCAATGAAGTCTACTAGACATTCTTTTTTATTTTGTCACTAAGCTTTTAACATAAACTGCCCTTTTAAATGGTTTTCTCTATACAACTACCCAGTTGATAAATTAAGGCACTTCAATGCCTGAATAAATATTATCATTTTTAGTAATCACATTTATGTTATTTTAAAGTGTACATTCAAAATTCATTGATTTATTTTGATGTAGAGTATTGTGATAAAAATGTTATACAATAGAATCACTCATGAACATTTTAGATGTATTCAGTATATTACTGTATTATTTGAAAGTAAAAAAACATCCACGAGCCTTCTGCTCAGTTATTTTTAGTTTCCTTATCTAAAAAGTTGTTCACCGCTTCATACATAGCACGTGACATATTTAACTGTACATAGATGTAATTTAAGTTACTGGCCAGAAGACAGCGTATAAATACACACTATTGCAGAGTTTTTCTTTTTAACACTGCTGTCTCTTTTCTATACAAGTGTTTGGTTACTAGAATAGTGCAAAATAATAATTTATTTAAAAGTGTACATTCAAAATTCATTGATTTAATTTGATGTTGAGTATTGTGATAAAAATGTTATACAATAGAGTCACTCATGAGCATTTTAGATGTATTCAGTATATTACTGTATTATTTGAAAGTAAAAAACATCCACGAGCCTTCTGCTCAGTTATTTTTAGTTTCCTTATCTAAAAAGTTGTTCACCACTTCACACATAGCACGTGATATATTTAACTGTACATAGATGTAATTTAAGTTACTGGCCAGAAGATGGCGTGTAAATACACACTATCACAGAGTTTTCTTCTTTAACACTGCTGTTTCTTCTCTATACAAGTATTTGGTTACTAGAACAGTGCAAAATAACAATTTATTCAAAAGTGCACATTCAAAATTCATTGATTTAGTTTGATGTAGAGTATTGTGATAAAAATGTTATACAATAGAATCACTCATGAACATTTTAGATGTATTCAGTATATTACTGTATTATTTGAAAGTAAAAAAAAAAAACATCCACGAGCCTTCTGCTCAGTTATTTTTAGTTTCCTTATCTAAAAAGTTGTTCACCGCTTCATACATAGCACACGATATATTTAATTGTACATAGATGTAATTTAAGTTACTGGCCAGAAGATGGCATGTAAATACACACTATTGCAGAGTTTTTCTCTCTAACACTGCTGTTTCTTCCCTATACAAGTATTTAGTTACCAGAATAGTGCGCTATCATTGCCTGAATAAATATTGTTGTTCTTGGTGAATGCTATTATGTAGCTTAGAGGTACACATTTACAATTTGTTAATTTGAATTAATGTAAAGTATATTAATGAAAATATTATAAAATGGAACCACTCGTGAACATTTTGGGAAGCATCTAGAACATTAAAGTATTATCTGAAGGTGGACAGTATTCATAAGCCTTCTGCTCGGCTTTTTCATTTTTTTTGTCTGAAAAGTTGTTCACCGTCCACATTCATAAGCACGCGATATATCCTAGTGTGTTTAGATGCAATTTAAGTTACTGATCACAAGATGGCGTGTAAACACGCACTATCGCAAAGTTCTTTCCTTAACACCGCTGTTTTGATCACAGTAAAGGAAGCGTTTGCTTCAATTATTCTCACACTTCATATATTCTTTCGTATTTTATTAAAAATTTATGGTTTATTATCTATCTCAGTTAATATCTCATGCAAGTATAGCGTTAGATCTGCTTTGAAGACAACGCTATTATAACAAGAAAGATAGTGAATCATTTAAATACTGTTGTGTCTTAATGTGTGAGTGTCTGGTAAAAGTATAATACATGCGCTCTGTGAACACATCTAACCGACACTGGGTTAGATGAGTTTCTTATAGTTGTTAAGTTGTATAGAAATGGAAGAAGAGGGAAGGAAAAGGGAAGGTGAAGATCCTGAGTGTCAGCTTACTGGGAATTATACTTTCATTTATCTAAAGATTGCTTTATCATACTTGTTATTGTATAAAAGAAGTACTATACGTAAAATGTTTATTATAAATGATTAGTTATGGGACAAGAGTGCTATTGCACCATTATCAAGGTAGATTTTCTTTGCAAGTATAATTCTAATTTTGACCTTTCTCCTTTCTGTTTTATAGTTTTAACATATAAGTTGAGACCCTTTACTAGTTACCAGACGTTCACTACATTTGTGATAAGCAGAAGTCAATATTCTGATATGTGTGATCTTTAAATTGAACTTAATAGAGAAAATCTTATGAATAATAACTTACTAATAACAGAACTACAAAAGATCACATATAAGTAATTTAGGAGTGAAATTTTTTACACACTTTATTAATTTTAGATTGTGGAACTATCAGAGTTATAAAACTGACATTGACTGAAGAATGAGAAAATGCTTTAATGTAAAGCACTATAAATATTGCTTTAATTCTAACTGTTATTATATTAAATCTTATAAATGAATATTATTGTCTGTAAAGACTTTAATTGGTTTTGATAAAGTGGTTAGCTATATGTCAATTAACTTCACTATGCTGATGTAATACCTTATATAGATCTAAAAATATGTAAAAAAATCTCTTTTATTTTAAACAGTATCTATCTATCTATCATACTCACGCTACTTCTTTTTATTATTAATAACAATGTTAAATATCACTCATGACAATTAATGATCTGACATTTGCTAATATATTATTTACAATTGGTAATTTGCAAAAATTTCATAATATTAATGAAAAATGAACATCTAATATATTGTTAAAGTAATTAACAAATGTCTTATTTAAAATTGTTTGCAATTTGAAATAATATCTCATTTTAGAATCTAATTAGTAATAAACAAAACTTCACAGACTAGGTA
The DNA here is from genome assembly GCF_019279795.1 of Protopterus annectens. Lineage (NCBI taxonomy): Eukaryota > Metazoa > Chordata > Ceratodontiformes > Protopteridae > Protopterus > Protopterus annectens. The sequence continues at coordinate 1,007,074,032 of NC_056731.1, forward strand.
TATATGTTATTTACATAATAAGTGTATCTTGTTCTCTGGTTTTAGTTTTCATTTTTTTGAGGAGCTCAATTTAAAGCAACATTTCCTCATTAATGCAACTATTATTATTGAGGGTAAATCTGTTTGAACTTTTAAGTCCAAACACATTTGGTGCTAGACACTTCATGTTTGGGATTTAGAATGGTAAAATCATTCATTGTTTATTCAATTTATGTTAACACAATGTTTTTCAGCTTTTTCTTTTTTCAGTGGTCTAATTTGAAACTTTTTTTAAGCATAAATAGAAATAAATATATTCATTTCAAAATAACTTTTAAAAGAGAGGATAAATCTAATACTCAAAACACATTAACTTCCAAGGTAAAACAAAATTTCAAGAACAAACAATCCAAAAGTACAAATAAGTACTTAAAAAAATGACAGACACAACTTTATTATCTATAAATATTAATGGTTTAAATAATTCTATAAAAAGGTTGAATTTTCTAAGATACTTGAAATTACAAAAAGCACAAATCATATTTATACAAGAATCTCATTTTAAAAGAGATGATAATTTCACATGGAAACCTAGTGACTATCTAATTCTTTGTCACTCCCTTTACAAAAAAAAAACCAAGAGGAGTTATAATTTTATGGAAAAAAGTGGAGTTATTCCTCAGATCATTTGCAAACACGAAGATAAAGGAGGGTTAATATCAATTGTAATAATAAAATATCAAAATAGAATTTGGACTTTAATAAATATTTACTGGATTCCTGGAATAGGATTGTCTACGGTTAAAAAACACATAGAATTAATTAACAAAGTAAATAAAGGTATGATAATAGTGGGGGGAGATTTCAATTGTATTTTAGATAACTCTGAAACAACTAATAAAAGAAAGTTACGTCTCACACCCATAAGTAAATATTTCAAGAGATGGTTAGAAAGCTTAAATCTAATAGATACATTTAATTTTAAAGATTCTAACTCATTAAGTTATACACATAGCGATTATCGCTTTAATACTAAAACAAGAATAGATAAAATATTGGTCTCCTCGGATTTAAACAGTAGGATAACAAAATTTTCTATTATCCCATGTCCCCTTTTAGACCATAATGCCTTAATTCTTAAACTACAAATTGATTTCAAAAGATTAAACACTATAACTAGAATACCAGCTTACATCCTTAAATTAAAAGAGTTTAAACCCTGGCTAGATTCAGAAATCAAATATTTCTTAGAAACAAATCCTATTAACGATACAAATAATATAATAACTTGGGATACAGTCAAGGCTTTTTTGTATGGCAAGATTATAGGATGGTTTAAAAATAAAACAAAGGAATGGGAATCTGAATTGCATAACATACAAAAATGAATAACAGAAATAAATACAAGTTCTTATGATGTAATAGATTCTCAGGAAAAAAACAAAGAAATTATAGATTTAAATAAAAAATACAATGAATTCCTCACTCATAAAACAAATCTAGCTTTGGAAAAACTAAAATTTGCTTCAATGTCAACTTCTCCAAAACACTTACATAATCTAGCAATGAGAATTAAAAAGCAGAACTTAGAAAATAACATCATAAATATAATACATGAAGGAAAAGGGGAAAAAAGGTATCTGATGTGAATGATATTCTTGAAGCTTTTAAGCTCTATTATGCTAAGCATTATGGAAATAATGATAATAATATTTTATTTTCAGTTCAGAAATTTAATAGTTCCTTAATAAAAAAACTACCTGATCAATTAAAAGTAGAAATGGACAAGCATATCTCCATAAAAGAAATAAAAGATATAATTAAAATAAGTAAAAACAACAAATCACCAGGAATGGATGGAATAATAATGGAATTATATAAAATTTTTCCAAATTCAGCAATTTCTCTACTTCATAACATGCTAAATGATATTCAAACTCAAATGATTACTCCACCAACCTGGAAATATTCACTAGTTACCCCTGTAAAAAAAGATAAAAGCGATCCATCACAATGTAGTTCATATAGACCTATCTTCCTGCTTAATAATGGTTATAAAATCTTCATGTCTATCTTAGTAAATAGAATTAAGAAATCCCTGACTAAAGTCATAAATGAAGACCAAACAGGCTTTATATCTTGAAGACACACATATGACAATATTCAGAGAATTTTAACCATTATAGAAGCTTTGAACAGAGACAATTCAGAAGCTCTTATAATCACATTAGATATAGAGAAAGCATTTGATTCAGTAAACTGGAAGTATCTATTTAAAATTTTGGAACTTTTTGAATTCCCATTAAACTTTATAAATTTAATAAAGAATATATATAAAGACAACCTGGCTTATGTAAAATTAGGCCCATTTACCTCGGAAGCTTTAAAAGTAACTAAAGGCTGTAAGCAAGGTTGCCCCTATATCTCCCATCCTGTTTGCCCTGGCGATATAATTATTTGCGTCTGTAATACGAAGTGATCTAAAAATAGAAGGAATTAACTTTTACAATAAATTTAATTCTAAAATTATGTTATTTGATGACGATATATTGCTGATTTTAAGACCGAATGAAGAGTCCATGCAAGAATTAGAGAAACAAGTAGAAGATTTTTTTTCCATTTCAGGTCTTTGTTTCAATAAATCCAAATCAAAACATATACTTCTAAATAAAATATATGACATGCATCTGAATAAACATCAAATAATTGGAGAAAAGGTTTCTTCACTAGAATATCTAGGAATTCTTATATCTGAGAACATAGATACTACCATGACCTTAAATTATAATAAAATCCAAAATTTAATTCAAAAACAAGTTAATAGCTGGAATAAATTAATGTTAAACTTGGAAGATAGGTTACAGTTAATAAAAATGATATTACTACTACAAATAAACTATATAGCATTAGCAATCCCTATTTTACCAGATAAAAAAGTTATAAAGACAATACAGAAACTTTTAATGGATTTTCTTTGGTATCCAAAAAAGAATAGAATTGCATTCTCACATCATATTAGACCCTGGGACTTGGGAGGAATTAAATTTCCAGACATAGAAACATATATTAAAGCTTCCATCATTAAACTTATACTAAATTGGGTAAATCCAAATTATTCATCCGCATGGAACATTTTACATTTAACTTTCTTCTTAAATGAAAATAAAATATTAAAAAATATGGATTTGGAGAATTATAACAACATATTTTGGCATGTTCTATGTCATAGCTTACAAAATAAAACAACAAAGCCCACTAATTTATCATATCTGAATAATATTTATAATCTATTTAGAAAATTTATAATTACAAATCCAGATATAAAATTATGGTTCGATCTCTTAATACCATTTAAAACATCAAAGAATTTTAAAGTAAAATCCAAGAAAAATACTCATTAATTGGGAATCCAAAACTTTATTTACTGGTTTCAATGCTTAAATAATCACAGTACTTTAACCACCCAACAAGTAATAAATGAGTTTAGTATATCTGAAATAGACAGAACAGAACTTCAAAAAATACTACAATATGCAAGTGATTTATGTAGAATTATTAATGGTTCAAGCTTTAATACTATACCTAAGTTCATAAAATATATGCAAGAATTGATTTATGGAAATCATAATAAGCTAATTTCTATATCTAAATTATACAAAATTTTAATAGTGTATAAAACCAAAAGAGGTCAAAATGTTGTGAACATTTTAACAAAGGACTTGACAATAAATCTATCATCTGAAAGGATAAATTACCTTTTGTTGTCAGTTAAGCTAACATCAAACATCCAGATATGGAAAATCTTCACATGGAAATTTTTACATAGAGCCTTTTATACACCATATAAAATAGCCAAATTTGACCCTGCCCAAAAGCCCACATGCTGGAGATGTACTGTAAACTGTAAGACCGATTGGATACATATATTTTATGATTGCATTAAACAATTCTGGAAAGATATTAATAGATGTCATCAAGCCATTTATAATGATGAATTTGTTCTAACAAAATCTTTAATTTTTTTGAATGTAGATGACTCAGTAACTATGAATAAAAGTGATCAGTATCTTTTATGGTCTATTCTGGCTGTAGCCAGAAAATGTATAACAAGAAAATGGAAATCCACTGTTCCTCCAAGTTATGAAGACTTCATATCTCTATTAAAGGAATCTGCACAGAAAGAAATAAAAGTCAAAGAAGAAAGAATTTTTCCCAGACATTGGACAGACAATCCTTGGAATAAAATCTTAATACTTATAGACACATTACAAAAGGACAGAATTTCTTCTACATGAAATTGAAATGTCATAAACTAAGATGAACTTATGTGAATATATGCCAGTAAAGGTTATACTAGTTCTATGAGATTATTCCTCTTTATAACCTTATTGGTTAATCCTTTTCATTGGACCACCTGTAAATGTTGTACATATTGTTATAGTTATTAACTATTTTCTTTTATTTTGAATTGTAATTTAAAATTTACTGTATCATAATTTGTCTACAAACAAAAAAAAATAAAAATTATTTAGCAAAAAAAAAAAAAAAGAGCACATGTATGTTTCATATGCTAGGGGTCTATGATTTGAATACAGCTCAGAATTAATCTTTATCTGCCACTGGTAAAATGTATTTTCTTTGAATGTGGGTTTCAATGCTGTTTCAATGAATGTGAGTTTCAAGGGCAGAGAAGTTTTAATGCTAGGTTTGTTTAGCAGATGTCTTAGTGTTTGTGCTGTAAAATGCAAAATAAAACTTTCAAATGAAGTCCAAATCATCATAGAAGTAAATCAGTATGCACATTAGTGTTTATGGTAAATGGAGTGAAATAGCCAAGTAATAGATCATTGGAATGGCTGCAGGGGGAGGCTCCTTTCGATCATGATTTTGTGAGGGGGAAGGGCAGCAAACTTAAAGACTGCCCCAGATGAACTATACCTCCCAACTGTCCATATTTTCAAAGAATGAATAGATTTTTGCTTCTTATTTTTGGTTTGCTCCTCATAAAATGTGTGGTTTTCTGGCAAATCATTTAGGAATTAAGTCACTAAATAATGACACACTGAGTTTCAGACTTCATAGCCTTCAGAAAAACACATGCTAAAGTAAGACCTGTAGTTCTATCAACTGTCTCAGTTTATACAAGAGCAATTTTTAGTACTGTTTATATGTTCCCACAATATATTTGGCCTTGTCCAGATTTATTGCATTAACAGGTTGAGAGGTACATGCAAATAAATTGCTTTATAGAATTAGGCGTAGCCAAACCTCTCAACTGTCCCTGATTTTGGCTCAAAATGTTGCTCTTCCCCCTAATAATCCCTCTGCAAAATAGCAATTTTGGAAGAAAACATGGAGTGTTTACAATTAAGAAATACCTGTAATAATCAGTTATAGATTACTTTTATTTCAGAAATGCATGTAGATTCTTTTATTTTGTCAGCTGCTCAAGTTAGCAGTACTAATATTAAAGTGCCCCTTCTTTGACAGATTCCCAGCTGTATTGTGTGGCTATTTTATATTTTTACATCACATTGTTGGTCCATTTTTCATAAAATTGTGTTTTTTTGGCAAATTAGTGACAAATCATTAAAGACTGAAGTTAGAAAATAATGACAGACATTTGAGTTTCAGATTTCATACCTTTCAGAAAATTCATACTAATGCAAGACCTATTCTATTATCTTTCTAAGTTTATAAGAGAAATATTTAAAAAAAATCCTTATTTTTGGGTCTTTGTCCCACTTCTTTGTATGGCTTTATCCAGATTTCTTGCTCTGAGGTTGAGAGGTATGACAAATGTGTCAGGACGATCACAGTCAGCCAGACACATTTCAAATTGAGACATACATGTTGCACGCCACTCCCCCATGTAGTGACTCTGGATGTGTCGAAGCAAGGTAAGGAGTAGTTATGCAGTGTAAATGTGCAGAATATCCCCCCCCCATCCAAGGTAGACACAAGTACTAGAGTGGCTTTTCATCTGTCCTTGATTTTTGCAGAACGGTCTGGTTTCTGTCATATTTTTTGTACTGTGTATTTATGCTTATTACTCAAAGTGCCTGTTGCTCTGTGTTTAAGTAGCAATACTTTAATGACCATCAGGTAAGCTTGGCTGAGATTGTAAGATGCAAGTAAGCTTTAATAAGCATACTGTTAAAGAATTGCCAACATTGAAAGCCTTTCTGTTGTTGCCATGTAGAGAATACTTAACTAGATAATGTATAAGACTTGGGTATTGAAATGCATATGACAGTATTTGTAATAAAGGACAGGATTACATTATTTTAAGAAGCTCATTACACTTGGAGACTTCCAGTCATCTCTGCAGGCTTTACCTGTAAACTAAACAGAATGCCAGTCGTGTGGTCCATAACCTGTACAGTAATCCTTTTAAGCAATGTATCTTGAGCTTATTTCTTGTTTGATTTTCATTTTTAGTTTGATCATGTTTTCCCGATGAAACAAGTATATAACTGTCAGGCAGCAGGTCTTTTTTTGGATAAGAAACATTTTTACAAGTGGGGGCATCAGAGATTTCTACTTTCAGCATGTTACTTGGTACTTTAATAAAGCAGAATATAAATTATAATTAAAACTGCAGTGCAAGAAGTGGTTTGAGTTGAATGCTGCTTGTTTTTCTTATACTTGATTTTGACTGGCATTCCATTGATGTATTTAAAAAGTAATTTATTTTTTCATGCCTCACAACCTTTTTATTTCCATCTAGATATTAAGTAAGTTGTCATGCAGCCAATGCATTGAAATATTTTTATTCTTCTACACTTCATTTTGTCTTGATTGGATTCTCATAATGATGGTTTGGCACCCAGGGCAGTGTATTTAGTTAGTTTTTGTGGTTTTGAGCATAGCTCCTCCCCTTTTCAAGTTGGCTACACCCCATCACATTGACCCCACCCATTCAGCTGTCTCCTGCAGTCCCCCGTTGATTTGAAGTCGCCAGCCACCACTGCTACTCACACCCCTTAAAAGTGGTATACAATAACTGCACCACAGGTCCACATTAGAATTTGACATGTATTTTTCTTTCCTATCTTACTGCCTTTTGAGTACTATTTTGACCCCTGCTATGCTATAGTTTTTCCAAAATGCAAACACAGCAACATAATTTTGTATTTGTAAAAGCTATTATATCACTTTATTTGTCAGTATCAGCAGAGTATGGACGCAAGACAGAAAAACAAAGAAATAATTGTAAGTAATATGATAAGGTTCTGTATTATTTGCATAAACATATAGCAATACATTGTAATGCCTTCCATCTCTGTTTAGTACAGATTCTCATCAACAAGAATGTAGAGATCCATGATTTAATGTATCATCAGAGCATTTTGGCTTCTCATACGTTTGATATATGTAATCACATACACTAATATTTACATACGTGCTATAATGACTGTGTATCCGTATGTTTAACTATTGAAACATTTAAGCATTCCTGAAGTCTTTAGATGACTGATAGTTTCTACTGCCGTTCAGAAGTGCATCCCATAGCTTAGAAGCAAGATCTGTGGAAGTTAAATTATTTTAGGTCTGTGATATATCGATGCATCATTTTCAAGTATTAATGCATCGTTTGTACTGGAACCTTTTTCTTAATAACTAAAATCTTGGAAAAACTAATGTTTTACCTCAAAGGATGTTATGTGTAAGAGTAAAGAGAAATGGGTCTTCTCATTGTTGATCTAGTATCCACTCGGCATGTTTAATGAATGTTTAATGCTGATGCAGTGATGTTATACATTGAGGAAGGAGTAAAATGAAGTGGCAAACATTGTTAAAAGCACTTTGAAAAACAGTTTTTTTCTACTATTTCTTGACAAGGAGAGATGGTTCATATCCTAACCATTGTAGTAAAATATTTTTACTTGTTGCTCTTTCTTCACAGATAGGAAAAAAGGACATTTTGCAAAAGTCATATGATTGAATTCATCTTCCACTTTATGCTCTTGATGTGAACTGATATGTTCAGTTATGGATATGTTATTATATTCTTAAAAAAAGTTAGCGTGGCAGTTCCTTTTCTTTAGAACACTGCAGACAAAATGCACTTGATGGCACAGTAAGGCATCTAGAAATATTATTCACATTACACCAAAAATATAAATATTATCACACACACTCCCTCTGTCCATTTGATATAGGATGGGATTATTAATTCCTTAATGGCACATCTTACAACTTATGCCAGGAAAGAAGATAAGGAGCAAAAGATAATGGCCCACGGGTTGAAAATAACCAGGATTCAAACTATATTTAATAAGTCATTGTATGTTATGACTTGAGACTTTATGAGCATTCCATGTAGTCATTTCAGCATTAGTGTACTTATCAATTCTGATATTATCATTTACATAGTCAATTGTATACTTCAACACTTATCTTTGTTAACCTATTCATACATATACACTATTACACTATTAATAATTTGATTATGTAAAGATTCATATAGAAATAGAAACATGTCCTACAATTAATTAATTCTTTTCTTTCTTTGTTCTTTTTTTTTTCTCTTAACTATTTAAGTTTAAAAACACTGATCATAATCAACTTATATATTACATCAATATTTGTTCTTTTCTCATACTAGTTAACTTATAAAATATACATAGATATCATATATTGGAGCATCAAATTAGGCAATATTTTAAAATCTTTGGTATGATGTATAATCTGATTGGATATTTTTGTAATTTCAGATAAGGAATGGATTTCATTCAATGTCAGATAAAGGTTTTACTGAAGTTAACTTATTCTTTTAAAATGTTTTCTCTTTTTTAGGCCTCAACTTAATTTTAAGTTTTATCTTTTAATGAAAGTTAGCAATTCATTTTTAAAATATAATTTATTCAAGAAGGATATGCAGGATTGAAATAATACAATTATTTGTCACCATATCATTTCAAAATTTCCAACTTTGAGCAAATAAGATAGAATTAACCTTTATTTCTTTAAACATTAATGGTTTAAATAATCCAGTGAAAAGATCTAACTTATTAAAATACTTAAAATTAAATAAAGCACAAGTAATCTTTCTACAAGAAACCCATTTTAAAATGAATGATAGTTTTACTTGGAATCCAAATGAATATTTAAGAATATCCAACTCTTCATATGTCAAAAAAAACTAGAGGAGTATTAACATTATGGAAGAAAAGCATTATCTCTCCTCAAATTATCTATAACTATGAGGATAAAGAAGGTCTTCTATCAATTATAATAATAAAATATAGTAATAGGATCTGAACATTAGTTAATGCTCATTGTTTTCCTGGTATTGGTGTAAGAACAATAAAGAAACACTTAGAACTTAGAATGAAAAATTCTAAGGGTAGTCTGATCCTAGGAGGGGATTTTAATTGTTTATTCAATGATTCAGAAACTACTAATACAAAATATTTTTGTAATACCCTTATAGGGGATAATTTAAAAAATGGATAGGTTATTTGATTTATTTTATCTTAAAAGTAATAATTCCCTGGATTTTTCTCATTGTGATTTTAGATATAAGACTCATACTAGAATTGACAAAAATTTTATATCTCAAGATTTAAAAACAAAAATACAGTACTTTACAATAATTCCTTGCCCTATTTCTGATCATAATGCACTCATGTTTCAACTACAAGCAGACTTTAAAAAATTGTCCTACACTAAAAGAATTCCAGCCTACATCACCACATTAAAGCAGTTTAAACCTTGGTTAGATTCAGAAATAACATTTTTCTTAGATACAAACCTTAATAGCAAAGTAAACATAGTAATTATCTAGGATTCCTTGAAAGCTTATTTATATGGCAGAATTATTACATGGTTTAATAATAAAACAAAGGAATGGAAGTCCGAACTATCTAACTTACAAAAACAAATCATATTAATTAGCAATGACAATACAAACATTTTCTTAAATAAGAAAAAAGAAACTGAATCTTTGAATAAAAAATATAATGATATTTTAACCCACAAAACTAATTTAGCTTTAGAAAAATTAAAATTGAATTTGTTATCAGTTTCTTCAAAGTATATACGTAACTTAGCATTGAGAATTAAAAGACACTCTATTGAAAATAATATTGTGAGTGTGTTTCATGAAGTAAGAAACAATACAAAAGTGTCTGATATAGGAGATGTCTTAAATGCATTTAGATTTCACTTTTCAGAACAATACAAAAACAAAAAACATCAATATAAAGTTTTAGATAAGGACCTGGACCTTTCTAAAATAAAAAGCTTACCAGAAAACTTAACTGATGAAATACAAAAAAAAAAATTCCTTAAAAGAAATTAATGAAAAATTTAAAGAAAGCAAAAGTAATAAATCACTAGGAATAGATGGTATTATTAATGAGATTTATTAGCTTCTACTACACTCAGCAGTATCAGTTTTACATATAGCTCTAAATGAGTCATACTTACAAGGTATAATTCCACCTTCATGGAAATATTCATTAATTACCCCTATACTAAAACAAAATAAAGATTCTCATTTGTGTAGTTCATATAGGCCAATTTCTCTGATCAATAATGATTATAAAATCTTAATGTCTATTCTAGTTAATAGATTCCAGAAATCACTAACACAACTTATCATTAAAGATCAAACAGGTTTTATATATAATAGATAAACTCAAGATAATATACAAAGAATTATAACTACCATAGATATTTTGAATAGAAAAAACCAAGAAGCTCTCATAATTGCCCTTGATATTGAGAAAGTGTTTGATTCACTGAATTGGGATTTTCTCTTTAAAATTCTTGAACTGTATAAGTTTCCTATTCAATTTATTTATTTTATAATACATATTTATAATAATAATGTATCCTATGTAAAATTAGGTCCATTTGTGTCTGAATTTGTTGAAATAACTAAAGGTACTAGACAAGGATGTCCAATGTCCCCAATCTTATTTGCTCTAGCAATGGAACTTTTCTCCTTGACAATACAATCTAATCCTAAAATTAAATGATTTAATATAACTAATCAATTTGATTCTAAGATAATGTTATTTGCAGATGATATTCTACTCACTTTAAAAATTTCAGAAGAGTCTTTACAAGAATTAGATATATTAATTAAAAAGTGAGTTGTATTTCAGGATTAAAAATTAGCAGTTCTAAATCTAAACATATAATTTTTAATAATAAAAAAAAATATGATAATATTAATTTGAATACAAATGAAATTACTTGGAAACAGGTCTCTTCTTTAAAATATTTAGGAGTTGAAATATGTGAAAATATTGATTTAACTTTAAATACTAATTATAATAGCATTGTAAAATATTAAAAGTTCTTACAGGGAAATGGAATAATTTATATTTAAATTTTGAAGATAGATTACAATTAATTAAAATGATTTTGTTATCTAAAATAAATTATATTGCTTTATCTATTCCTATACTACCCAGTAAAAATACTTTAAAAGCAATAAATAAAATTCTATTAAAATTATTATGGCACCCCCAAAAAATAGAATAGCCTTATCAAATCATGTTAGACCATGGGAGTTAGCAGGAATAAATTTCCCAGATATATAGTCATATATTAAAGTTTCTAATCTTAAAATAATTATAAACTGGATTAATCCAAATTACTCTTCAGCTTGGAAATCCTTACAGGCAGCCGTTATATTAAATGAAAATAAATTAATAAAAAATTTACAATTTAATGATCTAAGTAATAAGATTTGGTATGCACTTTGTATTCATTTACAATATAATACTATTAAATTCACCAACCTAAACTATATAAACTCTATTTATAATACTTTTAGAAGTTTTCTTAATAATAATATTGATATCAAATTGTGGATACAGTTATTATTTCCTTTCAAAATTACAAAAACTTCTTCAATGATATTAGTATGGATATTCTTAATAATTGGGAAGAGAAAAAATGTACTTGTTGGTATCATTGCACAATAAATTTAGGTACCCAGGATGCACATAATTTAATCAAAAGTTTTAATTTATCTAAATCAGATTGGTTAGCTCTTAATAGTTTAATTCCATTAACTCAAGATTTATGCAGAACAATTGAAACCTCTTCTTTTAACTCTTTGCCCAAATTTATAGCTCTTATACACGGAACATTACAAGAATGCACTTGGGAAAATTTAACATCAAAACTTTATAAAATTATTATTAATTACACATCTATTCCGAATAAGAAATTTTGGAACTTTATTTCTAAGGATTCTATGTTGTCTCTAACATCTGAAAATAAAGCTAATCTTTTATTTCTATTAAATTAACTTCTAATTTGCAGGTTTGGAAGATTTTTTCTTGGAAATTTTTACATAGAGCTTTTTACACTCCTAATAAAATCGCTAAATTTAATCTCTCTAAGGAAGTAAAATGTTGGAGATGTTCAATAATTTGTAAAGCTGATTGGTCTCATATATTTTATGAATTATCTTATATAAGTAAATTTTGGGAAGATATTGCTAAATTTCTTCAAGCTATTTTCAGTGATCCCTTTATTTTATCAGAATCTTTAATTTTTTTGAATGTAACTGATTTTACTATTTGTTTGTGTCTTTCGGCTTTTCCCAGTTAGGGGTCGCTACAGCGGAACTCCGGTCCGCTAATGATTAGCAGTAGATTTTTACGTGCTGAGTTGCTGGCCCTGATGCACAACCTTCAACAAAGGTACGCCCATTCATGCATGTCTCCACACAGAAGATGCTCTAGCTGAGAATCAAACAGGACAACATTTACTGTGAGGTGACAACGCTACCGCAGCACCACCACCGCAGTCTATGTAACTGATTTTACTATATTGAATAATAATAATAAATATATTCTTTGGTCAATATTGGCAGTTGCCAGAAAATGTATTACGAGAAAATGGAAATCACCTTCAATTCCAACTCTTGAAGACTTCATGACTCTGTTGGATAAAGTAGCATCAACAGAAATGCAATCCAAAGAATTAAGATTTTTTTTCCAAAAAATGGACTAATAATCCTTGGAAGAAGGTTTTATCCCTTATTAAGACAATGAATTCAGATCTACTTTCAATCAACTAATTAACTTGGAGTTTGGATTGTTGAATCTTATATGTCCTTCTTTATATATGTATATAATTTGCTACTCTCTAATATATTGTTTGAGGCCTTTGTACATTTTGTATATAGTTTACCATATTTCATTTTTCAAATTGTAAATGTAAGTTCAAAATGTCTTCTTTTTCTCTTTATTGGAAAACAATAAAAAAATTTTTGAACAAAAAAGTGGTATACTCATCTTTGTCAAGTTTGATGATGTCACCATCCTACAAATATACCTGTGGGAAAGTGAAATCACAGTAATGTGTATAACACGTTGTGTAAATGCATATTGCTGTCGTATCATAATGTAGTTAGGAAGGAGTTTGAATCTCACACTTGCTGACTGTGTGTAAGAGTGTGTGACACCATTGGTCAATGTGGAGTGGGCTTTGATTTTTCTAGTGTATGACATATCACAATGACAACTGTATGTGCATTATACATGTAAGGTAACTGTGGGGCAAAGCCATATACATACATGTGACCTCAATTATTTCATAGGTGGGTACTTTGCTTTCTCCATGAAAGCATCTGTTATCTTTGCCAGAGCATGCTGGCACTTTCCAGACCTTAGGTCACTTCTGTATGCTTGTGACAAGCTTAGCCACCGCAGTGATCCCTGGGCTATGTATTCTGTTTCAGATCCAACCATATCGGTTTCTATTGAAGAGTGTGAGCGAGTGTTTATGCTTGAGGTATATTTGAATCCTGTTCCAAAGCAAGCAAAGATGGCAAAGATGACTAATCATTATAGGTGTGCAACACCCTCTGTGGATCTGCATGCAAACCCTTTATTGCTTATGTGCTCCACAGAGGGATTTCCAAAACCCTTTGGTAATGTGATTATCAAAGCAGAGATGAGTAACACATGGCTCTATGTATACATTAGTACCTGTTCCAAATTTTGGGGGCTACTACCTATGTGGTACTCTGGGGATATGTTTTCTTTGGCTTATAGCTTTACAGCTCAATTTTGACCCAGGTATCTGTCTCTATGATACCCTTTTGGAGGATGTGTGTCATCTGGAGAATAAAGTATAGCCCACAGTATGCATTTTCATCAAACGTGGGCAGACATATCCCTACTGTGTTTGCTTGTACCTAAGAAAGCTATATGCCAAACAGGAGTGGTCCCAGGACTGTGTGCAGGTGAATACCACTTTTTACTGGCATAGAATTGTACATGGAGGCTGCAAATGTTATTGTGTGTCCTACATCTGTTCGTCAGTTGTCAATTCATCATCTAACAATCGTTTATGGTCAGTGTGTTGAGGTTATGTATAATACCAGAATGTGGGATGGGTATGAATTGCTGGTTAGCTATAGCTTGGCTGTGTGGACCTCCTCTCCCTCACCTAGAGCCTTGTTAACTGGCTTGAAGTCTATTAGGTGTAGGAGCCATGATCTGGCCTTTAGAGAACCTAAGTGGGTATGGTGCAGTGTTTGCAGGTTCATAATGTCTCTGTTAATGAGTTCCATAATGCTGTGCTCCATAGCCTTCCAGATAACATTTGTCTGGCTTATAGGGTGAGAGTTTCCAGGATCTGTTGTAGTTCTACCCTTAATCAATTTATGTTAACATTTGCACTGGGTGTGACGAGGGTGGACAGGATTAGGAATAAGTATATTAGAGGGTCAGCCAAGGTTTGAAGGTTAGTAGACCAAGCCAATTAGGCAGGATTAAGTTGGTTTGTACATATGCTGAGGAGGGATGCAGAGTATATTGTGAAATAGATGCTAAGGATGAAGCCACCAGCTAACAGGAAAATAGGAATGCCTAAGATGAGGTTTATGGCTGTGGTGAGAGAGGACATGCAGGTGGATGGTGTGACAGTACAAGATGCAGAGGGCAGGAAGAAATGGAAACAGATGATCTACTGTAGCGACCCCTAATGGGAGCATCCGAAAGGAGAAGAAGAAGAAGACATTGTAGCTCAAGCCTTGTGGACTGTGAACACCATTACCGTGCATTATTCCACAAGTATGTAACCTGTATAGAGGCTGCATCTGGGCAGAGTGTTTAGATGAGTGGTGACTTCATATGTCAGCTTGTGTATGACACAGCCAGGGACACTGTCCAGTACCATTTCCACTGTGGTTTGGACTTTGGTAAAGAGATGTTTTAACTAGAGTGTCTGTGAATCATCAGGTTTTGCAATCTTCAGGTCTGGAAATGTGGCCCTTGTGTAATGACAGGGTAGTGAAATCTGCATTCAAACTGTCTGACAAGATATTGGTAATGTCAGTCAGATAAGTGTACTTTGTGACCATTTACATTAACTGTTACTCAATCTGAGATTTCCCCTGTAGATTATAAACAACACTAAAGAGAGCTTTAGTGTTGTCTTTGGAATCCTTGCCATTTTGTATTTTGAAACTTGCCTTGTATGTTTAATGAGGGCTTGTATTTTCCCAATGATAATGACCAGAGAGGTTATCCCTTCTTGGTATGTAACTCTTTTTTGGTACAACTTCACACCTTCTATTATATATATATTTAGTTTATGGCAGGGGTCCATGAGACTAATGCACTTTTACTGTATAAGTGAGAATTTCTTCTGTTTGTGATAGCACGGTCCAGGCAACCTTGTAGGTGAACAGTGTGCATTACTAAAGGATTATGCAGCTGGGACAGTGTTAACCTTAGTAATACAAACCAATGACAGATAGCAACAACAGCATCACCCACAGCACAGTGTCAACCTGTGTCATACACCCACATGCGTACTCAAGTTCCAAAATGTGTGTAGTACAATGCATACTAGCCACCAATAGAAACTATGGAGTGTTAACACTGGCCAATACAGGGCATGTCACCCTGTCCATGTGTCCAATATGCATGTACATGCAGACAGTGCACCTCCACCATGTTCACAAATAGACACCTGCAAACATGTGTTGCACACACCACACACTTACTGTCCACTGTATAACGCATGCTGACACAACTACACTCATCAGCCAAATGGCACATGGAAACACTGGTGAAAACAATATAACCTTGCTAATTACAGCTTTAATGCATCATGCCTGCTCAGCTACACCTTCAAGGATATCATTACACTTTACTGTGGACAACATGCTACACATGCAACCATTGCTGTACTTTATTAAAGTCACCCTGTGCATCACCACCATGTTAGCCTGTTCCTGCATCAATGTTACAGATGACAGGAGGTGGCACAGGTTTCATCATATGCACAGGGTGTGTTGTTAGTTTGCCAGAGGCCTACACTGAGCCATACAATCGACATGTGTGTGTGAGTGTGTGTGTGAGGGCCATGAATACTGTTATGGGCCAATGTTGATGTCATGTGTGTGGGTATGTGTTTGTCCTAGGTTTCTGGTTTATGTGTGTGTGTCTGCATGCATACAGTTCCACCATGTGGCTGCGATATATGGGGATTTGTGAGACAGCCACAGACTGTACCTGGCAGGCTTTACAGATCACCATCTCTGGCCATGGATATGGAACCTGTGCCTGGCAGGGCTGCTACAGACAGTATCAGGTACTAATCCAAATTGGGTACTATCCAAAGAGGTTGACAAATGTCCACTGGATCCATGTCCCTGCTGGGACTGGCCAGAGCCATGTGCACGTGGTCTGCTAGGACGGTCTATGGACAGCCTCCCCAACATTGCTGGGGCTGGTACTGGCACTACGGGAGCAGCTGTGACTGGCTGGATGTTCACTGTGACCTCCAGCTGGTGATGTTGCTGACATACATCCACATAGTCTCAACCATCCCGCACTGTCATGACACATGGACATGACATTGTGGAAGACATCCAATGTCTCACCCCAACGTCTATCAATGACCTCAGTGTAGTTACGTATGGCACCTGCTAGGTCATGCATACTGTCATTTACAGAGGTGTAATGAGCCCTTTGTGCCCTTAGCCCCTGTCTGGTGTACCGCTCCATTCATGTCTGTGCCTCCATGACAGCCTGGAACATGCATGTGGTAGAAAGAGGTGTTTCATGTCTGCCAGGGGCATGATGACCAGCAGTGCTCTGATGAGAACTCCTGGGCATCTGCCTATGTGGTACCATTCCAGACATCTGGCTATGGCTGCTGTGTCCTGATACATGTGCCATAGATACCACACTGTCCTGGCCAGTGTCAACCATACACTGTCCCTCAGCTAAGGGCAATGGTGATGATGGATGTAAAGGCAGTATGACTGTGTGCATGGATGGGGTGGAGACTTGTGTACTGTCAATTGGTGGCCCAACAACAAACCCTGACAAACCTGCCTGTGCCTCAACACACCTATCCTCATGATCACTGTCTGTCTCAGTGACATGAGGTTCCCTACTGTACTGAACCAGCCCTAGCTCGCCACCTGTGAGAGGAAAACAGGAAACACACTTTAAGACCTGAGCATGACTTCAGACCACATGCACACATGCGCACATGCAAACATGTGCACATGCACACATGCACATGCACACATGCGCACATGCACACATGCATGGATGCACACATGCACACACACAAAACTACACTCCTCCCAAAAGCAGACACACACAACACCAGCAATCACAGAACATATACAATAGCAGGTGATGGTGGGGTACAGTATCACAAGCAAAACAGTCATATCACACATGTCAGCATGCAGGACATGTGTTGCTCAACAGCATGTAGTGCCAGTGTAGTCAGTCCTTGTTACTAACAGTATACATGGCTTTGATGCATTTGTTTTGTTATTAGGTGATGGCCCTCCCCCTGGAACACAATGCATACATGGACACAACATTGCTGTGCAGGTATTCATAACCCTGTGTTGTACATACCATTGCTGGATGTGTATCTCTGTGTCAGATAGGTATCCAATGCTGATTATAGCCTCTTGTGTCTTTAGAAAATAATTGTGGACACATTTTTAGCACATGCATGATCAGTATTCACACAACATCATCAGTGGGGCATGGAGAATTGATGGAATACCATTCGGCCACCTACCCAATGTACGGTACATATGGTGAGCGTAGATCATATTGTGGACATGCCAGTCTCATCCATGACATGGCATGCTATAACACAACTGCATATTTAAACACTACACATACCCAATATGTGTCATATGATCTAGCCACTCAATAGCATTACAAGGCATATATGTGTCAGTTGTGCAAATGGTGATTGGTATGCATACTGTTTAGAGGTGCATATGTGTGCACACACGCATCATTATGGGGTGTAGTAATGACAGCTATGTGTAGTACTGTGGTTTCAATAACTGGATGGGGTATAATACCATAGGCCATCATCATGAAGCATCAAGTGGTCACTAAAGGCTACAAATGTTTCACAAACTAGCACTAATCATGCTGTGCTGGAACTGTACTACCTTGGCTAAATTCACCATTTCACAACCAGTTTTTACGTGAGTTTGTAATGAGGCCAATAAAGAGCATTCCCTGACATGAATGTGTAGTGTGTTGCAGAGTGTTTAAATGCCCCAGGATAGGCCTCTACCCCTCAGGTATATTATGTGTAATGTGTGGATGAGCTTTTGGATACTGGAGTGTGTCTTTACAGAGGGTTTGGGAATCCTTTATGTGTAGCATGTTAAAATGCTCTGTGTATGACATAGATGTGTATGTTATGTGCATGTTGAGTATCAACTGCGCCTATTCAATGGTCACTACAATCTAGCCACATTTGTTTGAGATGGTCTGGGTAGTGCATGTGTTTGAGGCAGCTAATCACATTAGTGAGATGTGTTTGCTCTTACACCAAACATGCACAGCATGCATTATGGGTAGGTGTGTTACATGTGTACATGGCCTACACCTTAACTATAATATGCACTTTTTATTTATAATAACAAATGTAGAACACACTCACCAACATCTGTCCGCTGCTTTGATGTCACCCCAGAGGGACCAACATAAAGATGAAACAGTTTGTCAGTGGCCACAACTGTGGCATTGCTACAGTGTGTTTGCTATCTTACAGTACAACAGCAGTTTACATTCACAGGGCTACAGATTATGTTCCAAATGATCAGTATTGCACAACAACAGGCTCCACATCCTTGAACGACACACTCCACATCTCACATATGCATGATCTACCAATACAGATAACAATAGTCTACAGATATGCCATGTTACCTGCATGCTCCATGTGTGCCTGCTGGGTGGTTCCAACCTCCATCATGGTGTATGTCTGCTGCTGTTGTTGTTGGGCAGGTGCCACCAGGCTCATGAGCAGCTCCTCCACTCTGGTGAGGGAGGGGGTGGATATTAACACCACTCCCTTTTGCAAGCTGTTGTCTATGCACATCAGCGGCACGCTGACGGATATGTCTGAGAAGATCACTGCAGTGGTGGCGCACCTGCTCATATGTCCGGTTATGCAGGCCTACCTCATTGACCCTGCGGACAAGATCTTGCCACATTGCAGTACGCTCCTGCCGGTCCTGGCTGGTTCGTGAAAACATGAGACAGTAGTGCTGAATCATACTGCTAGTAATGATATCATCTTCAGCACTACTGTAACTCGGGTTCCTGTGGTGGGCCATAATCCCTGGAAGACATAAATACAAAAATATATCTGAGCAAGTCATATGGCACATTTAGCATTATACAGTACATATATCACTGAACTGCCATATATAGCAACCTATAAGCTAACCGAGAGTGAAACACTGTAACTGACACTTATCACTGCTCACCCCACAACTGCTTGAAAGTGCCTTGCTCACTCTCTATCTAATGAACCATGTTCTGCACAGCAACAAAATAAAATCACTATATAAGACTATACAAGAATACTTGGCACACTCTATGCAACACGATGCACCACCTAGCCACAGCAGATATACATCAAGCTGATGTGTAAAGAAATATATCATCCATCACAATCAGTTTAAGGTCCAGTAAATGTATTACTATTATACCACACAACTTGTTAATGCCAAACCTATGGCCAAAATATGTGCACAACTGGGAATATAGGTCACATACTGCTGTAGTACACTATGAATGTTGCTAGATATGCAGTTATATGAATTACCACACATATGTCAAAGGACATGTTACAGACATACCCCCACACACATCAGACATAATTACAGGACACAAAGGTATGACAACCCAGATAAGCTATCAGTGTGTACCATACAGTACTGTGTGTCAGTACTTACACAGCCCATATACATTTTACCTTTCATAGTGAGAATATCAATTATACAAAGGATGTAAGGTGTACAGTAATGTAATAAAATCACACAGTCTTGGGATAAATGCATTGAAGGTGTTCACAGTCCAGGTAGTTTTAGCAGGCCTTACTGGCTTCAACATTGCAAACTGAACAAACCACCCACACTGTTTAACCACCACATGTCATATACCAGCACTGTATGCTGTCTGGTTTGTCACACACTAAAACATATATACAAATATGCACATACTAACCTTCACCAACATATATATCCCACCCTTCGCAAACAGTTGCAATATGTCCCCTGCTCTATGCACACATAAGATGTGAATATATATGACACATATATATTTCTCCATATGTGTGTGGAATACACACACATGGTCCACACTGTTGTAAGTCCCTGGACCTCACAGCTGAACTGTTAGGCCTTGCTGCAACACAAACAGATGTCACATATGAACAGAGACTAATATTAGTGGGGTATATAAGGCAAGAGATGCTAGATAAGCATACTAGAATGCTATAGCTGTTGCCAATGCTAAGCTACACTTTAATATGATTATCATGCATGTGTTGCTCTGTCAGACCCATGTTTTTATAATGTCAGTGCTAATCTCCCCAACAGCCATTGGACACACTACTGTACAGAACACAGATAACATGGATCAGATCTTTGACATTTAATGCTGAGATACAAATTTCACAGATATGTCCCACTGCCCACAGGTACACACACAATATTGTTCATAGCAGTAGTTAAGCAGAACATCTGTGCATAAAGAAGTACTGCTGCCACATGAATGTTTCACATTATGTAGTCTATTCTTCAATAACATTTACTACATGCCAGTAAATACATATGTGTCACATACCTTTCCTTTATATAATTTGGTAATATTTATTTTTCCTTCTCTCTCTCTCTCTCTCTCTTTTTCTGTCTCTCTCTCTCTCTCTGTTAGCCTCTGCAATAGAGTGATTGAGTTTGTTGGCAGAGATTGCAGCCTGCTTTTGTAGGAATTTGCACATGAGCATGTGATGGCCTCTGCACCAATTAGTGGCCACCATTTGCTAATTGCATGCAGCCTGCTGTGTAGTAATTGCAGTAATCAATGCCATAGCAACCCAGTACTATAAATTGCTTATCATGTAGGCATGGCCCTTTCAGTTTTCCAAGATGGAGATCATCCTTGTTTGGTGTGGACATCATTGTTTAAGACAGAAGTTTGGTATAGTTCTTATATCAGAAGCCAGGGGTGTAGACAGAGATTTACATTTTGTACTCAGACCTAATGTTGCTGCTTCCAGTACCCACTTGCCAGTGTAGAAATGTACTCATCCCTCAAAATGCTACCCCAAGATACATGGAAAGATGTACTTTCTTTTCAACTGTTACAATTAACTGCCATACAAAGCTAGTTATAGAGATGTGTTCCTTTGGCACAAGAATTGCTTGTGAACTGCTATACTGTTAATATTCATTTACTCAGTTCTAAACAGCTTGTTCTTTTTTAGTGTTGACATTAGCACAAGCTGCTCAGAAAAACTGGACACATTTCAGTACTGTGAGTATGCTTACCTACATCCTTGGTAGACCCTGCACACACAGGTATATTCTACATTTGGGTAGAGTTGCAGAAGTACAGAGAGCGTAAGTACTATTGTGTGGATTTTATCTTGCTGGACTTAACAGGGTTGCTGTGTACATGTTAGTTTATCAAGGCAAGTAGTCTGTCTGCGTAACTCCCAACTGTGGACCTATCCACATGATAGCCAGAGAATAGCCTGTTATTTTTGTCTGTGCACCACACAGGTCTTTTGAGCAATAGAGCAATGGCATTCTTATAGTTGGTTGCTTACCAATACATCACTACATCCATTTGTATTTCAGTGTTGTATTCCTACATAGGGGTATGCTTCTGAAACTCCTTCCAAAGCTATCTGCAGAGTGTGTAACAGTAGGAAGGCTAATATGCCTCTGTGATTCTGCCTCTGCCAGACCTCTCAACCAATCAGGTACATATTTGAACAGACTCAGGGAAAAGTCAAGAAAAACTCAGGGACAATCAGGGACACCTTTAAAATATTAGTGCCATTAAGATGAAACATTGAGAGAATCAGAGCATATGAATTAATACACCTTTTCTGAAGTAAAAAAGTGTCTAACTTTTAATTATTGTCATTATTCATTAAGTGTAATTCCCCACCTTTCTGCCCAAAGTCCGTAGTTTTAGGAAGGATTCAGAGGGACAGAGCTAAAATTTGTGTCAAAATCAGGGACATTTCTGAAAATTAGGGACAGTTGAGAGGTATGGCCTCTGCCCTAAACATATATGCCAGTGTTTTTCCTGCTGTGATACTGTGTGGGGTTGTAAAGTGATGGTGTAACATTATTTCCTGCTAGAATGGCTGCTTCTCTTATCACAGTCATGTAATGTAAGCCCACAACAACTGTTGGTCAACATCCACAGAACAAGTTGTGTGGTATGGTATTCCTAATTTTCCTTTACATTCACACATTCTGATGCATTATATCTATATTTAAGTGCCAACTTGATGTATATCTACCGTGGCTTAGTGGTACTTCATGTTGTGTAGTGTGTGCAAAGTCTGGGGTTCGAGATTTACAGAGGTGTTTTATTTTGTTCCTGAGCAGAACAAGGGCCCTCACATACAGAGTGACTAAAGCACTTTTAAGCAGTTGTAAGCGGGTTTGCGTGGGTTTGCGCATTGTTGTGCATTGCTTAGCCAAACGCAAACAAGCTCAAACCTGCGCAAGCCCACTCACTACTGTTTAATAGTGCTTACTCCCGCTCACCCCCACACTAATTTCTTTGAAAGAAAAAAAATGGGGAGATAGGAAAGTGGTTAGAAAGGGGCATAAAGTGGGAAAGACAGTATGGAAAATAGCTTGGGATGTGCAGAACGGGTGTAGGAAAGGTCCATAGCTGCCCATTTCTTCAACAGCAACAGCTGTGCATATGCAATACATTTGGATGTAGATATGAACCCTTCAACCCCTGAGAGAGGGTTGAGGACAACAAAGTATGTTGTAATGTCAATTAAATAACATTTCATGTGTCCAGTTGATGTGTGCAAAATGGGCAGCTATGTATGGGGCTTAATTTTTTTTTTTGGGAGCAGATTGCACTTTTTTTATTTTCAGGTGAGAGTGGAATGTGGGGTAGGGGAAGTAGGTATATTTGGGGAGGTAGGTTGGGGAGGTAAACAGACAAGACAAACAAGACACATCCAGGGATAGTATATGACACGTGGTGGGTGAACACCTTTGATGGAGAGGGATATTTGGAAATTGCAAGCCCATGAGCCACCAGATGGAAACAGTGGGACTGAGGTCCCCACCCATGGGCAGTCACCACTGCACTTTCACATCCCAGAGGGTGGATGTGCTGGGGGCTGTGTAGGAGGGGCAGGCTGACCCAGGAGTTGTGCCACTCGGGCCTCAAGCTGGCGTAGAGGATCTGCAACAGAACATTCAATCTCTCTATGCACCACAGCCCAGACCATTTGAAGGGTGATAGGTGCCCCTCCTCCCACCCTTGCATGGTGCCAGGTGCCATGGCCAGCTGAGGTGGGACAGGTGGGTCCGCTGGGACTGGTCTTACCATATGAACTATGTTTTGGAGAGTTTAATAAAGATATGGGTTAGTAACAGTCAACAGCATTCCCACTTAGTTATAACAGCATGCAGAAGTATTCCCATTAAACCGACACACCAGATTTTCAACAGTTGAAAAGCAAGCATAACACATGCATATATAGAACAATAGTGGACATTACAACAGCATGCAGGTTGAAATGATGGCAGCAGGCCACCAATATTGTGGTATTTTAACAGAGCACATGCATAGAAATAAATGCAAATATTTATAAACCAATAGGACATATGTCCCAACAAATGATTTGAGATTTGACATACCAGTTGAGGTTTGGAATTGCATTTTTATGCACATACAATAGGGTGGGAAAAGATAGCTCAATTAACAACTTATATATCCTTCTAGTTTTCACTACATTCCTATTAACTGCAGTTATATGTCCCTTACATGTATTATCACACTACCCAATGTCCTTATATTCTGCAATTGGATTTTGCTAGATCATTATATACATGAGCTGTATCTTACATACAAACTGTCCAAGATGCAGATGTTACTGAAACATACTAGAGTTGCTCACACACACACTACTGCTAAGATGGTACACTGACAGATCTACTTTCATATAATTATCTAGATATGTTCAGGTGAAAGTATCAGTTATATGTTAACAGCTCCCTACATTTCTGGCAGCACACTGACATTTCTGGGGAACACAATACCAAGCTACTCATGTGCCAGATTAACCTGTCCATGCTGGCCATGAACCAACAGTTGAGGGCTGTACATATGCATACAAGCTACTGGCACTCCCTTCATCAACATTATATGGGCCTAACCAAGTGTGGGTTGACACTGTTTAATACAACACTACTATTTGTAGAATGTAACAGTACAACAACATATCAAAGAAAATGACGCAGACGCACTGCATAAATCATACATTTATTAAAGGATTATTATACCTTTATTTATTGTGTTAAAAGACTTTTTGAAGGCTCTCTCATTTATTTTATATAACAGTACATACAGAATAATTACTAACCTGCCTCATGATGCAGCCTTTGCAGCCTATCTTCATGGGCTTGCAGGTTCATAGCCCAGTCACCTGCAGCTGTGAAGTAAATGCAGTGATATTGAGACATACCTATCTGTAGTATAGACAAGAATAGCAATTCTTAACTACTTAATACAATGGCTACTTACTCAGTACTGGGGCATTAGTATTGTATGGGATTCCTGGATCGACTGGTCCAGTTGATCCTCCCTACGTCTCTTCAGGTCAGAATAATGGTACCTGACCTGCTTAGCAGTTCAAGGAACACCGGTGGCACTGGTGAGATCATGGGCAAGTCTGTTCCAGGCCTTTGTTTATATTGGGTGCCCTGGTACTGGCCCCACAGGAGTTTTTCCTTATGATTGTGCACAAGGAGCCAAACCATAATTTTGGACTCCTGGATGCCCCAGTGTTGCTCTCTAAATCGAGTGCCTTCACCAATACCGGCCATGCTGACTGCAGAAGGAAGCTACAACCAGTTACAGCAAGTATTCTCACCTGTGGAGCTTAAATATGCCTCATTTCCCACACTTATTTGTGACTGCC
This sequence comes from Protopterus annectens, assembly GCF_019279795.1. Classification (NCBI taxonomy): domain Eukaryota; kingdom Metazoa; phylum Chordata; order Ceratodontiformes; family Protopteridae; genus Protopterus; species Protopterus annectens. The sequence goes on from NC_056731.1 coordinate 1,007,099,487, forward strand.
CAGTTTTGGAAAAACTCAGCTGTAGGCACGCCTGCTTAGCTGATGTTGGCAATGTTTAAAATTCCTTTGATAGATATGTGTCTGTTGAAAATGCATGTTTGTGAAATGCTGTCATGGCTTAGTGGTTAATACTGTGACTATAGTACACAGTATCCTGAGTTCGAGCCCTGTCAATGCTTTTTATTTCCCTGCTGGGCAGACCTGACTGGTTAAAGAACAGTAAAGCAGGTGTGAGCGTGTTTAACCGACTTTGCTCAACTTTGCCTGACTTTGCCCAACATTGCCTGATGTTGCCCGAATTTGCGCTGGTTAGCACGGCGCATAGCTATGCGCAAATAAGTTGCAGTTGCACTGGTTAGGACGGTGCACAGCTATGCGCAAATACATTGCGGTTGCGCTGGTTAGCGTGGTGCGCAGCTAAGCGCAATTGTATTTAAATATGCTCAATACTGGTAAAATGTGCTTAGCAGTGCTTTACATTTCTTAAAATATGCTACTCATGCATCAGAATGCATAAACATTTCACCTTCATATATATATATATATATATATATATATATATATATATATATATAAAATTTGTGCACTACTACATTTAGCATTTCAAAGCTTTTTACAAAACTTATACATAAAAAAATGTCAGGAAATATTTTTGTATACAGATTTCCCACAGAAAATTGAATGTGTAGTAGTGGGACTCGAACCAGCAATGCCTCCTCTTTGTGCGAAAGCTCTAACCACTACGCTATTGCTATGTTGCTTAATTAGCATATATTTTTCTTATTATCCTCTTCTAGAGTCTAAGCTGCTAAATGTAGCTAAGCAATGGGCAAACCCACACAAACCCATGCAACTACGGGCAGCTATATAGGAAGAAAAAAAAATATTTTTATTTTTAATTTTGTAAGCTGTTTAACATATGGGGGAGTGTAGTGTTACATTGTACACATGTAAGCGGACTCGCTCATGTAACTCGAAAGTGCGGCATTTCTTTTTTGCAGGGGCGTGGATTTTTGGACTGCTCGGCAGTCTGACACGCCCCCTAAACTCATCCACGCTCCATGTAAGCTTTAGAATTGAGGCAGTGCACCCTCATTAATATGCAGGGTGCGCTGCCATCGTACTCTTACACTGGCACTTCTGTGTAAGTCTAATCTAGTCTTATACGGAAGATTAGTAATCCGGGGGATTCTGTTTCTCTATGATTTTCTCATATTATAAATTAAAATATGAAAATATAAAACACTTCACTCTGAAGTATATTAAAAGTCAGACAGTCCTACAAAACTGCAGAGATAATGATATTTGCAAAATGGGAATGTTAAAGGGAGTATGTTTCCCTTTCACAGGCACTGATTTTTATTTTTTATTTTTAATAAGTAAGTTTATCTTTCCTCACAAATTACATTATTAAGAAAAATAGAAGTCTTTCAAGCAATTAAATATCACTCCCCCATTTAATCCTTGCACATCCCAATTCTCTGGCAATTGCCTGAAAGTGTAAATTCATAGCAGATTAGCCTGAAGATCAACCTTAGGAGGCAATGCCTCAGCTACTAAATATTTTGTATGTGTGACTGCAGGTGAACACATAAAACAGTTACTTGCAGAAGTCTGTGTTAATGCACCTCTAACTTTTAAAAACATTGTATGTATCTCTAGAGACTGCTTATGCATGCCCTTGCCATGCCATGTTAGGTCTTACAAAAATGTATTTCTTTGTTTTGTTTTTTTACAGATAGAATGCTGTATCTGCTAAAAACCTTTGTCAGGCCTATTGTTGTTAAGTATTTTGATTTTCCTATGATCTCTTTCAGCTCACCTCTTCTGGACATAAGAATACTGTCATACCTTGAATGGCTATTCACTTTTCAAAAATTCCTTACAGAATCTGATGCTTTCATTACATTTAAGGAATAGTCATATTAGGCTTCTCCGTTCAGTCCGTGATGCTGCTATTACTCCATATTTGATCATTTTTGAACTTCTGTCACTATTTTTATTTTTGAGAACCCACTGCTTTTAAAGTTTCAGACTAACCTTCACTCCAGTTGTGTCGTCATTATGTTATAATCTGTTGATTTAGTTCTTCCTGGTGTTTCTGACAATTCTTCTTTGCCATTGTTTATTACTTGCCTTTTGGGCTTTCTACATAGACTCTTTTAGATGTACTTCAGGTAGAGATTCTTTGATCTCTTCTCTGTAAATTTCAGCCTGCAGGCTAAACATTGTACTTCATTATCTAGCTTAAATACATTAATATAAAACATTTGTTCTACCCCCTCCTTTCCTGGGTGTGTAACGTTTGTAGTTTAGTGCATTTACTCTTTCAATTACACAAAGGACTCATGCCAGCTAACCAGAAATGTGCTCTCTGTGGGGATTACCAAACTAATACCTGATTTTCATTTAAATACTGATGTTGGTCATCCTTATTTTAGAGATATCGATGCATCTGGTAAACATTCTTTTCTTGAACATAAACAACTTATTGTATCCTGTAGACTAGCAGGATGTCCTATCACACTTTTGAATGTTGCCTTTTCTTCATTGCAATTGTCACGCAGACTGTGGAAATCATGCCATACCAGACATCAAATGGTGCAAATCCATACAAATGCAAAATGTCTCTTAATGTGAGTAGCTAGTAGGGAAACAGCTGGTACCAATTCGTACAATATTCATCAGTTATGTTTCTAACTATTACTTTACTTAATTTTTCTATTAAATTAGCAGTTGATAGATGGTACACTTTTTTTTAAATTACTTAAACTTTTGGCACAGTCAGTTTAATACTCTAGACATAATGGGGGTGTTTTGGTCAGCAAGTGTCTCTTTAAACATTCCTACTCTAATGAGTAACAGTATTACTTCTTACATAATAGTTGCAG
>NC_056731.1:1007107377-1007277377 GCF_019279795.1 Protopterus annectens
CTTTTCATTGAATCCATTTCCAAATTAACGTCATCTTTCTCTAACACCACTGCATTCTCCAAAACTCCCTTACCATCCCCAACCATCTCTCTACCCTACTCTGCTACTACTTCCTCATTCCCATCTACTAACTCCCATCCCTCCACTCCTCCTACTCCTACTACTTCATTAGCTTCATCTGCCCCTAATTCTCCCTCTTCACACTCCTTTTTTCTCATTAAAACCTATACCCACTTCTACTATAAAGAAACTCCTTATGAAACTGAAGCCATGCACCAATGCTCCTGATAACATCCCTTATTACTTTCTTAGCAAAGCTGCTGAAGCAATCGCTTACCCTATTAGCATTTTAATCAACCGCTCTATCCAAGAATGTATAGTACCCCAAGTCTGGAAAAGGGCCTTTATCATACCTCTACATAAAGGTGGCAACAACAACAATGTTACTAATTTCCGCCCCATCGCTATTCTGTCCCCCATCTTTAAACTCCTAGAAAAGTGTATCCAACTACAACTCCTTCCACATCTCTTAGATAATCATCTACTAACTCCCGCACATGGATTCAGACCACATCATAGCACTATGACCGCCCTCCTCTCCTTCCTTGAAACTGTAAATAAAGCCCGCGACTCTGGCCAAATTGTTTCTACCCTACTACTCGACCTCTCTAAGGCCTTTGACACTCTCTCACAGCCTGCTACTAACTAAACTTTCTAAACTTAACCTATCTCCCTCCTCCTTGAACTGGTTCTCCAGCTACTTATCTAACAGATCTCAAGCAGTCAAATGGAAAAAGGGCACCTCCTCATTTCTAATTACTCCTACTGGGGTACCCCAGGGCTCTATACTGAGTCCCCTTCTCTTCAATATATTTATAAATGATTTCCGCAACTCTATCCCGTTCTCAGACATCATCCAATATGCCGATGATTCTGCTATTATCTGGGCTGCCACCTCTATCCCCTCACTCCTAAAACTGACTCAAGATGCTTTTACAACAACTGAGCAATGGATGAAAAGGAATCACCCAGCATTCAATGCCTCTAAAACCAAATTAATGTTTTTCACCCCCTCTAAGGCAACTTTTTTCAATATAAACACATTCCACATCTCTAGACAAAATAATCTACCCCTGGAACTGGTGTCCAAGACAAAGTTACTTGGGGTCCAAATTGATAACCAGCTCAAATTCAACTCCCACCTACAGTTAAATATCAAGAAAACCCATCAAAAACTAGGTATGCTTTACAGACAAAATCATTACCTTACACCTGCTACCAAAATCACCTTCTCTACCTCATTTCTTATCCCCTCCCTTCTCTATGGAGCTCCACTCCTAACTAATCTACAGACCTCTCTAAAAACACAACTTTCCTCTTGCTACAACAAAATTGCCAAGTTCGCTACCAACCACAAGTCCTCCACCCACCACTGTTCCTCTCTCCAAAAACTAAAATGGCTAGAGCTACCCAGTTATCTCACATATACTCAACTAAATCTTGCACATAAGCTCATTTTCAACCACTCCCTTTGTCCCTCCCTTTCATCAGCCTTTAAAATGCACCTTCCTGCTAGATTATTAAGGTCCAACAATCAAAATCTATTAGAAGTATATAAACCAACTCGTCCCCCAGGCAAAAATCTTCTGTCTTATGGCCTTGCATGCCTTTGGAACTCCCTACCACCTTCCATTCGCACCACCCCCAACCATTTTATATTTAAAAGATCTCTTCACTCACATGTAGTATCCCAGTGGGAATGCTCTTGCTCCCACCCCACATAACTAACTTGCAAACTCCATCTTCTTTCTTCCTCTGCTTCCTCCTGCAACTTTCCTAATTACCCACCCTAACTCATACATATTATTATTCCTACAATAAATCTAAAAGAATATACTAGGCCACACTTCCTAAGTATTGCTTCCTTAATACGTTATTGCTTCTCAGTACTTTTGTGCATTGCTTCCTAATATGTTGTTATTCCTCAATATTGTCATGAAATGCTTCCAAATATGTTGTTATTTCTCAGTGCTTTTGTGCTAAATTTCCCTTTAGTCTGTATTACCTATTAATTTCATCACTAGATTGTACTCGCTCTAGTTTTTGTTGTATTATTTGCAAATTGTTATTTCTTGTATGATTAACTTCTGTGTAATTGTATAATTTGTATATCTATTAATAACCTACTTAGTTTTGGAGCTTTTCTCCCCAGGACTCCATTGAAAACGGGTTCATTTGGCCCAATGGACTATCCTGGCAAACCAACTGCAAATAAAATAAATAAATAAAATACTGTCATATGCATTTCAATACCCAAGGCTTATACATTATCTAGTCATATAAATATTCTCTGCATGGCAACAACGAAAAGTCTTTCAATGCTGGTAATTCTTTAACAATATACTTACTAAAGCTTACTTGCATCTTACAATGTCCGACAAGCTTACTAAAGCTTACTTGCATCTTACAATCTCCGACAAGCTTACCTGATGTTCATTAAACCATTGCTACTTAAACAGAGCAACAGGGCACTGTGACAGCATACAGTTCCTGAATAAGAAGCATAAATCAACAGTACAAAAATCTGATAGAAAACCAGAACATTTTGCAAAATCAAGGACAGATGAAAAGCCACGGTCGTATTTGTGATCTACTTTGGATGGGGGAATACTCTGCACACTTACACTGCATAACTGCTCCTTGCCTTCCATGGACACATCCAGAGCCACTACAATGGGGAGCGGGGTGCAATAAGTATGTCACAATTTGAAATGTCTCTGGCTGACAGTGATGGATCTGACACTCATACCTCTCAACTTCAGAGCAATAAATCTGGACAAAGCCATACATAGAACTAGAAGTGGGACACAAGCCCAAAAATAAGGCCAATTTTTAAATATTGCTCTTATAACTTAAATAGAACAGGTAGATCTTGCATTAGTACAAATTTTCTGAAGGGTATGAAATCTGAAACTCAAATGTCTGCCATGATTTTCTAACTTCAATCTTTAATGACTTGCCACTAATTTGCCAGAAAACCACAATTTTATGAATTGCAAAAATACCTGTCAAAAAAGGGACACCTTTTTAATATTAACAGTTAACTTGAAGCAGCTAACAAAATAAGAGCATCCACATGCATTTCTGAAATAAAGGTAATCTATAAGTGATCATTACAATTATATATAATTGTAAACCCTCCACATTTTCTTCCAAAATTGCCATTTTGGAGGAGGGATTATTAGGGGAGAGCAACATTTTGAGCCAGAATTGGGGACAATTGAGATGTTTGGATATTCCTAATCTACAAAGTGATTTACACGTACCTCTCAACCTCTTAATGCAGGAAATCTGAACAAGGCCAAATATATTGGGGAACATACAAACACTGCGAAAAATTGCTCTTGTATAAACTTAAAGACAGTCTTGCATTAGCATGCATTTTTCTGAAGGTTATGACATCTGAAACTCAATGTCTGTCATTTAATGGCTTCATTCCTAAATGATTTGCTAGAAAACCAGAAATTTGAGGAACAGACCAAAAATAAGCAGCAAATATCTATTCATTCTGCAAAGATATGGACAACTGAGAGGTATAGTTCAACCGGGGCTGTCTGAGCTTGCTACCCCCCTCACAAAATCATGGTCAAATGGAGCCTCCCCCCTGCAGCCATTCCAATGTCCCATTCCTTGGTTATTTTGCCCCATTTATCATAAACACTAATGTGCATACTGCTTTACTTGTGCGATGATTTAGGATTTCATTTGAAAGTTTTATTTTGCATTTTACAGCACAAACCCTAATACATATCTGTTAAAGCAATGCAGTCTCACAATGAAAATAGACTAACATTAAAACTTCTCTGCTCTTGAAACTCGCATGCATTGAAACAGCACTGAAACCCACTTACAGAGAAAATACATTTTGCCAATGGCAAATATTAACTCTGGGCTGTCTTCAAAATCATAGGCCCCTCGAACATAACGTGCTCTTTGATACACCTTCCTGACCGTATTACATTATATTCCTTGTACAATACAGTACAGTTGTTAGAGGGCATTTTAAATTTATTGTTTTGAACATTTTTCCAGTAAACAATGAAACAAAAAGCATCCACCAATGACAAAACTGTCCAATTCAGAACATTTCCATCATAAAAAGTCTACTCAAGTCCACCAGTATCAGTAAAAAATATACACAATCTCTGAAGTAGTAAACTCCACATTGAAAAAAATTTGTAACTAATAAAGAGGTTGCTGCTAGCAAACACTTTATATGTCATTGCTTAATCTAAAAATAAAGTGCCTGTTACCCTTGAAGAATAAATTGCTTTTGTTGCATGCAATAACAAAATGAAAAGCTAGTAATACCGCAATAGGCAATGGATAGCAAACTGTTAACAGGTTCATAGTTACTAGGTATCTTTGCCAAAAGACTGCAGCATCTACCCCCTTTACAACACAATACAGCATCAGCAATGCATTTACCTACTGTGGGAGTAGAACCCACAGTCTTCAGCATCTAAAGCAAGTACACTATCTGTTGTGCTATTAACAATGCAAGCAGACTAAACATAAGCAGCACTAAACTTTTGCTCCCCTGCAGCTCTCAGCTCCTTGTAAAATCTACTCGACACTCAGCTGTCTCTGAACTTTTCAGCTCAAGAAATCTGGAAAAAGCCAAAATTTATTGGGGGGAGGGATACAAAAGGCCAAAAACCAGGGACACATTTTAAACATTGCTTGTATAATGTTTGAAAGTTGCTAGAATAAAATGCTGCGTTACCACCATACATTTCACTGCCACATCTTGAACCCAGGGGACCCCATGCAAAACAGTCAGAGCAACATACCACTACACCAAATCAACTGTTTTGCGAAAGAGGAAGACTGAAACTTAAATAGCTACCATTTAGTGAATTCAGTTCTCACCATAGCACAGCTGTCAACCTCTTAGCACAAAATACCTGAACAAAGCCAATAATGGGTGACTACAACCACCAAACATTCAGTGAATTCAGTTCTCACCATAGCTCTCAACCACTTGGCAAATAACACCCGGACAAAGCCAGTAATGGGAGAATATAGCCCCCAAACATATTCAGTGAAATCAGTTCTTACCATAGCTCTCAACATTAGCAAAAAACCTGGATGAAGCCAATAAATACCTGAACAAAGCCAGTACTGGGTGAATACAGCCCCCAAACATATTCAGTGAATTCAGTTCTTACCATAACTCTCAACCCTAGCACAAAACCTGGATGAAGCCAATAATGGGGGGAATACAGTCCCAAACACTACCTAAACAAAGCCAATATTGGGTGAATACAGCCCCCAAACATATTCAGTGAATTCAGTTCTTACCATAACTCTCAACCCTAGCACAAAACCTGGACGAAGCCAATAATGGGGGGAATACAGTCCCAAACACAGGGATACATTTCAAATATCCATCTTGTACACTTAGAAAATTGCTAGAATAAAAGCTTTTGTTACCATGCACTTTCTGAAGAATATGAAGTCTGATATTGAAGTGCGTCTATTTTTTTTAACTTTTGTTAACCAGGAAAGTCTGACTTTGAAAAAAAAAAGCAAATTTTTAGCAGAGGCCCAGGGAGAAACACTCCAGACAGCCAAGAATAAAACCAGAGAACGTGTAGCTGTCAGGCAACAAGGACACAAATGCAGAAACCACAGATTTTATGAGGAACAGAAAAAGTATGAAGGAAAATCCTGCAACATTTTTACAAATGGTGGTGGGTAGGGAATTTAGGCTCTTACCAGTTGGGCCCAAGGTACAGGGTTCAAGCCTTATTCTCTACCCACCACCATGTACACCTGGGGCATTTCACACACACCTCTATGGTAGAGGTGTGTATGTGTTTAGAGCACTACTACAAATACTCCATGGAAGTGTCAACATGCTTAATGTAAATACACTTGTATCAACAAAAACACCTTAACAAGTTGACACCCTTCAGCACATGCTCTGAGATTAAACATAATAATGCACCTTCTACAACCCTTGCTAATTTTATATATATATATATATATATATATATATATATATATATATATATATATATAAACACACTAACTCCACGATCACACAATCCCTGGGGAAAGGGCATATCCCTACCTTGGGGACTCTCAGTCTCGCACATCTGTAGATCATCTGTATATGTTGACCAAAGAGACAATAGAGGTCAACAAAAGTAAAATTCACTCAATGTTGGGTGACCCATATATATATATATATATATATATATATATATATATATATATATATATATATATATATATATATATATATATATATATATAGAGAGAGAGAGAGATAATAGATATATACAGAGAAAGAAAGAAAGAAAGTGTGTTACATGGAAGAAGCGTGGCATTTGGCAAAGGTAGCTATTTTCTAGCTGTCTGTATAGTGTATATACACACACACACACACACACACACACACACACACACGGAGACACATCGCTTGTAGCATAGAGTAATAAACATCTTTGATACTAAGAACATAAAAGTCATTCCACACTGTAATAACATGGCCTTGGTATTAATGATTGCAGCTCTCCCTCTGTGGACCAGCTGTTATTTCTATAAAATTAAATCACTCAAATAACTGATCCCCCATTCTTCTAAATGTTATTAATCAGAACTTCAGAAAACATTAAATTGCGCCTACATATTTTAAAATACTTTTGTTTTATAGAATTAGCATGAAACTACACTTAGTTAATTTACTTATTTCTTTAATTATGTGGATTGGATGGATCTTACTGAGTTAAAGGCCTTTTCTTATGGACAGCCAAGTAAAGCATGTCCCCAAAGCAGACTGACAAATAACTATATGGCATCTTAAAATGCACCCAGTATAGCATGGTGTAAAATGGAACAGTGTATACAAGTTGCAATCAGTAGGTATACAATAATACAAGAACTTCATTAACCATTCACAAGTATGCTGATCCCTTGTAACATACAGTCCTGAAAGTGTCCCACATATTCCGTCCGTTTACTCCTGCGTGCTATTCCGTTTCGCTCCTGGCTGCTTGTAAACCCGTGTGAGTTCCTGCTCACAAACTTAGCGATTGCTATCAGGTCCTGCTTGCAAACCCATCTGTTCCCGCTCACAAACTTAGCGACGATGATGTCAACACACCCGTGACTGTCCTGTTAGGACTTTTCTTCTTAAAGAAGAACGCACATAAAAAAAAAAAAAAAAAAAAAAAAAAAACTTTCTTTGAAATTAACTAGCCGATTCCAGGGGGGTGCAAGTGCACCCCCTTGCACCTGCCTGCGGGCGCCCTTGCACACACACACACACACACACACACACACACACACACACACACACACACACACACACACACACGGACTCACACCTAGGGCCAATTTACAGTGTCCAGGCCACCTGCAGCATGTCTTTGGGATGTGGGATGAAACCGGACCACCCGGAGGAAACCCACGCAACCACAGGGAGACTCCGTACAGAAGGCACCCCAGCCAAATATCGAACCGGAGAACCTCTTGCTGTGGCTTTTTTCTGATGAAGATAAATGCTTGATTTTAAATTCTATGGGAACATCTACTTCTTCTCTTTATTGGAAAATATATGCATGGAGGTTTTTAACTCTACATAACTATTTAACTATTGGAAAATAAATTGTCAGAGGTGTAGCCAACTCTCTAACTCAGATTGGTTTCATATGATATTGGATTGTAAAATATTAACTTCTTTCTAGGTTGAATTTAGACATTTTGCCCAAGCTTTGTGGACAGATAATTGTATCATTTCTAACTCCTTGATCTTATTTAATGCTCCAATTCTGGATTCCATTCCTTGGATGAAGGTGCATCTCATTTGTTCCATTTTAGCTATAGAAAGAAAAATAGGCACAAAGAATTGCAAGTGTAAAACTACTCTTTCTTTCACTGAATTCATTAATTTATCAAAAAAAATGTCTGTAAAAAAGAATTGTCAACTGCCGAAAAGAGAACTTTGAATATTACTCACCAATTTAGATTTTGGTCAGCATTAAGAGAATTACTTGATACATTTTAATGATTTAGTTTTCTATCTTTGATTTTCTATTGGACATCTGTGAAGAGTTATCTTTTTTTCTGTTTGTCTTTGGGTGGTTTTGTGCAGTCTTTGTTTTAAAAAAAGTTTTTTTTTTTTTTAAAAAATGGTTCCTACTCACAACAATGACAAGCAGAGAATGTTCCCTGATCCCTTGGCCAAATTCAACCTTGTAGTTTAATTACCAGCTTGGGTCTCTCCTGAAAAGAGGCTTTTAGCCTACTGGGACCAACTCAGTCAACAAAGGATAAAATAAATAAGTAAATAGATAAACAAAACAAACTTACTTGTAAGTCTACTGATTCAGCATGATTTTCTTCACAAGCTTGTGTTCAGAGGGAAATATAGTTTTCTCTCAAAACATGGTACTGAAGCTTCTTCTATATCTTCACCTACAAATGGAAAATCTGAACAAAAATCCCCTTCACCTTTAATATTTCTGTTATCCGTGTACATCTCTTGAGAATTCACTTTTTCTTTAAGCCCCTTATGAATTCTTTATTTCTTTAGCTTTCAGTTTCCCTGTGTCCGAGATTGGTTAAGAATTTTTCATTTTCCTTTCTACTTCTCTTTTTAACACTCTGTGCCATTTCTTTGTCCTGTGATTCCTCACTAAAGTGAACTTCTATTTTTGTCCTTTGTTATTTAGCATGCACACTATTTTTAAGTCTCTGTGCACACATCTGCCTTGCATTGACCTTGCTTTATAGGTTTTGGTCAGTTCCCGTTTTTCAGTTCCTTCACTGATATTTATTACAGAACAGAATAAGCATACTTGTGCTGGTGTAGAAGAACAAAGGGGGTATCCACAACTGTAGACAGTGCAGATTCATCAAACTCCTATCACATTGCATGAAAGTTCTGGAGAGGGTGATTGATAAATGGATACTCAGAGTAGTAGAACGCAGGATGGGAGATGAGCAGTTGAGATTCCGATCAGGTTGCAGCACAACTGACCCAATGTTTGCAGTGAGACAGATACTTGAGAATAAACTAGAGATGAGGAGAGAGTCCAACTGAGCAATCGTAGACTATGACAAGGTCCCAAGAAAGCTGATCTGGACAGTACTGTGGTGGTTTGAAGTCCCAGAAACATTGGTAGAATTAGTGCAGGCTATGTACAAAGACCCAATGACTAGAGTATGAGCAATGTTCGGCCTCACAGTGGGGTTCCCAGTGGAAGTGGGTGTACACCAGGGTTCAGCTCTGTGTCCACTGCTGTTCATACTAGTTTTGGGCTACATTAGCAAACAGGTCGGAGGAGAAAGATGAACAAAGTTGCTGTATGCAGATGATGTGGCATTACCTGCAGACTCTGAGCAAGATCTTCAGCAAAGTATAGGAGAATGAAATGCAAAACTGAAGGCACATGGGATGAAAGTAAGTACAGATAAGACAGTGGTAATGGCAGCAAATTGGGGAAATCAGAAGAGGCTGAGAATAGAGACAGAAGGGAAGATAGTGGAACAGGTAAACAGCTTCACGTATCTGGGTTGGTAGTTGAAGAAAAGGTAAGTCTGATTGAAGAGGTCAAAGCTAGAATCAGAGTGGCTGCAGCCAACTAGCATAGAGTGTCAGGTGTAGTCTATGACAGAAGAATGCCAAAGAAGCTGAAAAGTAAGATGTGCAAGACAGTGGTGCAACCAGTTCTACTGTATGGTACAGAAACCAAGGCAGTAAAGGCAGAAAAGTTGAAGAAGCTAGAGGTGATGGAAATGAAGTGCCTCCGAAGGGTGGTAGGATGAACACTGTGGGACAGATGAAGAAATGAGGACATAAGAGCAGAAGCCAAAGTAGCTGCAATTGCAGAAAAATCAAAGAGAAAAGATTAGTGTTTGGACATATGCAGAAAAGCAGACGACAGTCTGGTGAGGAAGATTTGGGATGAAAGAAAAAAGGTAAGAGGAAGCGAGGATGTCCAGCAGAGGATGGATTGTATGAAAGAAGATCTGCGACAGTCAGGCATGAGTGTTGGAGAAGGCAGGAGTGTGGCACAGAATAAAAAGAGATGGTGGCAGTTAACATGATACCCTGACCCCATGTAGAAAAAATGGGAAAAAAGGGGCTGATGATGATGATTTCTCTTGTTCCTTTGTTGGGAAGTGTTTGTGGTAATACATAACATCCTCTGCTTCCTTACCATCTAACTATAACCATAGTTTAGTTCCATTTGCTGCTGCTGCATTAATTCCCTTCCCTTTTTTTTTTGTCTGGTGCTGTATAAGAGTGTCACTCTTGTTCACTCTATTATTATATTGGATTAGTATGTCAAGTTGTTGCTTTATCTCTTACTTATAAGGCATATCAGCCTCTCATAAAAATGCCTGTAGATGCTCCTTTCTGCCACATCCTCCCAACTGTTTCAAAATGGGGAAAATATTTTTTTGCTATAACAACACAATTTCAATATGAAATCACACCTGCAAGAGGCAAAACATTTATTACAACTGTTCGAATGTCCACATTTATGATTGCTTATGCCTTTATACCACAATGAAAACATATCATCTCTACCATTTGTTTATTGCTAGTCTTATGCTTGCATACATAGGAACCTTGAATAAGGATGACTTCTGTACTTTTTCTACACCTTCTTAATTTGATTGCAATATAGTGACACCATACTGATTAATCCTAGCTTAAATTTTAGCACAGTCTATAGGAACTATTTTCAGATTTATGTTACTGGTTCTTCATATTACTGGAATGGACCATGGCAATATGACACCTCCCTCCCCCCTGCACATATTTTAAAAGAAATTAAAGGTGAATGGAATTTTTGTTCAGAACTCCTCTTTGTAAGCAAAGTCATAGAAGAAGTTTCAGTACGCTCTTACCAATACTGACTAGCTACTCTCAGACCCCCTGTCAGTCCACTGGCCCATTTACTCCCCATGATCAGTTCAGCAGTCAATTGATAAAGGTTGTACCTTAGGCAAACATAAGGTGAGTTAATCTGTTCACTGCTATACACCACTCTCCACAGTGCATATGCCTGGTAACATCTCAAGGGTTTGGTATATAAGAGGCATTGTCCCCCAACCCCAGAAGCCAGTGGTTCCCATGCAGTATTTGGTCTCCTTTGGGACTAAACTATGGAGAGTGTGTGCCTGCCAAGAGCAAGTTCACCTATACCTCCCCCTGAAGGGGAGTCTCCTACTTTTTCTTTACCACAGCATATCTAACCATACATCTCAACAGTCCAGATTTTCAGAGAATGTCCAGATTTTTGCCTCATATTTTTGGCATGTTCCTCATAAACTTTTTTGTGGTTTTCAAACAAATCACTGAGGATGGAAGTCACTATATAATAACAGCCATTTGAGTTTTAGACTTCATATCCTGCAGAAAATGCATGCTAATGCAAAACCTTTTATTCTAACAACTTTCTAAGTTTATAAGAGCAGTATTTCAAATCTGTTCCTATTTTTTCGGCCTTTGTGATTCAAATATGTTAGGCTTTGTCCAGATTGTTTTGCACTAAGAGTTTGAGAGATATATCTCTAACAGGTATCCAAGCTATTATTCAATCTTGGGTCACATGGGTTATAGTTAGGGCTTTATCCCTATAGATGAATGGGCCATAGATTGCACATTGTTTACTTCAACATCAAATTTAAATACAGAATAATCAGTTCTGGACAATAAATAATGAACCAATTAGCATTCTGCTAAAGTTACTAACTTGTCATTCTTGGGATAATGTTGCAGCACTCACATTCTAATATCAATAGGAAAACCTATTTTTAATCAGCCCATTGCTTGTATTTCTAACTTTTTTATTTTACTATTATCACAGTCTCACAGCAACTTCATAACACATATTAATCGAGGCATGTGAGCTCTTACAAGGTTGTCAAAATTAAAAGTGCAGGTGCAGAATTCTGCAGCTTGTATTTTAGAAAGTACCCTACCTGTAGCTTGCATTTCCTTTTTTAAGTTTTTCTTTATCCTTGTAATCAGTACCATCCATGTATATTTTATACTTCCATTACTACATAGCAGGAAATAATATGGCCCAATTCTGACTTCTCCCAGTTTTCTTGTGTGGCATACTTTTCAAAAGTTATTAAATAGGACTCAGCATCATCATCTTTGTTGACTTTCTTTATGACAGGTGTTGTTCAGTAGTAGTAAGAGAGAGACAGACAGATAGATAGATAGATAGATAGATAGATAGATAGATAGATAGATAGACTGACAGACAGTGAGATAGCCATGGTTATGGGATAGTATATCCTTCTACTTTCATTTGCATACTGTGTGACTTAATAATTCAGTTAACCACATAGCACTCGTGGTTCAACACTGAAAAGGAATATTTGCATCCAGTGGAGTTTCTTGGTTATCAAATTAATTAATAATAATAATAATAATAATAATAATAATAAAGTGAACAGTGTCCTTTGAAATATTTGAATCCATTCTTTTTTGAGCAGCTCAGAAGAAAGGAATAAAGAGTTACTTTTTTTCTCTATAAATACTTTTCATGTTTATCACCAGAAAACATTTGAAATAATTACAGTATAGGTATCATTCCTTTTCATAAAATGTTACCTAAACTGAAGAAACTAAATTAATTAAACATAACATGTTTGTAATGTGACTGTTTTTCATTTTATCTAAATTTTGTTTCATTCTTTTATACTAAATGGTTTTATAAAGGCTGACAATCTATTGATTTCTCTCTATTTTCTTTCTGGGTCATATTTTGTAATTTTTGCTGTGTAATGCAGAAAATGCTTTACAGAATAGTGCAGAACTGCATAGTACTTACTAATTAGTTTTTCCTCTCATAGCTAGCAGTTTTCAATGGCAATACTGTTCTTTACCAGCTTGCGTAACAGAATGAACTGTCAATACAGATTCAGCATTTTACAGTTGAATTACTTTTCACTGCCAAGACTAAATTTAATTCTTGTGATGAACATGCTAGTTTCTAATTCACTGTTGATGTCTTTAAAAATGCATTATTTTTTCCTATAAAGTCTGCAAGCTATCAGCATTGTCACTGCAGTCTAAGCTAATCATTTCTTAGCTTTTATTTTAAAGATACAATTTGATTAATTAGGGTCAGATAGTTCAATATATGAGGTAGCTTCAGTGAATTTGCTCAGATACAGCCATTCTATATGCATTTGTCAATGGTATTTTCTGTCTTCATAGGACTTGTTACAACAATCATATGTGCCCTAAGACTAACAGGTTAGTTGAAGCAAGTTCACCTTTCTTTTCTCAGTTTACTTTCATTTAGTTATCTAAAGAAAGACACAAGTGACACTGAGACCTGTGCCCACCGCTCGTAAATGTCAAGTATTAAAATGTATGTCTGAGACTAGTCAGAAATAACAATGTGACACACTTCCAGTGAACTTCAGTTGCGTAAATAATTGATGATGTACTGTAGATTGCAATGATTAAGATCCCTGTTGTTCTTGAATGTACTGTGTTCTTCAAATCCACATTCAAGCTTAGTGATGGTGTTTACTCACCCGTCAGACATTGTGCTATGCATTTTGGCAAAGAAGGATGTGGTGCTGGCAAATAATATTTCTTATAAGTTAGAGGCAGTGTTGCAGGTAGTCTCATTTTTCATTTTTTTTTTTTTTAGATGGAACCGAAATGCTAATCCTTCAAGGAGTGTGCTAGTGCTTAATTTTCTGAAGGAAAATTGCAGAAGAGTTAAGGATCACTTATTGAACTGTGAAGTCATTAATAATAACAAAGGTTCATGTACTCATGTGGCAGTAATGAAAGAGAGGAATATGTTGAGGCACAGATCAAAATTGTAATTCATGTTAGGGGATGGTGAAAGACTAAAGAAATTAACTTAAGAGTTTTTGTGTCGATAAAGGATAAATATTAATTTGGGGTCTGAGTAGTGATGGGAGATCAAGCAAAGAAGAAAAAAAAATAAATTACAGAGATATAACATAGACAGGGATAAAAAACAATGCATGTACAGGAAAGAACTAATAGACAAAAGAAATAAGTCACAAAGGAGAACCTGACAGAAAGGGCAAATAAGAGTAGAATGTCAATTAAGGAAAAAATTAAAATACAAAGGAAACATAGGAAGTATGCAAGAAATTAACACTGCACAAGGTATAGGATCAACAGATGACAATTTTGTATATTTTCTAAAAACAAGTAAGGGCTGTAAGACAGAATATAAATGAAGATGATGCACTTTACAGAGAAAGCAATGTGCAGCTGGGGACTGATGCATATGGTCCTGGAATGTGAATGGGAAGACAGAGTGTGGGGGGGGGGGGGTTGAGAGAGGACTAGGGGATGAAATAGCTGAAGGAAGCAAAATGTCATCTTACTTATTACATTTGGGATAATAAAAAGAGGTGATGGTTGAAGTTATGGAGAAAGAGAAATGATGCTGTCAAGCTCAATCTGAAAAATGGGTTATACATTTAAACCATGAGGTGAAAAGAAAACAAACAAAAAAATCATATGTAGAAAGGAAGAATGCACTGGTGTAGGAATACCAATAAGGACTATGAAAATGAGAAATGTTTAAAGGTACACAAACAATGGCAGGAATTCTGACAATATTGTGTGACTAGACATTCAAAAGACAGTACAGAGAACACTGTAGACAAGAAAGAGTGATTTGCAATGCATTTTATCAAATAATGTAAAGAAGAGGAAATGCATCTATATGAGAGGCTGTACATGAGAGTAGCATCTGTTATATAAAATATGAATGATGGCCCACCAAAGAAATTAAAAAGAAATTTGTTAATGAATAATTGGTATGAATTTTCATTATTCATTTTTTTCCAGACACCTTTATTGAATTATCACTTGTGACATAGGCAGATATATATTCATATAAAAATAATCACACTATAATTAACATAAACATTTTGCTTCACATATGTTGCTATATATCATATAAACAAAGCAACATTACATACATTATTCAATTCCCTCACTTTTTTTTTCTAATCATGAAACATCTTTATTAAACCATCACTTACTACATTGACAATCATATATTTATACAAATGAAAGCAAACCACACCAACACAATCCTAGCTGCAAACATTTTACGTCACAAACTATACTGACACACTCCCAGTTGCAACCATTATACATCACTTATAATATACCCAATCTTTTTCAGACAAACATTGCATAGTTTATTTCAGTTCTGCCACCTTTCAAATCTCATTCCTCCCTTGTATGTATTGTTCCCACAATTCCCATTTTTTTCCAATGTAGTTTGCTTCTACCCTTTTCTATTCAAGTTGTTTTATCTCTGTTACTATATTCACTACTTCTAGTATAGTTGGTTTAGATTTTGATTTCCATTTTCTAGTAATTGCTTTTTTGTCAGCGACCATTATTAGATACACCAAGGCCTTACCATGTCTAGGTAATTCTGATTCTGTATCATAACTCAAGAAAATCATCTCCTTCTCCAGACTAATCTGCCCACCCAGGATCTCCAACAGTGCATTCAACACGGAATCCTTAAAGTTCACCAATTCACTGCATTCTCAGAAAATATGTCCCCAATTACCTCTTTCTTCCCTGTCACACCTCCAACATTTGCTGTCTGCCTGAGGAAAAAATTCTCTGGAGACTACTTAGGGCATAGATTATTTTTGAAAAAGATAAATGGTAGATAATGCTACAGGCAGGTTCCCTACTCTTTCTGATGCCAAAGCAATTATTACTTCTGTAGCTTCAGTTCCACATTTTATTTTAAAAGTGACAGCTTTTTTCTTCTGTTTCTTAATTTAAGAATGGCAGACAACTCTGCTCATCTTTTTCTTAACAGGTAGCCAGTCTGCTGTATGGATGCCTTCATATCAAGGACCAATATTAAGACTGATAACTTTACTTTCAATGTGTTCTTTCTTTATAATTAAGTATGCTGTACAGCCTTGGGTAAATAACTATAATATATACATAATAAAAGAGTAACTACTCATACAGCTGATGATTGTCTTCTACAGTACAAATCTATGGACTGAGTTACAAAACTGTCAGCCCATACTAAGCTAACAATTTTCAGATACATTC
Source organism: Protopterus annectens (assembly GCF_019279795.1). NCBI lineage: Eukaryota > Metazoa > Chordata > Ceratodontiformes > Protopteridae > Protopterus > Protopterus annectens. The sequence continues at coordinate 1,007,123,519 of NC_056731.1, forward strand.
AGAAAAACCTTGTGGTGCCATAAATGGCTGTGTGGTAATGTTTAAAGTACCATGCCAAGCTCTGAATACAGGAATCAGTATATTAAGAAAAAAATATGCAGACCTCTATCAACATGTTTTATAATGCTTAAAAGCAGCATAAATAGACTCAAATTTAAATACACCATTGCTTGTATGCTTATTGCTATGACTTAATTTCCTGAACTTCTTTCTATTAAAGTCTATTTGCAGATGGTGATAAACCTTGTGACAGAAAAGCAGCAAATGCACTTGACTGCTATTTGCCCCAGACATTTAACATCCAGAGTTATAATCTAAGACTATGCTAATGGATTTTAGATACTTTGCTTCAAATCATTGACTCCTAAAGCTACCATCAGATTCATTATACATACCTAGGTGTAGCACTGTGACCCTCTTTGCAAAGAGGAAATGGATTTAAATAAGCAGGAAAATAAAGTGTATATTATATTATGGGAATTATTTGCAGGTCGCATGCATCTAATTCCAAGCAAAACTGATAAGTGGATTTCAGAACAATGCTAGGCATGACTGTAGATGGAAACAAGAGCAGCTACAAGATTCTTGTGAAAGAAATCACTAATTATGTTACTGAGACTCCAAGCCAAGTGTGGTAATACTGAAAACAACATTACTCCCCTTAAAACTACTCTTGTTCTATTTATCATCTCCCTGTATACTTGCCTACAGATGTCTCCATGGTTAATCTAGCCGTGTTTGTAATTAACCCTGAGAGTGATGTTAACGAATTAGAAGTATGGATTTCTGCAACCAGTCACATGTGAGGACAACTGAAGCCTACCTAATACCGCATGCCTGTGTAGACCTACCATCACTTATACATGTTTACTGTTGTGTAGGCAAACAGAATGGAAAGTAATTCTTACTGATGATTTCCTAGTAACAGCAGCCTTTCAGCCATAGACTGTTATCTGTAATACTTCTATAAAATGGCATTTGAGCCATGTGTGTGTATGCGTGTGTGTGTGTGTGTGTGTGTGTGTGTGTGTGTGTGTGTGTGTGTGTGTGTGTGTGTGTGTGTGTGTGTCTGTGTGTGCATCTGTGTATGTTTAAAATTAGACTCAAACTTGCTCTAGCACAATAATAAAACTATCAGAACTGAAGGAAAAAATGGCTTAATCAGCCCTCAAGCAGAGAGAAGACAAAATGGAGAACTATGACTTTCCTAATTTCAACTGACAAATAAAAAGCTTTAGAAAATCGGTAGGACATAAACTTCATAGCTTGTTGGAAAACAGATCTTCTTATACAAGGTATTAATGTATGAAGAGAGTCCAGTAATAAGTTTGTGCCTTCACAGTGGCTTATTAAGCCACCTTGATGATTGGACTGAGAAAAAAAAGCATAAATGACTGCCATCTTGTTTACACTAGTAAAATGCAAACCCCTCAGCGCAAACTATTTATAGTGGTAGTATTCTTTAGGTTCTAGGTCTTAAACTGAATTTTATAAGTCACAGTAAACACAGTAACTATTATGTTAGTAATGTTTTGTAAATGACTTGCAATATCTGAGCAATCACTCAAGTTACACATATACTGGCAGCAGCATTTTAATCATCTAACTGAGAGGCTTTATGTGAGGCTAAGGAGTTCTATCTATGTTACTTGGTTGTTGAGATACTTTGAAAAATGTGAAAACTGTATCTATATAAATTAATATCATAAAACAACAGTTAATATATGTTTATTTGCACTAGACAGAGGTCAAATATTAATACAGTTGAGTTTGCTACTGTCTAAACTTTACGATGAAATTGTGTAAAACCTTGCACATAGCATGGTTTTGGAATTATTGATGCAAATATGAACAAGCAATATTTGACACCTAGAGGCATCAATAGGAGTTAACTGTAGATGCACCTGGAGGCATCACTGTTTTGTATCTCATAATAACCTTTTTGAATCAGACTGGACTTCCCGAATGTTATGTCATTTCACTAATAAAGCTTTGTTTCAGTCAGATATTTGCTGGTCTCCTGAATATTTTTATACCTCTACCGCTTTCATTAAAATAATAACTTATCTTGCATGTACAAGTAACAATTTTAAACAGTACATATCAGAGATTCAGTTCTCTGGTATCCTTTTTGCTATAAGTTATTTTTCAAATGAAACAGAGTTCGTATAGCCTGAGTACTCAAATGTATCACTATAATTAGTTTTAGAATAGCTAGCCCAGCTATCTTTAGTAATATTTTCCCATGACAGCTAATTAAGTATACATTTTTTTTGTTTATTTGACAAAGGGTAAAACAATATATAAAAAGAAGGGATATTTTGGCACTTTCTCCATTTCTGAAAATTTGCAGCTTTATATTTTCCCTGCAAGAGGGTGATAGTCATGGATTTAATAGATTTATAATTCTTTTAAAAAGAAGTGTTTCTGGAGGTTATTAAGGAAAGGCAGGAACCAGTATTATCTATGAAACTTTACAAAAACTGAACTAGCTTATTTAGACAGTTTCCAAGTGTTGTACATCTCCTGCAGATCTGGTAATTCAGTAGAAAACAATATATGTTATTCATTGTATAACCCTGCAATTATATAAAATGGATTATTTTACTATATCAAGGTATGCTGCTATGGCCTCAAGGAGGCCATAATAAATCATTGCTGGTATTCTTGCCAGCAAGTTCACATGCAGTGGGCAAAAAAATCTCTTAATAAAAGAAGCCTTATGTTTTAGACTAACTCTTATTCTTGATGTTGTTTGTTTAGATACATTAATAAATGATCTTAGGAACAGTTTAGCTAAATTTCCTCTTGCAGTTCTGTCCATGAGTAGACTAATTTTGCTGGACTGAAAAGTAGGTTCTCTCATGACCTTTCGGGAAAAGACCCAGTGAGGCAGGTTTTCAGAATTTTGTCTCAAAAGATCCATCAATCTGCTCATATAAAATATTAATACATGCATATTTGTTTTTTCTTTCCATGGGTTTCCTGGTTTATTTTTTTTTGGTGTTTTTCTTTCTTTTCTTTTCCCATCTCTAATGTGACCCTGTCCTACTTTTTACCATAGGTGCTTTCCTAAGTAAAATTTCAAGAAACGTTTATCATTTGATTGGATGAAGGTGTAAATTCATTGGATTTTCATTTACATGTCTGACACCATTGAATTTAGTTATAACATTCCTTCAGGAGACAAAACAGAAAATAAAGGAGGAAATTAACTTTTTCATTTATACATTTTCCATTCCTATCACACTCTTGCATCTTTTATGTTAAACCACTTTGTAACAATGGATTTATATTGCCAATTGCTTTCAAGGCACAGCAGTTCATTGTTAAAATCCTCAATGCTAGTACTCCTGTAACAACATGGTAAAAACAGAAAATTGCAGCAGGCAGAATTTGAACGTTCAGGTCAGTGTTTGGCAAGTGCTTTATTTAAGGCAACGTTTCCTATAGCTATGTTTTAATACAGGTAAATAAGTATGTCTGCTAGGATGGATGTTGGACTGCTCTGGATAGAATCAAGGGAGAAAAATTCAGGTTAAAGACTAACCAATAATAGATAGATTGCAGGTGTAGAAAAAAAACTGGATGGGTTGAACAATTAACTAAGATGAATGATGTACATATGGCTAAATAGAATGGTCCCAATGAGAGGTAGAACTGAGCTTGTACAGACCATGAGTCTACTTCATTTGGTTTACTTTAATAGTATATGGCAACAGGCCAACAAAATAAGAGGGTAGGGGAATTAATTATAATTTTTGAAAGTTATACCTAATTTGCACAGATGTACAGACAGAATTGCAAAACGATGTCAACATCCTTTAAGATGGTCTTACACAAACAAATGACTGGTGCCAAAGTCATGGCCTTAAACTCAATGCAAAAATTGTATTATCATCCCTTTCAGTAAGTGCAATGTTCCTGCTAATTACCACATCAGTAACAACACCCAAAGTACGCACTCCATGGTGAGAGACCTAGGGACACAGGTTGACAGCAAGCTTACCTTTGCTTACCATGTCTCCACAGTGGTAAGAAGGGTATTCTATACTGCTCATCTCATATGTAAGGGCATTGCATCCAGAAAAAAAGAAGTTATATCTCTGTACTCTTCCCTCATCAGGCCAATTATTGAGTACAAGACCCCTTTTGGTATGTACCTTTCCAAGTTTCTAAGTGGATGCAGAACTGAGCTAGGGAAGTGTGCTGTAGCAAAAAGAGGACATGAAAGAAAGACTATTGAAAGTGGAAGCAAGATTACATCATTTGGGACTGTTGGGGGGGGGGGGTCAAGCATCAAAAACTATTGCATAGGTGGTGCAAAACATCTTATAGAATATAAAAGTTAGGTAGATAGAAGGTGTGATGTTTGGATATGGAAATAGATTAGCCACATATGTGATGTTTTTCTGATGCTCTTAGCATTGTCAAGTTGTGTAGCAGAGTTATGGGAGAGTGTTTATAACAGAGCTAGGCTTTTTGTACACTTGCCATGAAAAGAAATAGAGAAGAGGGCCGTTTGAATGATGATGCAGAAGTACAGGTAGTGACATCAGGGGTTAACAGGGTAAAACTGCAGCCTAGGAACAAGTGCGATAGAAGGATTTAGAAGTGATGTAAAAAAACATCAACAAGTAGAGATTTTGGGGAGCAAGCTGGATATTTGGGGAAACAATGGGGAGAGAGCACTCAATACTGTTCTTCAAATGTGGCGAATCTCAGAAGAGGATGCTTGGAGAAGTGGTGATGTTACACTGAGGACTTAAAATTACAGAGCAAAAATTTGGTGGGCTAGTGAGTTTTGCATTCTGTGTGTCTATTTGAAAAATAATCTGATGTCTTTTGTCCTTTGGAGTTTAATATTGCATAGAAATACATGTTTTTCGGTTGTATTATTACAACTGTGTCTGAAATGTATATTGGTATACCCCTTGATAACTGATTTTCATTTTGTATGTAGGGGTGGAAGACAGTCATTGTAAATTGTATGTGAGAAATATGGATGTGATTTTTGTACTGAAATTTGTGTTTAAACTTGGATGTGTTTATATATTTTATGTGGATTTCACTATCTACATTGCTGGATATATATGATGTACACTGTATTTTTTAATAAAAATATTTAGGGGTTCTGTAGTCCTAATATGTACAGTTTGTTCTAGCTTGCCTACACAAGATTTATAGCAAGCCAACATATTTTGCCAAATATATAATGCCTATACTATAACAACTAGTGCTTCTAAATGCTGAAACACATCAGTACAGAATTACATTGTTACAAATTCTTCATAAAATACCCTACACACACACACACATATATATATATATATATATATAGATAGATAGATAGATAGATAGACATGGATATGGATATCTGAGACATTTGATTTATTTCATCCATGTCAAGGTGTTAATTATTTTACAATAAAATCTCAGAACACTTTCCACGACATTACTAATTTAAAGATTTCCATCAGGGAGTCCAAATTGCCAGTAATCATTTTATTTATTTATTTATTTAATTTACTTGAAATCTTGATGAATGTTGCCTGGTGGTACATCATATGTCATATACCAGCATCTATATCCCCACCCAAGTTAACAGAAGTGTTACACCTTTATAGTTATGGTATACAGATATGGAATAACTTTATCTTTCTTAATGTCTATCACAATATTGTCCAATGATATCTTCACCACAGTTATTGAGTATCTGCAATCTCATCTTGCCTTGTTCAAACTTCTGACTTCCCATACATGGAACTGTAGAGCAACATGAAAAGAGAAGGAATGACCCCCTAGCAATATTTGACTTGTATTATCTACTGTGACAGCTGCTGAAGCTGTTAATATTAGTTTCATTGCAAAGTAGCCCACTATATAATCTGGAACTGTCCACATCCATGTATAATAACCCATTTAGTAACATAATCTGACCAAATTTCTTTTGTGCTCAATCTTTAATGAGGAATACTAGCCCCTCAAAACATTGATTAGTTTCCCCATTAATGTATTCCCCCAGCTCCACTACATCTTAAAATTTGTTATTGTAAAGATCACCCATAAATATATATTTTGTTTCAAAGACTTGTTACATAATTTCTAAAGTTCTTTCCTGGCCAAATAATTACGAGCATAGAAGGGTGACATCAATGTACTCATGGCACTCCCCCTCATCTGCAAAAGTATGTGACACTGACTTAGAGTGCATTATGTCTCAGCAACTAACTTTATAGTCAAAATTACTGAATTCATATGTCAATACATATTTCCTATGCCTTTTTGTTCAATAACATTTGCATATAGGGAATTAATATCTGCTGATAAGCATTTAACATTATATGCATTCTCATCTGTAAGGCACTTCAGGAAGCCATTTATGTCAGTTCTGTAAGTAATGGCTTTGGACAAAGTAAACATAAATAGAAACTTCATTTTGATGTACTCTTGTTAACAAAATGGTGAAGCAATGGGGTATCCAATCCACTTTAATTTACTTTGGAATTGCTATACATGAAGCACAAGCTAGATATTTAGGGTGGTATTCATAACTCTGGTGCACACATGGGTAAGACAAATGTGCAAGTGACAGCACTGTGATGTTATTTAAGAGCAGTACATACAAACGAGCACAGCTGTTTTTTAAACTCATTAACCCTCTGAATAAAATCCCACCTAAACAATACAGAACTGAAAATGTACAAAGGCAGCCAAGAACAAAGAAAGAATGTACAGTAAACTCTCAGTAAACAGGCACCCATGGGGACTGGTAGATGCCTGATAAGTGTAGTTTCTGTTTGCTTGAGAGTTAATATTAAAAATTGGCCTGACTAATATTGTAACCTATACTATTTGCTTAGTTTGACTTGTTGTTAGGCAGGGGGGAGAGACGGAATTTCCTTCTGTCTTCCTTTTTAAAACTCTGAAACTCTAAAAACATTGTGGGGGGACAGAAAGTGCAACACATGAAAATTGTACTGTATTTCTTCATTTTATTTTGGTTGCTTGAGAGTTCTGGTTGCTTGAGTTCCAGTTAACTGAGAGTTTACTGTATGACACTTTCACAGATGTATATAACTACTCCACATATTCATAGGTTTTTCAAGTACTTTTTATGACCTTTGCATATTCTGGCAGTTGGCAGAGAGTTCCATTTTGTACTAGTGTTGCAGGGATTTATAGTGAGAACTTGCACAAATTGTGATTCTGCACCACTGCCCAGCAGCACACTGCAAGTTGTACAGGTTTTTATTTCACTGAAAAGGTATTCCTTTATGGACACCTGGTTTGTTCTTTTATAATTAATGAATGGGGAAGAGTAGAAAAGTCAGAAAAATAAGAGAGAGCACACAAGGGAAACTCAACAGGAAGGCTCAGAAAAATAAGAGAGAGCACACAAGGGAAACTCAACAGGAAGGCCTAAATGGATTATGCAGGAATAGGTTGGAGTGGATGAGCATTTTTTTGTGGGATAGAACCATTTTTAAATATATAAATTATAGAATATGGGGAAGAAGTAGTAAGGGAAAGAGCGAAGGCTAGGGAAGGGATGACAGAATTCAAAAAAGCAGAAAAAAGGCTTACAAAATAGACAGGGTTGTGTGGCAACATGTTATTTTTGTTTGAGAAATGGAAGTGAAGATAGGTAGACAGAGAGAGAGAAAATAAGATGGTGGAGGATAGGTGCTACATGTGTGTGTCACCACTTTTACAATGGATTGGAGGGCCTCAGATGGAGCCCTGCTTTGATGTTCCTGGATAGAAGTCTTTTGGCAGTGGGGGCTTAGGCTTTCGGTGGCCTTGTTATCACAGCCAATCAAAATAGAGAGTCTTGCACATTCTGAAGGGAGGTCAGATATAGACCCTACCAACTCAATACAGCCCTCTTCACTGCAGCCTTCACCAATTTCTGATGCACAGAATGCTGGGTATCCAGGCTGCTGTTTCATGGATGGCATGCAGGAAGGGGGCAGTCAACTACAGCTCTGAACAAGATACATGTTATTGAGGCATTGATGGATTTGACACATTTATATGTACTGCAGTACTCCAATCATCACTGTAAATATAATAGTATGCATTTCTGTGCTATTTTATAGTGGTATTAATGTTATTAATTATGTTTTATTAGTAATACTTTTTATTTGGGGAAACATTACTTATGGGGGTCAGGAGAGCAGCCTCAAGTCCCTCTTTTTAAACAGGCAACAGTTCACCTCTACATCATTACATGCTGGGATAGAAGAAAAAAAGTATAAAACATTTATTGAACATTATTAGCAGCAGATGTTATATTGTTCCCCCGTTAATCTGTTAGTGTATTAATCACTGCACTGAAAATGGGAAGTGTGATGACTGCCTCTACCTTCCTCTGCCTTCAATGTCTACTGAGGATGTCCAACATATAATCCTGAAACTGCAGGAAAACCACAGCAAACAGGATAGTTTTATTATTTCTCTTTCCTGACTTCCAACTATGTATATAATGAAAGTAATTGCATTTCTGATGTCATGTATACTTTAAAATAAGTAAGGAATGTGTTGCATATAAAATTACACCATTATAGATACTTCTTTTGCTAATGGAGCTATCAGTTTACTTATTTGTCAGACTGCAGTGTGGCTAGGTATTTTGCAGACAACAGCCATTCCCGTCCTGGGTGCCTGAAGCCAAAAAAACCCTCTTCTGACAGGTTGGAGACCAGGGGGAAAAAAGCATCTGCTACAGTTTCTGCCTCAATTCCTGACACGTGGTATACTAAAGTTATTCAGTTCTTCAGATATGAATGCAAATACTGGCATTGAATTGCTGGCAATGTCTTGAAGAAAGATATGCTACCGCTGATCGTAAACACTAACACTTTACTCCCAGGTCATCTGCCCTATTCACTCCACCCTAGCTATAATACCATGGTCAAGAATTGTGCTGTCATGGCAACTTGACAATTTGTTCATTTCAGAAAGACTCAATTCATATAGTAGGGACTCTGACTGAAAGAAGTGTGTAGCATTATCAATAAGTACTGCATTTATTGTATTAATTGCTAGCTTTCTTACTGATATTTGATTTTAATATTAACACATTAAATTTATAGAGCTACAATTTCTTTCACCAATAGCCAAATTTGCATATATCTGGGCTTGTTGAAATGGAATATCTGCAAAGCTGATACAAGTAGTCTTCCACCTCTTACCCTGACCAGAGATACATAGTGCTCTTTAATGTATTCTTTGCAGAAGTTTTGAAGAGTTTGAGAAATTCCCAATACCATCAGAAATGTGAACGCTATCATCAATGAATGGACTGGAATAGTCTGTGCTAATGCTGCTCAAACATGTAATGCCCTATTTACTTTTTTATTTCATTCTTAACTAGGTGATACACATTGTTGACTGCACACTTGATCAAATGCAGCAAACTCAAAAGATGGCAATGTAAAATCAGATGATACCTATAAAAATGCTTTAAATTAATTTGCACTTGCTTATAACAATTACTGGATGAAAAGTAAAACAAAACTACTTAAAACCTAACAGATTTTAATATATATCTATATATATATATATATATATATATATATATATATATTAGTGCATTAATAACAAAATTGCCATGCTTACCTTAAAACACAGTCTGACTCTTAACTACTTCTGCTACCCATCAGCAATCTGGTTAGAATTTCTTCTCGACAGATCATGCCACCAGTGCCTGTACTCTCCCCCACTCCTGTGGATCCATGTTAATGATGTTAAGTCTTCCCCCAACTTAGTCCAAATATTGATTTTCTTGACTGGATCAGAACCAACCTGGTCCAGTCTGGCATGGAATTATGCCTGCCACAGATAGAAAAATGCATTTCTCTCTCACACCAGCTTGGGACCCTATCCTGAGCTCTGTTGAAAGATGTAAGTTTTGAAGCCAGGTATAAATTGGAACATATCACCCCCCCATCCCAAGTTGGTTCCAAAAAAAATAATAATAATAATAATGGTCCTTGCATGTCTGACATAAAAAGAAACCCTTTCCCTACTGTAAGCTATAACATACCACTTGCTAAATGTTTAAGTAGCTTTTTGCTATATGTCAACTAACAGAGAATGCTCAGCTTTTTAGCCCTGACTAAAAATGCATTATCAGCTTTCATTTGTGAATGACAGTAATAAATTAACCACACACAGGGCACTAAATTAATTCTACAAATACATTACTAGCATTCAGAAACTGAAAGCTGGTAATAAAGATCATGTCCCCTGACATCTTCACCAAAGATGACTGCTCCCTTCACCTCACCCTACCAAGGACACTCGATTAAGTATGAAACTGAGATTACTATGGTGTGAATCACACTCACTGTAGTATGACATCACCAATTCAGGTAGCTAATACCATGCATTTTCCCCTGTTCAGTGCCTAAATGTGAGTGCATACACAGTCCCACAGGATATGTGCCCACTTTATGCATAAAGACTAGATAGAAGCAATGTATTTGCATGTGCCTGCACTTGGTGTGGCTCATTCACACTGGTATGAAGTTAGCAATGATGATCAGTTCACATGCACGGATCTATAATAATGTGATTCATACAGTCATGTGCTAACAATCCTCATTTGTATTAGAAATTTCATTTTAAGCACCACTGGTTAATGTGTTTATGAGAACATTGATGGAAATACACATTTAAGCTCAGAACAAAAGCAGTGGGTTCATACAATTGCTATTTAGTGTAGAGTCCTCAGGAATAGCTTCAAAGTTACTGCTATGGTGAAAATGTTTCTCAATTGTTTAGTTGTCCAGTGTTTTAGCATTAATGGTTAAAAGTCCTGTTTTTAATTTGCTGCTGTTAGGAAAATAATGCATTTATTTATTAGAGAATCTGGTATCTGACAATAGCAATGCTCAGGACCAAATTGCAAACATATTTACTGTCTTGAACCAATTAAGCCATCATTAATGTACCACGCCAACCCCCCTCCCCCAATATTTTTACAGGTTGGCAGTGCAATATGCACAGTCTTGGGTCACTCCTAGGGATAAGGAATAAACAACTCATACAACTGAAATTGTGAACCATGAGCAGTGTTGGCTGCATCAATATTCTTCTATTACTTAATATTGCAATATTGATTAAAAGACATTTACCAGTTTTCTTTTACTCATGAAGCAGAGTTTTAAATGCAATATATAGGGGAGATCATGGTACAGCATCAGTGAACAAGGCACACAAGAGATAACATCCTCCTCCGAGATTTTTGCAGAATATCCAAATTTTTGCAACATATTTTTAGTCTGATTCTCATAAAATTTTGGTTTTCTAGCAAATAACTGGAAAATCATTGAGGACTGTAATTATAAAATAAAGACACACGTTTGAGATTCACACTCCATACTCTTCAGAAAATTAATGTTAATGCAAAACCTGCTATTATATTAACTTTCTATTTTTGTAATATTTAACAATTTGTCCCTGTTTTGGGGATTTTGTCTAGATTTCTTTCTGTAAGATACTGAGTGATATGCTGTTGCTGAAGACAACCATATCCTTATGAATGTATTTAAGATACATGGATAACAATGTTTTGGACTAAGGAGTCTAAAACAAGCAAATCAGACTAAGGTGAGAACTCAAGTTATGGCTGACATAAATGTTGTAAGGGAAGGTAATGTACCTTCACACAATGCAGAAAGTCAGGTAATGATAAGGTGTCCCACTCAAGGAGTAACAGTAGACAGAAGGCAATTACCCATATTACTATGGCTGTTGGGCCTTCCACTGTCTAAAGTGTATTTATTGAAGAGGAGTACTTTCTCTATCTATAAAGGGGTAACCATGATGAAGATTAAGTTGCTGTGGATATCTAGACATTGATACACCTTCTTTATCCTCACACATGCAGTACAGATGTCAGTGTTTACCTGCAATTTGCAGTAAGGAGACGTGTACCTAAATATGATAACTGCCAACATATATATTTTCTAATCAGGTACTTCTCTGCTATCAGGATAAGCAGCACAGAGGCAGACACCACATGGTAAGCATGGACACCATACTTGTATTACTAATATAGAAGTATTAAACAGGATATACTTATGAGTTTTTCACAGGTGTAACACCTCAATCACATGTTGTGCATCTCAGCAGGGTGATGATGACAGTGGAATGGCTGCTGGCAATGATGTTGTTTCGCTAGTAGTCATGACACAATCACAGAAGAATGACACAAAGTTTCAAAGTGTTCTGGCAAGGCCTCACACCTCCAAGCAGGTTAATAACTTCATAATCATTGATGGAGACTGTCACATACTGCATCATGAGGAAACATTGCTACCCAAAGAAGGGGAATCCACTGTCAGCTTAAAACTTCTTTCTTGCAGACAGGCTCAAACTCTGGAGGAAAACAGGAAAATGTCTGAGGTGCTATTGTTAACTATGAAACCTTCATACAGTGGTACCGCATAATAAAGAGATCAATCACAGGTGTCTCAAGAAACATGTAAGATCATGCTTACACAGCAGTAGATGTGCTGTGGCATAGTTCAGACCCAGGCTATTAACACTGTGAGTCAGGTAGAGGTGGTTAAATGCTACAGGATGAATGTGAGGAAATTCATGAGTATGTGGGCTTGGTGAAGGCAAGGGGCAAAGCCATGATGATCTTAATGTGCAGCATGTTTGGACACATGGCTTCCATGTCAGCCTCTATTCACAAACTTCTAAAGATTTATCAAACACTTACTGGGGAGAGTGCTGGATGTGGCTAAGAGACTGCCCACATGCATGATGGATGAATAGGACAGACACCATGTTTGTCTCAACAAGGAATTGCAGTCATGCATGTGGATTCACCCAAAGGCACGTATATGAATTATCTTGAGAAGCAGAAGAAGGTGATTAGACCTCATCAGACCTCCACATCATGGGGTAGGACCTCTGAGTGGAGATCTAGCAGGTCCATCAGCAATGTTCAGGCAGTTTCAGGAACTTCCTCTGCATCTAGAAAATCTTGTCATCATAGCAACGTATCCTCAAATACACATCCTAACACTTGCTCATGATCTGTATGACTATCACCGAGGCTATAATTAGAGTACATTCGTATGACACATTTCAAATCTGACAAAATTTCAATTACTGTAATACATACCTCAACCAAGAAGAAAACAAAGAAATGGCAGAAAAAGTATTGCAAGTAATAAAGCAGCTGTATTACAAATGATAACAAATGCACTTACCTCTACACAGGAGAAAAAAATAATCAAAAAAAAAAGAAAAAAAGAAAGTGGTACTTGTTGCATAAGGAAAAACATATGAGCAAAACCATTTCCAAGAAAATGCACCTCCATTACCACAACAGTTCAGTTATTCAGTATGTATCAGTTCAGTACATCACAACCCACGTTACGTTTCCTCCACCCTACTAGTATAACTAACACTTGTGCCTCTGACCATTAAACAGCATACAAGTGATGACCGCTATGGCAATCTAAAAATATATTTACAAATAATATCTAAAGAAATGTCTGATGCACTGTGTGAGCTGATCACGCTATACACCACTTGCACCAAAAGTTACACTGCATGCACCAAGTTTCATGCTTGTAACTTTACACTGTCACATACTGAATGTCAAGGCCTGTAGTTGTGAACTAGATGCTGCTGCTTTGTCTGCTCTACTGTGTATCATGCATAGTTCTGTTGAGAGAGTGCTGTGCAGCTACCACTGTCAATATAGTCACTTTCTGAGGCAAGCAATACAGGTGTTTGCACTGTCATTATTGGTTGCTGGCTGTGGCAATTGTGCACAAAACAGCTGCAAATAGCTCAAAAGAGCAAGGGCACCCCCACTATGTGAACCAGCATATGATCATGTTACACAAAATGCAACAGGCCGTGAACATTCTACAATAAGTATCAGGGTCATACTGAAGTAAGTCTCCAGAATCATTCAAGAAATGCAAACTAGCTTTGAGCCGGCCAAATAAATGCTCACTGACTATTTATATCTGGCATAAGGTGGTTTTGAAGCACTGGTTTACAGTTCATTGCAGATTATGGACTAGTGCCTTCAGCCAAGGTTCAAGGGAGTAGACTGCATCACCTAGAAAACCTAACCAGTAAGGGACACATGAGGATAGGTAGATTCGCAATTACAATCTAAAACTATATAGAAAAAAAATAGCTATGGGGAATGCAATTACACAGTGTGTGCATACTGACGATAACAATGTAGTATTCTACATGCAGAACTGATGGTGTAGGGAACCTGTGTGTAAATATGAAGGAAACATTGGTGCTGCCACAATGATAGACTAATGCTTTGGTGATTTAGCTGTAAGCATCACATGCTACTCAGCAGCTGACTGACTGGTAACCCTTCATGTTGCAGTACGTTTCACCATGTGGTCCAGATGGGGCTGTTATATCCATATAAGTACAATCTATTGCAACAAGCAGGGAATCATGCTATGCTGTAGAAATCATACATGGGATTGTTTTGATCATATTTTGCCATTGAGAAATAGATACTCTCATATACATTGGTCCAGTGCATAAAGAGGAACTGCTGAAGTATCCTTAAAAAAGAAGACTGTGAGAAACCCAAACTATCCTAAATCTATCTCTAAAATCTGTAAAAGGTCCCTCTGGTAAGTATAGTGACAGCTAAGCTTACTTTGCTATCTAGATGAATAAGAAGGTCGCACATTCCACCAGTTCTCATTTGTGAGCTATACAAGTACACCAAAGGCCTTTTGATTCCCCCTAGCCACTATGAGTCTCTCAAGCAATTCTTGCTTTTCTTGCTTTGCAAAGTTAAAGTGACTTATTCTCTGCTTATACCTTTTCCTCTGAGGATACCAGGTGCTGCTTAGTGCACCAGGTTGCAGTGTAGCAGAGACAAGGAGCTCAGTTTTGGATACAGTAAGGCTTACAGCAAACGAATAATCTTCGTCAACTGCAAAGTGGCTGGAAAAGGTGCAGGTTAGCTTGTTATATGGAAAGTGTGCGTAGCATATCAGAAATCAACTCTGAATTTGACGAAAGCCTCATTTATATAGTTAAGTTACCCTTTTTGCACTTATTTCTTATTTATATCTCATTATGTACTCATTTGTATACCAATTTTTTAGACGTTTCTACCTGCTCCTTATGAAAGCTGCTTACCTCTATGAATCACACCTCTGCTGCACTTGTGTGCAACCAGCACACATTTCCGCTTTCCGCTTTACACTAGTATAATAATTATGAAACCATCATCCATATAAAATATTAATGCAGTGATTTTTACAACAACAAAAAAATTCACACGGCTGGTCATCTGATATAATACTATAATCTTTGAATGTTGTGTTTAATATATCAAAACAAATGTCTCATCTCTCTTTATGATTTTACATTACCAACATAACTTTCCTTATATATTTCAGTAGCCATAATAATGACTGGTATTCCTTTGTTTGCAGTTTAAATAGCTATTTCTTTGTTATGTGATAATTTATGTAAAGCATTATATTCTGGTTTAGAGAAATTAACATAGCCACACTTTCAGAGCTCTGTGTTCCTCTGCTCCCTTTCACATGGAAAACTGATAATTCATCACATGCATATCATTTCAAATGTGAGGAATAATCAGGAAGCCTCCAGAGATTAACATAATTATTTATGCCATCTTAATTTATTATAGATTCAACTCATTGAAACAAAGACTTTTTTACATCTGCTTTTTTACTTTTCCTTGATAAGTTCAGACACGATAATTTATTTTGAAGCTCTTTCCCCAGATTAGTAATACATACCAAGTTATATAGTTAGGAAGAATTGTACTGTTATAGCTGCATAAACGTTTTAAATTAGTAATCATCAAGTTCTGATTCACATTAATAATGCACAATTGTAAATTTGTTATTAGTTTGACACCTTAGTATACATTACAGCCACATAATACAATTCTTATTTAACTACACTAATCTGACTGGTGACAGAAAAATGCTTGCTGTACTTACTACCCTGGGTAAACCAATCTACAGGGTTCTTATTTTATTTATTTATTTTTTTAACTACTTGATTTTAAGGTCTCGTATCCCTACATGGAAGGTAAATCCTGAATCTTGCATTGCCACTTTATCTTATGACATTTATCAGATAGGCCTTTAAGATTGTAAGAAATAACAAAATGGAGCAATGGGCTTTAGGGGCTTGGTATGTTCACTTTATTTATCATAATTATAACATATAATTATTTATAATAACTAACTGAATTAGATCAGATGTTTTAGCCAGACTGCTCTGACCAACAGTTTCACTCAGATTCACATTGTTATTACTGCCTACACCGTGCTTAGAACCAATTTTACAGCTATGTTTAAGTCTCAGTACTTTGGATTCTTCTTCAGTATATGTCCCACTAATGTATGCATTAATCCTCTCATTAAATCTGAACCTTTTTTCCAAAGGATGCTGTTTCACAATTATTTTTATTCCACTTAAGTATGTGGCCATGAATACGTTATGTTCATCATATAGATTTTCTGGCTATAAACACAATCTTGTTAATCATGTAAAAAGTAAAAGCACACACACACACACACACACACACACACACACACACACACACACACACACACACACACACACTTTCAGTTATGGTAGGGACTGTTTACACACACACACACACACACACACACACACACACACACACACACACACACACACACACACACACACACAAACACACACACACACACACACACACACACACACACACACACACACACACACACACACACACACACACACACACACACTCACACACACTTTCAGTTATGGTAGGGACTGTTTACACACACACACACACACACACACACACACACACACACACACACACACACACACACACGCACACACTTCAGATATGGTAGGGACTGTTTACATCCTGATGTTTGCTGTAATATGTTAGTCCCTGTTCCCTGTTTCCTACATGCTGATGTGGGGAGATCTATGCCTGGCATACAAGACATTGTCAGATCCCACCCTGATGGACATCCTCCATGTCTGCAAAACAAACTGCACCAGAATTAACCATTCTGAACACTTAACCCTTGCCTGTGATATAAATAGGATGTGCAGGAGAGACAGGCATGCATCCCAGAGACTACCCCTTCTCTGGATCAGGCTCCCCATCCATGTGAAGCAGAGTTCTTCCGTAACCCAATTCAATGTAACTTAAACAATTGGATAGGGAACAGGAAATTCATACCTTGTTTGGCACCTATGTCTCTAATGTACACAGGCAGCCTGTAAATAGTTCATCTCCAAGGCCCCTGCTTGTAAATATTTCATCTTCCAAGCCTGTGCTCACACTTATCAAGAGTGCCAGAACTTGTCAGAGATTTGAGATACATGACTAGGGGTTACAAACAACCTTGGTGTCATTAGCCTAGTAAACACCTATGAACCTATGTGACAGACTCTTTAGCAGCAGTGTAACCAGTGCAGTGATCTCACTCTCAAGACTCAACACACTATCATTCCCAGAAGCGTTCTCTGTGCTGTGTAAGCAAATCACCCGCAGCAAACCCGTATCAGCCAAGCAGTGCACCACAAATGCTGGCCCTAGTGTATTGATGTAGCAGTATCAGTTGTCAACTGTGAAGTTGCAGATTGCACATCTCCTCTTAGGTCTGCATAATCATTCTCAGAATAGAAACTTTCTGAATGTAGACAACATCCAGATTGCCTTCCCTGCACCTACTGCAGCAGAAGTGCCTAAAGGCAGCAATAGATAATGTTCCAGCCATCACCATGCAGTTTTGTTCCCTGCATGCACTTGTAACTCACCTATGATGTATGTCAAATGTAAAACATATGCATATCTAACCTCTATACTGCCCACAGCCTGTAAGACTAACGCCTGAATCTCTGAGGTAGCGTAAGCAATCTCATCCACAGCTGCTTATCACAGGGTCTTCCTAATACAGTGTATATGTATGCATGGGCTGATTCTCATATGCACAATATGTTAATATATATCTTGGTACGATGCTTTTGAATATTTGCATTTCAGATGATATCTTATATTTATAATCTAAACAAATACAATCAATTAACAAAGAGCACATCATTTGTTACATTGTAGGTGACTAGCTAACATGCATAGTATGTCTTAATGTTCTCTACATTTGCTATACCACAATTCTGCATGTCATTTTGTGTAATGGACACACACAAATTCACATTGTCATATCCTACACCATGCTCTAAGCATGTAGGACCCTTACATTACATGAATCAAAGTGCCTTTTGTGCATGTGCCACATATAAATAGCCTTAATGTTGCTTTGTTATCATACTCTCAATATACTGTCCTTGTTAAGCGCAATCTAATTATACATGGTACAATGCATATCTAATAGCCCAGGTGCACTGTTAATATATGGCCTATATAGCCCACAATGACAGGCTCAATATAATTATATAATGGAACATATAATAGGTTAAATGCTGCTGTATTGACATTCTGCCTATACACTCTGTAGTGTTAGGCATGGTGCATAAGCACTGTTAATGAATACTGTGCTTAAATGTGCTGTAATTATGCAATGCATTACCATTGCACAATGGCAGGTAACTAAAGCAGTGTTCTATAGCATATACATTGTTTAAAAGGACATGTTGAATATCATCAGGAGTGTTAATGCTGCTGTACAATCACATAGCTGATAGCTATGGTATCAGGACATAGCCAATGTACAACAGACAAATGTAAGTGAAATGTCACCCCCCCTACACACACACACAGTCTCAGATCACATACCTACATCTACACCTCCCCAGTCTCCCAAGAACAAGTCCTGAAGGCACTATCCAAGTATGAGAACATGACTTCTTTGGAGCGTACTACCCATCCTGAAAGAGGATTCTGGACCTCATACTCATAAATAAAACAGAATGTTACACCACCCCATTGTCATGTCCTTCCTGGTAAGGTCTGACCAAAAATTAGTTTCTATAAAAATCAAATCAGTAACCTCCAGTAAACCCAGTGGCAGTTCTGAACTATTCCAAGGCAAACTACCTTTTATTAAGCAATAGTTTGTCAAAATTCAATGCCCCTCCAAACCCAGACAACACAGCAGCCTATGGAGAATTGTTCATAGAAACTTTCTACAGCCATGTCAGTGGCTACATTGAGACTGCTGTGCCTGCCAGAAGTAAGCGCAACCTTAACTCCAAAAACAAACCAAGGCTGTTGGCATCTCAGATTAAGCAGGTTATACAACAAAAGGAACAAAAAATCATGGCTAAAATCAGGAAGTATAATTCCAATAAAGATAAGAACTCTCTCATTAAAACAAACTAGTCGCTAAGAGGGTAAATTATGTCCAATAAAACCAATTATGAGGTCAAGATAGCTTCCCAGGCAAAAGACAACCATAAGGCCTTTTTAAGCTTTGTCAGAAACCTCAAACACAGCACCAAGCAGTGTGCTGAACTGGTGGTTATTGGTGCCACATTCACTGAACCAGGCGATATAGCAAATCTCTTGGATGAGAAATTTAGTTCCAACTTTATCCTCCACTCACCCAGCCAACTCCCAAGAAATATCTTCAAACATAATCCCTCCATCTATAAATACAGAGCATGCCTTAGCTCAGCTTGCTAAGGTGAAGAACATAGCCTCAAAGGGCCCCAATAATATCCCGAGATGCTTTGTGAATAGTGTAAAATATGACCTATTAGGGCCACTGGAGTTACTATTTGACTATAATCTTAAGATTGTCTTAAGACAGACATTGTGCAATGAGAATGATATCACTCTTTATAAGTGTGCACCATCAACAGTTCCGGAAACTACAGACTCATTAGTCTGACTAGTCCTATATGGAAAGTCATGAAAAGAATTATCATGGAAATGATCAGCAAAGAAAAAGGAGACCTTCAGATATTGGATCCATCCCAGTCTGGTTTGTCAAATCAAGGTTGTGGCTACTGAGCCCATTGAACTTCATTGAGAAGGTTGGCAAGGCAATCTATGAGGGGAGAATTGTGCCTACTACCTACCTGAAGCTGGTTAAAGCAGTTGTTACAATACTCTACTCTGGTATAGTTGATGTGCTCACAGAACTGGGCATAAGTCCCTACATAACTTGCTAGATTGCAAAGTGGCTCACAGACAGGACCAAGGAATTCAGGATAGGTGATACCAACTACACTAAGAGACTGGACATCAGTAGGGTACATCAAGATTATGTACTAGGACCACTTCTATTTGGCATCTACGTCTTGGACATAAAGGCTAATATTAAGGGCCTGTGTCTGATGAAGTTTGCAAATGACTATAAATTGGGAGCTATCCTAGATTCCACCCATGACACAAACATCTTACAAAAGTGTATAACACAGACAAATGACTGCTGCCAAAGCCATGGATTAAAACTTAATGCCAACAAATGCATTGTAGTTCCTTTTGGGAAAATAGCCATGCTGGCTAATTATTCCATTGATAAGACACCCTGAAGAGTTGATCCGGTAGTCATGCTTCTGGAAAAAATATGTACACGGTAATCTGCCTTTACCCAGCATGTGGAAAAGGTAGTTAGAAAATAATTCTATGCCACTCAACTAATAAGTAAAGGCATCCCATCCAGGTCCAAGGAAGTCATATTGCCACTTTATTCAGCCATTATCAGACCGATCATTAAATATAATGCCTTCTTCATCATGTACCTGACCAGACATATGCAACAGTTGAAACACCCACAAAGATTCTTTACCAGGAGAATCTAGGGTATAAAAGCTGTATCTTATAAAGATCACCTTAAAGCCCTATCCCTATACTCAATCTCCTTCAGGTTACTGAGAGGTTGTCTATGTCTGGCGTAGATTGCCTCTCAGTAACCTGTAGGTGTTCTATGCCTGGCATGCAAGGTGTCTTCAGATCCAGCTCTAATGGACCTTTTGCACACCTGAAAAACAAACAGCATCAATACCACTAGATCCCAGGATTCAAATTTGGCTTGCGAGTAGACTACGATGACAAGACAGATGTGCACCTCAGAGGATCCCCATGCTCTGGAACAGGCTTTCCATCCATGTGAAGCAGAGTCCATCCCTAACCTAACTTAAGCATAACATTGAACACTGGATGGAAAATAAGAAATTCACCCCAGGTTTGTCCCCATTGTCTCTGTTAGACAGAGGCAGACAGTAACTATGTTCAAGCTAACATACCTACCTCATGCAAAACCTTTAAAATATTCCTGACTAAAATACTTTCTTCTAATTAATGCCTGTAATACACAGGGACAACATTGGGTTGGATTGCTTATCTAGGCTTATAAAGGTACTGGTGGTAGTTAGCTTAGTATTTACCTTTGAACAATAAAGGGACTCCATCTTTATCAGTAGATCTCCAATTTTGGTTGCAATTCAGTAGGCTCAGTCCTCATCATCTCGTGGCCTTTGGGAACAACAGATTGATTACAAGGGCAGTCGGGGCAGCACAGGGGTTGTTTAACCCCACTCTGCACATTCAAGCTGTAGTTGGCATGCTTCATTTTTACCATATCCCTGTTCCACCCACCCCTTGCATCAATTCCTTTATAGGCATAGGCAAGTCACATAGACATCATCGTCATTTAATAACCAGTACAGACAATTACACGTATTCCTCTTCACCAGTCACCGACAGATTCTACATAATGAGATGGCATGTACTTCCATGCCTCACATTGTCTAGAAGAACAGTTAAGATGATAGCCTCCTTAATGTTCTTTTTCTTCTGATTGTCAAACCTATTCCTCTGAAAAACCCTCCAACTACATAAATGTACAGGGTTTCACCCAACCGATACATACACCCACTAGAGTTGACAAAAACAGAAACAAACAATCAATTCTCGATTGGACCCTGACAAATAAACCCTCCCACATCTATCCCTCAGGTTGCCTGCCAGACAGCCTAAGTGGCCACCTACTAACCTATTTCCTAAGACACTGTAACTGTCATACAAACAAGTATGTAATACAAAAAATTTCTCCAATGAAACTTTTAAACCACTACTGCAAAACAGCAATTGGACCCCATTTAAAACACCTCTCATTAGATGCAGCAGTCGAATACTTCAACAGTAAATTTCTAGATATACTAAACACTCTTGCCCCTATAAGACACATTAGATTTTATTTATTTATTTATTTCAGTTTGATTACCGGGGAAGTCCACTGGGCCAAGAAGTGCCCATTTTCAGTGGAGGCCTGGGGAGAAAAGCTCCACAAGCAATACAATGAAACATGGTTACATAAAGTTAATGGTAAAATACAAGAGTAAAGATTCATGCAGTCCATTCATTCATGAAAAGCTCCACAAGCAATACAATGAAACATGGTTACATAAAGTTAATGGTATAATACAAGAGTAAGATTCAAGCAATCAGGAAATACATTTACATAAAATGTGCATAATGAGCAAGCATAATGAAGCAATACAGTGCAGAGTAAAATAACAAAAATACATAGATGTGCAAAAGTTTTTTTTTTTTTTTTTTTTTTTTTTCCTAAAACAAACTACTGCCCATGGCTCACAAAGGAAACCAGACACCTACTAAAACAAAGAGACAAACTCTGGTACCATCATCAGGCCAACAAAACCAAAGCCTCCCTTGATAATTATTGTCAATTAAGAAATACCTGCAAAAAACAAATCAAAACTGAAAAAATACAGTACTATTCAAGCATGCAGCACAAGCATCAAAATAGCCCACAAAAATTCTGGGGTACTATCAACATACTTATGCATCCAGGCCGTACTTCCACCCAATCATCAAATACCTATAACGGAAAGAAAATGTAGCATCCCAGCTCAACTCCTTTTTCATAAACTCTATAATTTCACTTATGAAAAACAAAAATAGTTCCTAACAAATAACTCATCCTTTAGCCAATGACAACCCTACCACACTCTCCCTCCAATCCAGCCAAATAAGTAAAATGAAGAAATTATTAAACAAGCTAAAACCTGCAACTCTTAGGTTCATAGGTGTGTACTAAGCTAATGGCCCTGGAGCCTTTACAAGCCTAGCCCCAAAGAAATTTCCCAGGCACTGTGCCACCCGATGTTAGTTCACAGAGCCCATATCCAGTAGCGCAACTGGAATTATCCCTGAAGTGAACTTTCTGTTACCTATCCACTCATCAAGATTTCTCCTGAAGAGGGCTAGTGAGGTGCTCTGCTTGACATGAATGGGACGCTTATTCCAGAGTATGGGCAGTCTTTGGAAGATGAACCTATCCTTCCAGCATGTTCTGTTAATTGTGGTAATGAAGTTGTGATCTCTGGAGCGTGTGGTGTGGGCATATTGGGATTTCTTTAGGTGTAGGATTTCAAGTAGGGCTAGGTTGGATATGGCTTTGTAAGTCAAGCAGAGATCACCTCTAAATAGATGATAAGAGATTGAGAACAGCTAAAGTTTCTTGAATCTGTCCATGTAGGACATGTATTTAAGGCCCAGGATTCTTTTTATGAGGTACTTTTGTGGCCTCTCCAGCTGTTGTATGTGTCTGGTCAGGTACATGCCAAACAGGGCATTATATTCGATGATTGGTCTAATGAGGGATGAGTAGGGAGGGATGATGACCTCTTTCTACCTGGATGCAAAACCTTTGGTTATAAGATGTGCCACATAGAAGGACCTTCTGACCACAATGGCTATGTTATGGTTGAAGGTGAGGTGCCTGTCAGCCTGGGTGCCCAGATCTCTTATGGCCCCTTCAGTGTTCAGTAGGCTCCCATCAAAGTGGTAATTTGTGGGAACTGAGTTTTTTCCCAAGATGATGATAATGCCTTTTTTGGCATTAAGCTTCAGGCCATGGTTCCGACACCAGTCATTGGTCTCAGAGAGGCCCTTTTTTAGGATATCTGCATCACTTGGGGAGTTGATAATGACTCCTAGCTTGCAGTCATCAGCAAATCTGGTCAGCCAGAGTCCTTCTGTGTTGGTCTGGATTTCTGAGAAGTAGATGCCAAACAGGAGAGGGCCCAGAACTGAGCCCTGTGAAACTCCACTCATGACTGATCGACAGTTTGACTTGGAATCTGCAACTTTCAATCTGTGGGTCCTGTCTGTGAGCCAATTTGCAACCCGCATAGTGATGTAAGAATTGACGCATAGTTTGTTGAGTTTATCAATGATACCTGAGTGGGGAATGGCATAAAAACCTTGGCCAGGTCAAGGTCAGCTGTATGCACTGCCTTACCCTCATCCACAGCCTTTGTGACTGCCTCAAAGAAATCAACCAGGTTCAGTAGGCAGGATCTCTCACTGACAAACCAAAACTGTGTGGGGTCAAGAGTTTGGAGATTGCCTATATCTTTGTTAAGCAGGTCCATGATTATGTGCTCCATAGCTTTGCATACCAGGCTTATCAGGCTAATGGGGCAATAGTTCCCAGGGTTTGTAGTTACTCTCCCTTTATGGAGCGGGATGACTATAGCAATAGGTCATTCATTATGGACATAGCTTGAAGTAAGGCTGTGATTGAACAGGGCACACAGATGTGGTGCCAGTTCATTTTGTAGCTCATGTAGGAAGCAGCCAGGGATATTATCAGGTCCTATGGAGCCTGTATTCTTGACTTTGAACAATGCAGCTTTTATCTGTGCTGCAACAATGGTGGGTACAAGGCTTTCATCTGGTATTGTGATAGGGCCATTGTGGGGGAGAGGGGTAAATTTATCACTGAATCTGTCGGCCAGTATGTTGGCTATATCTGTTGGCTCAGTATAGGAGGTGCCATTGTGCAATAACTCAGAGCAAATCTGGATATTGCCTTTGAGATTTTTGATATAGCTATAGAAAGCATAGTGGTTGTTTTTGGTGTCAGCCACAATTCTAACTTCATAGCTGGCTTTGGAGGATTTGATAAGGGATCTCAGCTTTTTGTTGAGACTGTTAAGGGAGGTTTTTCAGTCTTGTGACTTCATTTTTTTCTGCAATAGTTCCTTCCTTCTGTTGTAGAGTTTATTGATGGCTGGGGACCACCAGATTGGCTGTTTTGGAGGAGAGCATCTTAGTTATATTTGGTATGGCAAGGTCAATGGATTTGTGTACATGCTCTTACAGTGCATTGGTGTATGATTTGGCAGGCCTGCAGCTATATTCCATTAGCATGGGTGCCAAGAAGTTAGCCACCTCTGTTTTTAGGAGCCCAAAGTCGGCTTTAGAGAAGTTTTTCAGGGTGGTCACCTCGGCTGGGGGTATAGGTGAGTTGAAGATTTCCATGGTGATCAGTCTGTGGTCAGATTTAACCAGGGAGGAACTGACTATAGGTGTGGAGCAATGGTCTCCCATGTTGGTGATAACCAGGTCAAGGATGTTGCTTCCTCTAGTGGAGGTCAAAATGAACTGGTCCAGGGCACTGGAATTGATAATTCCAGAAAGCTTTGGGTCTGTACATTGGTACTTGAATAGTTTTCCCAGGTGATGGAAGGGTAGTTGAAGTCACCCAGTATGAGAGTATTGAGCTGAAGCTTGATAGATTCCAGGGTGCTTAGGATGTTGGCGTGTGAGTCTAGGGACATGTTTGAGGTTCTGTAGCAGGCTATCACTTGTATTGCTGTCTTTCCCAGTGTTAGTTGTACCTGAAGTATCTTGGATGCATTATGCTGGGCTACCAGTCTAGAGGTGTGCATATCCTTTAAGAATATGCTCTTGTTTGGCATCTGCTTCTCTGAAGCACAAGCCAACACTAAGGGACTCTGGCTAACAAAGTTCGCAGATGACTACAAACTGGGAGCCATTATTGAATCCCCAAATGATGTGGATATTCTACAAAAGGACCTTACAGAAACAGATACTTGGTGCCAGAGCCATGTGCTCAAGCTTAATGCCAAGAAATGTATAGTTATCCCCTTTGGGAAAAACATGTAACCATGAATTACCACATAGGTGGCAGTACACTAAACACCAAAAGTGTGATGAGAGACTTAGGGACACAGGTGGACAGTGGTCTCACCTTCGATAACCACATTGCCACGACAGTCAGGAAATCCTTCTATGTGGCACACCTCATCACTAAGGGCTTTTCATCTAGGAAAAAGGAAGTCATTGTCCCACTGTACTCATCCCTCATTAGACCCATTATAGAGTATAACACCCTGTTTGGTATGTACCTCACAAGACATCTGCAACAGCTGGAAAGGCCGCAGAAATACCTCACTAAAAGAATCACAGGCCTAAAGCAGATGCTATAAGCCGACCGTCTAAAAAACTCCAGCTATACTCCTTGGCATATCGTCTACTCAGAGGTGATCTCTGCTTAACATACAAGGCCATGTAAAACCCTGAGCTGTTGGACATGCTCCACTTAAAGAAATCCCAATCCCTCAGAGCCACATGCTCCAGGGATCTAATCCTTGTCATCACAATGAACAAAACATGGTGGAGGGATAGGTTCCTGACCCAGAGACTCCCCATACTCTGAAATATACTTCCCATACCTGTGAAACAGAGCACCTCCTTGGCCCTCTTCAAAAGGAACCTTGATTATTTGATGGGAGATAGGAAATTCACTCCCGGGATCATGTCAGTTGCCCTGCTAGACAGGGGTCCAGGGAAGTAAATATTGTGGGAAGAAATATCCAGGGAATTGTTATGGCTAAACTTGTAGAGGCCCTAAGGCTGATAGCCTAGTACCAACCTATGAACCTATAAATCTATGAGACACCACCGCCTTTGGAGCTTCTGGCCACATTCTGGGGCCAAAAGATTAGGAATGAGTTGTGGCCTGGGAGTGCAGGGGTGCTTTCTGCCTCTTTAAACCAGGTCTCCATTGCAGCACAGATGTCGACATTCTCTATTTTGAGGAGAGCCTCGAGCGAGTGCATCTTGAGATTTAGATTACTATCATTGAGCAGCATGACCCTCAGATTGCATTGCCACTGACAAACTACCTACAAATACATTAAACTAGCAGCTGGCATCATCTGTTACCCAGTATCAATTCTGTTTAATAGATCCATCTCAGAGCTGTACATACCTAAAATTTGGAAAATCTCTTATGTAATTCCTCTCCACAAAGGGGGCTCATCATTAGAACTCTCCAGCTACAGACCGATATCTATACTATCACCTCTTTCAAAAATTTAAAGAAATATGATCAGTCACAACAAATGGACCATCTACTAACTAATAAGTTCCTTGCCAACTCACAACACTGATTTCAGCCCAGTCATAGTACCACAACTGCCTAGCTTAACTTTGCTGATACAGTAAACCTACTAACAAACAACGACCAGATGGTGTCCTCGATATTCCTAGATATGTCAAAGGCATTTGACACGGTGTTCCATGAGCAGCTCCTACAAGAGCTGGCATCCATTGACATATCTAAAAATACCCTATTGTTGTTCCAAAATTACATTTCAGATCACCAACAGTCAGTCAAGTGGCAAAATGATTTCTCTTCTCTGCTCTGTGTAACAGTAGGTGTTCCACAAGGCTCAATACTTGGCCCACTACTCTTCTCAGTCCTCACCAATAATCTCCACACTGCAACTAACCTTGCTGTTATCATACAACATGCAGATGATTCCAGTGTTATCTGTGCCACACCCTCGATGCCACAGCTGCAAGAAGTTACCAAAAAATCCTTCATAGCCATCTAATATTTCCTAAATAAATATCAGCTCATCCGAAACCCCAACAAAACCAAACTAATGCTATTCCCCAACAATAATCACAAAACAAACAACCTTAACCAGGACTTTAAAATCACCTCATCCAATCACACACTAATTGAACCAATTTAGGAAACTAAGCTACTAGGTACTAGTTTTTGATAATAATTAAAAAAATGACAAGCATATATCACTTGCAATTAAAAAGGCCCACATTTAATTGGGTTCTCTTAATAGGATTAAAACTTACCTAACCAACTCTTCCAGACAAGCTGTCTCCAGGACTTACCTACTATCCACCCTATTCTACACCGCCCCTATACTCACAAACCTCAGGAAAACTGACTTAAGCAGACTTGAAACAGCTACCACAAGATATCCAGATTTATCACCAACCTACCCCATAGAACCCATCACTGCCTTTCTCTAAAACAACTCAGATGGCTAGAACTACTTATTGTCTTATCCTTAAACCAGCTTACCTAACCTATTCTATAGTATACCTTCCTGAAAAATGTCCAGTCATGCACAACCAAGTACAAATCCACCTCAACAGGATCCTGAGATCCTCCAACAAACTTCTATTAAAAGTTACAAAATTTAACAACAGCTTTGGAGACTCTCTTTACTCGAATCACATCTCTAAAGCATGGAGCTCTGTCCCTCAGAATATACTAAACACAACCCATCCAGCACAGTTCAAAAACCTGCTAAAGATCCCTCTAAATGACAACAGGTTATGTTCTTGCTTCTTATCAGGCTGAAATTACCTGACATTTCTGCATCTCAGACCACCCTCAAACTCTTCTCCCACTTACATCTCTGATGTATATATAACTTTCAACAAAATATTTGTATGTTGTCGTATGTTTTTGGATAAACATTGAATAGTATTCCATTGTTTACTATGCTTTCTTTATGATCTTTATAATTCTACTGATGTGTATAATTCTCTGCTGTTATACTGTGTACTCTTATGTGGAGCTTTTCTCCCGTGGCTTCCACTGAAAATAGGCAACCAGCCCAGTCGGACTTCCCTGGTAAACAAATATTAAATAAAAAATAATAATAATAATAATAATTATTTTTTAATTTTAATGGTACTCAGTGTTTGCCTCATTGGTCCTCAAGAACAATTATTTTATGAAATGCAAAAGACAAAAAAAAAATGAAAATATGCATAAGCCAACATAATATAGATGGATGTGCACTCATGGTGGAGAACATAACTTACAAACATCTCATTTCCCCATAAGAGAAGGTATTATTTTATCTGTTTTTTTATTAACAAAAACACAAAGGTAATATTGCAGTTTCAAACAATGATATTCTTATTTATTTAATATTACTAATTCTACAAGTGAGTGACGTACAACTAATTCCTGGTCCCAATACTATAAATCAGTTTAGTTGTATGACTTTAAACTCCCAATACTTCTCTCATACTACTTACAATCCCACATTGAAGTTAAAGATACTGATTGTCACCTTCATGAATGTTGTTAGTCTAAACAACAAATGATCATACTCGTGTTTACAAATCTGCTATTATTTCCTTTGCTGAATCATGGTTAAAATAGAGAACTGGATATCATATGACAATGTCAAAAGATATATGTTCACAGACTATCACCAAGAGAGAAATCAAAGGAGGTTGTCTTCTAAAAGTTGTTGGCAAAGAGGACAACTTCTGCCTGTGATTAGAGTTAAAAGTAGTAACTCAAGTGATTTCAGGCACAATTGCACCTTAATTCAAGTTGTTCTAGAAGGTAATACTAAACTGTTCATAGATACACAATGCAGCCTACCACTGCCTTCTATCTCATTAATCAAATGAGCAAGAAGAAATATTATTTTACAAAAAAAAAAGTATTAAAATAATTTTACTTGGGAATGTAAACTTGGACAGGAAAGTTAGGAAAATAATTTAATATGGAAATTGCATAAAATAATTTAAGTTTTTGCTGAAGGTATACCTCTCAACTGTCCAGTTTTTCGCAGAATGTCCAGATTTTTGGCTGATATTTGGGCTGTTAATCGTGAAATTTATGTTTTTTCTGGCTAATCACTGGGATGATCTAAGGATTGAAGTCACTAAATAATGACATAGATTTGAGTTTCAGACTTCAAATCCTTCAGAAAATGTATGTTAAAATAAAGTCTGTTAATCTATTAACTTTCTTAGTTTATAAGAGCAATATTTAAAATATGTCCATGTTTTTAGGCCTTCATCCCCCGATTTTGTTTGTCTTTGTCCAGATTTCTTGCACTAAGAGGTTGAGAGGTATGGCTGAAGGTAAAAGATACAACCTCTCAAACAGGCAAAAGATCGCTGATAGATGTGGGCGTCATGATCATCTATGACAAATTATATGACACAGAGGCATTTCCTGCAATATTGAGTGGTCACTGTCCACTCACCTCAAACTAGTAATTTGAAGCTAAAAGGGTATCTCACAGTCTCATATGGGTCCATGAAATATTTAAGGCCAATGATTCCATATGGATAAGGCAGCAATAACAGGGCTGGGAGGCTGGCAGAATGGTTAAGGTTTTTTACCTTACAGACACAAGGCGCAAGGCTTTGATTCTCACAAGGGGCAATTGCCTAGGCTTACAGTGGCCCACAAGGGCAGTTAGCCTAGCACTAATCTATGAATCTAATGCTCTTAGACTGTGATCTAGTTTGTAAATATTAGTAATGGACAACAGACATATCCACCTTTTATAATATATTGATGCCAGCTCAAGACAGGCATTTCCCAAATCACATACAGAGGATGTCTGATTGAAATTTATCTTCCCTAGTGACTGAACTAAAAAGACAACTCAAAGATAAAGACAATTTCTAGTTACAATGAAAAAGGAACAAGAAAAAAAAAAGCTAAACTACAAAACGTCCACAGATTGAAAAAACAGGCCAGTTTAAACACCAGAAAAGCGAAATTTATCTGTCTCTGCACTTTTTAAGCTGTTCCTCACAGTAAAACGTTGTCGCATTCAATTCTCAGCTAGAGCTTCTTCTGTGTGGAGGCATGCATGAATGGGCATGCCTTCGTTGAAGATTGTGAGGTTGTGCATCAGGGCTGGTAACTCGGCACGTAAAAATCCACTACCAAACATTAGCGGACCGGAGTTCCGCTGTGGCAACCCCTAACTGGGATAAGCCGAAAGACACAACAACTTAATAACCCTCAAAGATTCTAGCATGCCATTGGGAAGATAAGTGAGAACTGATATTTTCCTGTGGTAATCTCTAATTTACAAGCGAGTGAACTAGATATAAATTGGTGCAAATGCAATCCTCAGTTTACTCCATGAACAATAATCTTTGAGAACATTACCTCTCCGACTCCACAATGCCTATTGTATGATTTCCTGTCTGAGCTCCTGTCATACTTTAACAAAAGGGTTGTCCAGCCTTTTTGGTGCACTTATACTTTGTATGGTTTGGGGAGACAATACCATATAGGTTCATAGATAAGTACTATACAAGCTGCCCTTACAGGCCATTTTAAGCCCAACCAGTTTCACTGTTTGTGCTCAAAATAACCTAACCCATTTCATTAGAGAATAGCCTTACCCATCACATGGTCGATAATTATATATTACCCCTAATGAAAATAACTGGGATCATGTCATAGATGATTTAAAGGGACCCATGAATGGGATAAAGCATTTAGGAGCTGCCTCTGTCTATAAGTATTACAAATCTGACATGCATGTGTACAATCGAAGCACTTTGTTGTGGGACATGCTGCCAACCAGTTAAATTGATTTTGTTGGCCAGACTGTGGTCTGTGAGTCACCTGTTTAGCACACTTCTTTTAAAATTTTATGTAAAAAACGTTATCCAAGACTTTCCTGGACCAAAACTGACTATCCTATAACCTAGAATTTCATATATTTCATCTAAAGCTACTTTTTCTGGGTAGTAATATTCTGAGCCTCTCATTAGGACACAACTTCAATTCATCACTCACAATCACATTTGCAATACTCAGGTTTTAGTATTCTCTGATGTTGCCACTTCTCAAGTTCCCTACCACCTTTCCCTCAAATTATTATAGATCTATTACCAATGCCTGTCCATAGGCAAAGGAAAAAAAATCTATATTCAAATTTAAGATCGCGTTTAAAAATGTGACATACTTTAGGAAAGGTAACATGGTTTCCATCTCGGATACAGTACTCCACTATATTCACTAACTAATGAAAAATATACCAATATGAATAATGACATAATTACCAGTGCTATTTTGTACATCTCAAGCAGGCATTTGAAAGCAATGACCATCAATTAACACTTTAGCAACTGCCCTGAATGTGGTTTTCTGATTCCCTGATTATTTTAAAGACAGAATCATATTAGTATATCATAGCCATGCTCCTTCTCTCTCTAATACTGGGTACCTACGTAAAGGCGTTCCACAAGGTTCGGAACAGGGACCTCTGCTTTTCTCAGTGTTCACTAACAAGACATCCAGTGATCTGTCAAATATTAAATGCACATTATAAAATGATTACACTGAGTTTAAAAGAGCCCATAAATCTCAGTAAAAAAGTAAATCTCAATGCAGATTTCGAATGAAAAGGAATAGAGAGCAGCTACAGTCATTCCCCTGCATAAGGGAAAAGCTTCCAAAGACCCAGGCAATTAGAAACCTAAAGGTCAGACCAGCCTCATATGCAAAGCCATAAAAAGACTAATAATAGCACTAACCAATAAGACATAGGGAACCTCCAAACATTGGACCTGTCTCTGCTTGATTTGCCAAGTGAATGCCACACCTCTAGCAACCTAACACATCCTGCATTCCAGAGCATTTCCTGAAAAGTAAACATAAAAAGCATAAGATAAACAAATGTAAATATTTTGTGAACAACACACGCTATTAAGATAGTATAAATAACAGTGGTGTCAAGAAGTTTTCTTTACAGTGATAATAGTCAGTGCATTCATAGTTTTTCCATAAATGCTATAATATATTATAAACCATAAATTACATTTTTGCTACACTTCCACAAGCAAATTGTCATATCTTGGAAACTGTGTAATCTAGACATTTATTGTTAGAACATTTTTGTTAACCAGATATAATATTTTACATGAAGGCAAGAAACTCCTTTGTGAGTACATGCTTACTGAGATACATACAGAAATATGAAACCACATGCTTAAATCTATAATTTGTAGTATAAATAACACTGGATATGTACAACTTACAGTGGAGCTTCAAAACTAGTTTTCTTCAACAACATCACTTGTTTTTTGAACTATAAAGTGCATATGGAAATATTATTTGTTTTCAGAATTACTAAGAAATAACTAGTAATATCTCAGATATATTGTGATATGAATGGGCATTGACAATGAAGTTTCCTGTCTCTCACCATGACATATCATACCATATCTTTCAATAACATGCAGGGCCCACCGATATGAAAATATGAAAATAAATATGGAGACATGAATAATAAGTGGCAGTAATTAATTTCTCTTCTGCAGGATATCATAGACTAACAATATTAGTGTCATTGTGTTAATAACTGCTTGCCCTTTCTAATACTGCCTATTATTAACTGGTCAGTAACTTAGTTAAAGATGCTTGATTAAAAAAGATCTGGATTCCTTTTGAAGTGGAAGTATACAAAAAGGCACCACAAACCTAAATGAGTTAATCATTATGCCAACCATCTTCCCACATGCATTACAGATGCCTTATACTATTTTTGGTGTACTTAGTAAATGTTTGACTTTAGCGTGCTTCTGGCCAAAGGTTCAGCACATCAAAATATAGCAAGAGTGGCTAAATTCTGCTGCTTCGATATCTTGAAAGCATTTTTTATTGATTTTTTTTCTATCTAGTGATCGCTAGATAGTGTATATTTGCCAAAAGAAAAGGAGCACCGCAAAGTGGACATTGTCCATGGGTGATGGAACTAGAGCCTCCGCTCCTTATCTAACAAGAAAATGGCATACTTTTTTCTTTGTCCTGAAGGCTTACTAGTGAACACTTGTTCATAGTGAGCTATTGATAAAAGTTGAAGTACATTAACTGCAGAAATAGTGTGTACATATGTTGCTTTCTAATATAGAAAGCTATTTATTGTAGAACAGTAACTGTAGAAATAGTGTGTACAACTGTTGCTTTCTAATAAAGAAAGCTATTTATTGCTCCACTCTATCTAGTGAATGCTAGACATTAGCATGTTTTGCCCAAAAGTGGAGGAGCGCTGCAAAGTTGTCTTTGTCCGTTAGCGATAGAACTAGTGTCACGGCTCCTCAGCTAACAAGTGAAACGGTTTACGTTTTCTTTGGCCTCAGGGCTTATCGGGTCCCAGCTTCCATGACTGCCAGTATCAGTGCTTGGGCTAGTACTACGAACTGAGCGTGTGCTCAAAAACACAGTAGTATCTACTAAATTTTAATACAGCACTGTTAAGTCAACAAAAGAATCTAGCCTCCCCACCTAACCTATTATATGTTAGATATTCACTATCTTGGTCGCATGGCATACAACTGTCCTGCTTACATGCTAGCCTGGTTAGGTGCTTAAGCAAGAAATGCACATATCTATTTCTCACTAGCTTTTCTTGTAATTAACTACCTTAGCTTACTGCTTATACCACTCTGAACCTAGCCCCATACTGTAGCATTTATTTAAGTATTTCCTAGCTAGACTGTTGCACACTGCTTAGACATTTTTTCTATTTGTATGAGTACTCTGTACCTTTTGTTAGTTTGAATAGGTGCTGGGATGCCTTGCATTGTATCTGCTAACTTTGCAGTGAATGGTTTTCAAATGTTTTCTTGAATAGATGCTGGTATGCCTTGCTTTATATCTATATACTTTGCAATGAATGTTTTCAATTGTTTGTATGAACTCAACTGCTCTGAGTACTACCCCAACTGCATTTTTAAATACCTGTTAGCTTGCTTGAAGTGCATGCTCTGTGTATACTACCCTATCATTTAAATGTTTTTCTTACCCCTTCACTATTTTTTTCTTGTCCCCACTGTTCCTAGGTTTGAAACTTCTATCCTACACTAATACCTTATGAGCATACCTACCTGGTGAAAGGAATCTCTGCAAACCAAATCCATACAACTCCTCTATAGCATAAAGACTTGCCATCCTGCTTAATGAACCCTGTTCACTAGGAGGCAAGAAAGTATGTGTTATCAAATAAAGTGGCAATATTTAAACACTTGCTAAATATCTGGTGTGTGTATTATATGCTACCTTAGCCAGGATACCCAGCAGCCATTCTCCCCTCTCTGTTACCTAGCATTTAGAAGTTTTATCACTCCTGTGCTGTCTCCTGAAACTACCTTAGGAGCCTTCCCAAACCTTGAAACATCTCTCTCTGCTCACTTGCCTCTGTTGTTATAACTCTATCTGACCACTAGATGGAATTCAAAACTAGGATAGCACCTAAATCATCTATCCTTCCCTGATCTCCAAAGAATTTAATGTTCTGTCCCAGGCTTGTGAACTGTCTTCCTGCCCTATCTCTACCTGTTACTTACTGTTAGCTTTGCTATCTGCTACCACTTACCTTCATGAACACTGTTACCTATCTCCCTAGACCTACTCCTTCTCAACTAAGGTACCCAGTAGTTAGCTGCTTACTGTTAGGTTTTTGCTGACTTACTCGCTTACCTGTCTGAACCTGCTCCGTTCGCCCTGTGGGCTCACTCCGCTCCCTTACCTTACCCCCAATTCCCACCCACCCCCAGGGGTCCTAACCATAAACTTCCTATGGCCACACCCTCACTCCTACTCAAACAATCTCATCCTCCTACTCATTACATCCTAACTACCCAAACTCACCACTTAGAGATACTCATTACTTCTAGTACTGCTTAATCAATTTACAAACTTTATATCCCAACTTACTACTACACCTTGCAGCACCTCCCCACTCTCTTCCTCTTAAAGATACCTTACTCCAATTTATTTATTTACCTAACCTATCACCATGACCTCTATACCCAGACTCAAATACTCACTACTTTTCCTCTTAATTGCCATCTTACCTTTACTAACTATAACCTATGTACTAACTAAATATGAACATCTGACCTTGAATAACTACAGGCAGTCCCTTAAACAAGCATCCTTGACAGACCTACTATCTTACCATAACTACATTAATACTATCTCTACACCCACCTGTTTAGTACCAAAGTTTTATTGTTTAGTACACATCAACTATAACCAACCCAAGAAAACAAAATATACACCCTGTAAATTCCTAAATATCATACACAGGATTAAAAATGCTAATCATTTAGATGGTGACATCCATCCAAACCATGGCCCTGACACTACAACACCACTAACCCTCCCAAACAACATCACTCTACTTCCCAAACCATCACAAAAGTATTAAACTCCCTCCTCATAGCTCACCTCTATATACAGAGCCTAAACAATAAAGTTGCCCACCTTCATGCCCTCTTAGATATCCACTCTTTCGACATTCTTTGCCTAACAGAGACCTGGTTAAAACCTGCAACACTTGACAATTAAATCACCCCATCAGGATACAATATCATGAGATTAGATCGTATAACCAAAAGGGACGGGGGTGTAGCAATATTATACAAAGCAGATTTGCAATTAACACCAATAAATGTGCAACCACCTTCTATTTGTAGAACAGAAATCCTTATTTCTAAACTCCAAATCATCACCTACAAATCAATCTATATAATATGTGCCTACCTCATTCCTGGTAACAACATAACCATCCTGGAAAATATTCTTTCCTGGCTGCCAACCAACTACCCACAAGGAACCATTATACTGGCTGACTTTAATATTGACTAGAATACCTGCATCTCAGAAAACTACACTACCCACATAAACCTTTATGTTTTTTGTCAAACTATCAC
Organism: Protopterus annectens; assembly: GCF_019279795.1. Taxonomy (NCBI): domain Eukaryota; kingdom Metazoa; phylum Chordata; order Ceratodontiformes; family Protopteridae; genus Protopterus; species Protopterus annectens. The sequence goes on from NC_056731.1 coordinate 1,007,160,099, forward strand.
CTTCCCCACCAGGCTCCATAAACCCAACAACAAAGAAACAACTCTAGACTGGATACTAATAAACAGTCAGCCCCTTTCATATGATGCAGGAATCCTTCCTGATGATATCAGTGACCACTCACTGACCTACATAATCAGACAAAAGATTAATACTTATAAACCAAACTTATATAAAACCATCCGGTCCAACAAAAACTTTAACCCTATTAACTTCCAAACTGAACTGAAAGCATGTGACTGGTCACCCCTAAAATACCTCCAATAAGACAAAGCTGCATCCTACTTTAATGCCAAATTCTTGGAAATCCTGGACCATCATGCCCCATCCCACTCAATGAGAAATAGGATAAAACCACTCCATAGCTAACAAAAGAGACAAGGCACAAAATTATACAAAGAAATAAAATCTGGGCCAAATGGTGAGCAACTAAAAACCCTGCTGATCATCTAACATTTAGACAGTTGAGCAATGCCATCATAAAGTCTATACCACTAGACAAAAGGAACTTCTATCACAACAACCAGCAAACCCATCAATATAAACCTCAAAAGTTTTGGGTAGGCATTAACAGACTCCTCCACCCAGGACAGTCCAAAACTCTCACCCCAACAGGATCCAACTATGAAAGTCCTAAGCATATTGCTAATGCCTTCAATACCTTCTTTACTGAAGCATTCCAAACTCTCGCCAACTCAATACCTCCTGTTAGCACATATCTATCATCCTCCTTGTCAACTTTAATCCCATCATTTAATTTGGAACCAGTCCTAACATCCCCCATCTGAACTCTTCTTCATAAAATAAAACCTTGCACCCTCTCAGCTGACCATTTACCAGCAGAATATCTACAGATAGCTGCATCAGCAATATCCTTTCCTATTTCCATCCTTATAAATAGAACCATCACTGACGGAACAATCCCATCTATTTGGAAAGTCTCCCATATCATCCCACTCCACAAAGGAGGCAACTCAACTGAACTCTCAAACTACCGCCCAATAGCTTTACTCTCCCCTTTAGCAAAAATTATGGAAAAATGTATCCACCGCCAACTACTAGACCACCTACTGAAAAATAACTTACTAGCTAACTGCCAGCATGGCTTAAGACCTCACCATAGTACCACCACAGCCCTCCTATCCTTTTCTTTTTTTTTAAAACAAGTTTATTGTTTTAACATACAAGAGAAATATCATAACAATTTTATACAAGTAATTAAAATAGATATGATTATAACATTCAACAAAACAACCAAAGTATTTACAAAGACATCCACTACAATCAGATCAATTAATTAAACTAAAATACCATGCTATTGAAGTTAAGATTTTTTTAACAGGTTTTGTAAATTATCCCATACAATATAATAAGATGTTTTTCTAGTTGTTCTTGACCTTATTGTGTTCATTTCCATATGGCACACTATATTCATAACATTTTTAAATTCATTGAACAAAGGAGGTGTATCTGAAATCCAATTTCTGGTTATTATTTTCCTAGCCACTGCTAGAATAGACCATAACAAGGGAAGCTTAATCTTTTTAACACTTTGAGGTACAGGTGTGTTGAATAATATAAGAGATTTAGAAATAATGAAATTATCTGTAAAAAGAGCCTGCAAAAATTCATTAATTGACTTCCAATATTCTTTCAATTTTATACAGTCATAAAACATATGAGCCCAGTCAGCATTAATTTCTACATTACATCTTTTACATAGATTATCTTTATTATTTATTTTATTCATCATCAAAGGTGTATAAAAAGATCTATGTAAAAATTTCCATGTAAAAAGTCTCCAGACAATGGAAGATGTAGTTTTGTAGGCAGATTCCAATATATATTGTTTATCTTGTTGATTTGGTGGGTCCCCATTAATGGAAGTGAAATAATTCCAGTAGGTATCTACACTGTAAAAAATTTCTTGTCTGATAATTTTATGTATGTTTGAAAGCTTTCCTTTATCAGAAACTTTATGTTGTAAATTTAATATCAAGTAATCAATCAGTGTTGGAATAGATTCTTTAACTGTTATAGACATTAGATCTATTTTATCAATGAGATGTTGTCTAAAGGTCTGAACCTCTAACCAGCAAGTTTCTCTTAGATCAAATTCTTGTTTTAAGAAATCTAGATTTTTAACTTTATTATCAGATATCAACTGATACCAGTACTTTAGATTATTATCTATAGCTAAATGGGTTCCTTCAGAAGTAGATGACAAAAGCATACCCCGAGTATACATTATAGGAAATATAATAAAATTCCATTCCCTATATTTAGGATGCATGAATATAAAGTTACAATAGCTAATAATAATGTTTAATGGGTAACTAACTATATGTTTAGGTGTAATAGGTGAAGTACAAAATTCCTTTAGTAACCATAACATGGAGTTATTTACAATCATATTTTTATGTGTTAAGGAGATTTTCATGAAGTGCATACTAATTAGCTCCCAGTAATCTTTCCATTTTGCAACATATGACTGATCTATTAATAAAGTAATAACTTTTACAATAGAAGGGATAGTATATAAATTAAAGTCTGGAAAAGAAATACCCCCTTGAGACCAGCTATTAGTATGTTTCTTTAATGCAATCCTAGGTCTATTAGGTGCCCATAGGAAATTTAACATTAGTGTATTTAGTTTTTTGATAATTATTTTTGTAGGTGGAAGTATTATTGATTGTATTAAGTATAAAATCTTGGGGAATATTATCATTTTAATAATTGTAAGTCTCTCTTCCATAGAAAAAACATATTATTCCAGGTATTAAAAAGATTTTGTATATTAAGAAAACAGGTATTATAATTATTATATATAATAGATTTAATATATTTAGATAATATTATACCTAAATAAGTTACCTCCTATCCTTTTCTGACTGTAGTAACAATAACCGAAACAACAAGACTCTATCCTCCGCACTCTTTATTGACCTATCAAAACCTTTGACATGGTCAACCATCAACTTCTTTAGAATATACTTGGTTCTCTCTCACTAGATATACAGGCTTTACAATGGTTTAAATCCTACCTTGAGAATAGGCAACAGGCTATGCTCTGGGAAAATAATCTATCCTCTCACCTTCCTGTTACCCTAGGAGTCCCTCAAGGTTCTATCTTATGCCCTCTCCTATTCTCAATTTTCATAAATGATCTCAATCTGATCATTCCACAAGCTACATGTATCCAATATGCTGATGACTCCACACTAATATGCTCAGCTACCTCTGCATCTCAACTTCAGTCCACTACCCAAACAGTGCTTAACAGCGTAGAAAGATGGTTCCTACAGCATAGCCTCCTCCTGAATCCTAAAAAAACAAAACTACTACTCTTCACTCCCACACAAAGGTCCCCCCCAATTCACTTCACAGTTATATCCAGTGATGGTATCATTATATCTCCTGACCGAACTACCAAGCTCTTAGGGGTTACAATAGACCATAATCTTAGCTTTGACATACATATTAACACAACAATAAAAACAGTAAACCAAAAATTAGGCTCCCTCTATAGGATTAAACCCTTCCTTACTCTAACAGCTAGAACAACTATTGCCCTCACCCATCTAATTTTCACCCTCCTCTATGGCTGTCCCATTTATACCAACCTATCAAAAAACAACCTTAACAAACTAACTACCTCCTACAACAATACTGCCAGATTTGCTACTGGTTCTTCATTTAGAACTCACCACTGTCAAAACCTAAAGCAACTTGGATGGCTAGAACTTCATAATCAACTCCAAATTAAACAACTTTTTATCGCCCACCTCTATCTTCAAAAAAATTCTCCTATACTTACTAGCCTTCTACCCCCTATAGTAATTTGACAACCCTTAGCTCAGCCAATAAAGTACTGGTATCCACAGTCAAATCCAAAAATAAGGCTGGTGACTCTCTGTTTCCCAACACTGTTGGCAAATCCTGTAACCTCCTTCCCTATGAACTCTCATCTCTCTCCCCAGTGAAAATGTTCAAAAAACAACTCAGACAACACCTTTGTAACCACTGGTTACACCCATGTAGTAACCCAAACTAATCTTGCCACCACTTTCTTTGTAGCCTTCCCACATTACCATTTGCAATTGGATTCCTACTCTCTCCATGCTTTAGACAGTAGTCTCACCTTTACTTTTTTTTTTAGTCTTTATAACAGTTGCATTCACGTAATCTTTTTCTAATTGTGTACTTGCTTAGCTAGCAGCAGTAATCTTTTTATCACATAAAAACATCAATATAAACTTTCTTTATACTTCCTACTACATGCTTCTCTTAAGTTGCTATGCTACTATAAGATAAATGGTATACCTCTCTGCTAAATACTGCTCCTTGAGCTGCTATATTTATTTGTGTTTTTTTCTTCAACTCTCTTTCTTATTGTGTGCACTTTAAAATGGTTTGTTGCTCTATCTGTTTCTTATCCTCTGCTCCTTTAATAATAATATTTGTCTATATAACATGTGTATTCTTCAGCTTAAAATAGTACTGTACCTTAAGTTGTTACATAATTATTTATCTGTACCTGAAGTTGTAAGTTTTGCTTATGTGGAGCTTTTCTCCCCGGGCCTCTACTGAAAATGGACATATATCCAGTTAGACTAGCCCAGTCAACAAATGTAAAATAAATAAATAAAAATAAAATAAATTATCCATTGATGCCACTGTGGAAGTGATACATACCGTTCTGATTTGGTACTCCTTGCTGTGTTTCAGACAGAGATGTCCTAGAAATAGCTAAGAAGTTATGTCATACCAGTGAGAAGTTTGTGGTCATGTTGTGTGAGAATGTATATCTGAACATCAGACCTTAAATCTATGTCTATTATTCTTCTAAAATCATGTTGAATCCAACACCAAAGCCCATATAGCCTTTGTCCAGCCATTATTTTTCAGCTTTGCATAGGATTCCTCAGTAAAGAAGATGAGAGATTGCATGCAGCTGTTAAAGTGAGCAAAACCAGAAAAAAATCTCTGCTAAGTACGCATACAGAGATTCTTGGAGATTTACATTGGGTAATAAATGTAGTGGATATTTCTCTGTCCCGTATTCACATATGTTTACTTTGCAGGGCTTGTCTTATGTGCCTAAAAATCATATTGACATTTTAACAGCAAATCCAAAAGTAAAAGAACGCTAAATCCACGGGCTCTTAAGACACCAAAAATCACCTGTACTGCACAAACAACTGATGGTTAAATTGTACTGCTGTTATATAAATGTACGATAACCACTCGTTTGACTTAAAAACTTTGGTTTAATAGCAAGAATTGTTAAGCGCTTTCACCCGCAGTAATACGGGCTTCATCAGAACATCTCTAAAACCAGTTGTTACAGTTTAAATACCACATTTTGGCGCCAATACTAAATAAATTTTAAAGTGACATATACCCTCAACATTACATACGTATATTCATACATCGTATACACTTTTATTTTCTAACATCCTTATGATATAATCATAATATAATCACATATACAATACTAAAATATAAATCATGTTGAATTGTATATAAATTTATAAATTTTAAAAGAACTTCTAACCCTTTAGTAATAAATATTATTATAAATAAAATGATCACATTTATATACCATAACAATGTAAATTAAGAAATGGTCTCTATAACAAATAATACATGAATAAAAAATATTATGTATTCTTTATAAGACAAAATTGCCTTGGCGTTGCCCACTCTGGGATCAAACAGAATATTTTCCAAAATGGCAAATTTAAAATGATGTCTTTCACCATACTTTTCTACATGCCTATATAGGACGTTATTTACATCCTTCCTCCTTTGACTTATAAAGCATTATGGTGGCAGTTATTAACTGATGCTTCCACACCACCATGGCTCAATGATTATTTAACTATTAAACCACTTTTGGTTATAATATAGGCATTGTCTGTTCCAGATATATCAATTGCATCTTAGTGAGCCTTACAGAGAGATGCCATATACATAATACTTTTTATTCATGTATTATGTGTTATAGAGATCAATTCTTAATTTATACATTTAAAAGATGACTGTTATGGTATATAGATGTGATCATTTTATTTATAATAATATTTATTACTAAAGGGTTAGACGTTATTTTAAAATTTATAAATTTATATACAATTCAACATGATTTATATTTTAGTATTGTGTATGTGATTATGTTATGATTATATCATAAGGATGTTAGAAAATAAAAGTGTATAGGATGTATGAATATACGTATGTAATGTTGAGGGTATATGTCACTTTAAAATTTATTTAGTATTGGCGACAAAATCTGGTATTTAAACTGTAACAGCTGGTTTTAGAGATGTTCTGAAGAAGCTAGTATTACAGCGGGTGAAAGCGCTTAACAATTCTTGCTATTAAACCAAAGTTTTTAAGTCAAATGAGTGGTTATCGTACATTTATATAACAGCAGTACAATTTAACCATCAGTTGTTTGTGCAGTACAGGGGATTTTTGGTGTCTTAAGAGCCCGTGGATTTAGCGTTCTTTTACTTTTGGATTTGCTGTTGAGAGTCACACGGAACACTTTTTTGTTGTTTGTTCTGGAATATTGACATTTTAGGAATAATCAAAGACTTATGTTAACTTATACTAGTGAGAATCTGAAGCTAATGATTTCTAATTAAAAAAAATAATAAAATAAATGTGTCATTTTAGTCAGAGAGCAAAGATGTTTGGGCAGGATTCAGGATGGCTTGCACAGAGTCTAAGAGTAGTGTAAGACACCATGCAGCCATCATGTCCGACGAGCGATCCACGAACAGCATGTAGGGGTGTGCAAGAGAGCTCCTAAAATGGGTTTTACATGGACAGGGCTTGGATATGAAAATCACCTCACTTGCAGCCAAAAGGCATGCAAATGAGGTAATTTTGCGATCCAGGAAGCACAAACCTGTCCGTGTAAGAGCCGTGTTATCTGCAGAAATGTACTCAGTTGACAACTGAGTACCATTCTGCAAATAGCACAATGGAGCCTTGTCAGCTGCAAATAAAGGTTGCATATGTTCCAGGAAGCATGATAATGGCCAAATATGTGGCCACTGGCAATGTACCCCCATGGAAAATTAAAATAAAATTTTTTTTTGGCTGATGTTTAAACGTAGCGAAGCGCCGCGCAAACGGGCTGCACTGTAAAAAACAGAAAAATAAAAATTTAAAACCCACAAACATGGGTTTTATGCAAACCATGAATTTACAATGTAAGGGAATAGCAGGCTGAAAACAACATGGCCACCGACTAGGGGTTGCTAAGGGAGGAAGCTCAGTGTAAGACATGTAACTAAGCATTAGTAGGCAATCCTATGTAAATGAGTGTTAGGATAGTGAATCACACTTTTACATAGCAAATGAGCACAATCCCTGGAGTATAGGAGTAGGATAAGGGGGAGTAACAGAGTAAAAGATAGGTGACATCACAGGGGGATATGTATGAAAGAAATGCAGCTCAGTGGAGCAGAGTGGCATGTGAAAGCTGTCAGTCACACATCATGGAAAGAGGTGTGTCAAGAAGTAGACATGGGAAAACCAAGAAATGGAAGGTTTGCACTGTGGATAACACCAAAGTTTCTTGCTGGCCGTGCATGTACACGTGTGCACGCTTGGAGGCCCGAGAAAGATAGGGAGCACGCGTGTAAGTGCGAGTGCACGCGTTTCAGCTGGAGTAAGCATGTAGAAGCTTGTTTAAAGACCTGTTAGCTCATTTGCACTGGTGTACGCACGTTTAAACCGAATAAGCAAGTTTTTGTCCGTCTAAGCATATGTGCGCGTGTCTTAGCTGCTGTGAGCGTGTTTGCGCTTGTTTGCGTGCCCCCCCCCCCGAGGAAACAGAAAGGAAAAAGGAAGCAGAAGAAATTGTAGGAAGCTACCAGGGAATACTAGCAGGGGTAACAGGTGAAAACAATCAGAAGCAGGCAATTACACAGGCAGAACAGTAGCCCAGTCCAGCACTTAAAACTCTGCAAACAACAGTGCAGTTTGTTTCTCTCAAGAGACACTTCAACACTGGAGTAAGCTATTAAAAGTGAAAACTGAAAAAGCCTCACTCAGGCAAAAAATGCTAGGGGCTGCCATAGCTGTTATAAGGTGACATATGCAACATGCTGAGGGTGGTGACAATGCAAATGCTGCCAGACAACCCACAGTGAGGAGACGGAGAAGAGTGTACAGGCCCAGGGTCACCTACCAGGGGTTACATGAGCTGGAGATAGTGGAGCGCTATAGAGTGGACAGAGACCTCCTACAGCAAATTGTTGAGCTGTGCAGGCCACGCCTCACACACAGAACCAACAGAGGGGAACCCATCCCAGTGGAAACCAAGGTATGTGTTGGCCTAAGAATACTAGCAACAGGTACCTTCCAGAGGCCAACTGGTGATATGCTGGGGATATCACAGGCATCAGCATCCAGGGTACTGCACCAGTTCCTGGATGCCATGTCAGCACATGTCGGTGATCATGTATATTTCCCCAGTTCCCGTGAGGTATTGGCCAGCAATATGCGTCTCTTCCAGCAAATAGCAGAATACCCTGAGGTGTTGGGTGCAATAGACTGCACGCAAAATGCATCAAAGCACCAGCCGGTGAGCAGGGTAGGGTCTACTACAACTGCAAGGGCTTCCCCTCCATCAACTGCCAGGTCATGTGTGATGCCCCAAAGCATAATACTGAATGTCTGTGCTGGCTGCCCTGGAAGCTACCATGATTCCCATATCTGGCATCTGACGCAGCTGTACCAGACATTTGTCAATGGGGACATCCCACATGGTCACCTACTGGGGGATGCTGGCTATGCACTGGAGCTGCGGCTGATGACACCCATCAGAAACGCACACACACCTGAACAGGAACGCCATAATGAGGCACATGCACAAACACGTAATGTAATAGAGCGTGTGTTTGGGCTGCTCAAGTCATGGTTCCAGTGCCTGGACACATCTGGTGGAGCTATGCAGTACTCACCAACTACATGTACCCAAATTGGCATGGTATGTGCTATGCTACATAATATGATTCTGCGAAAACAGCTGCAGCAGGACCAGCATAGGCCCGGGCCAAACAGCCCCCCACCATTGCCAAGGCCATCACAGGCAGAGCGTGACTTGGAGGAGGAACAACCTGAGCCTGCCCCAGTAGGGAGAAGGAGGCATGCCCAGTATGCCTTGGCCTTGGCAAAGAGGCAATGCATAGCACATACACTGGCTCAGTAGGAACCCTGGAAATGATAACTCTCTCTGACTCACACATATAGTAAAAGGGATGCCTAAGTTGACACAACCTGCTTTCAAACATGTACAGGGAGTGTAGTATGTGCATCCAACATAGACAGCCCTGCAGCACCACCTGAGGCATGATTGCCATGTGTTAAGCAATGTAACACCATGTAGTATATGCAAATTTGATGACCCTGACAAACATACTACCCTCACCAAGCATGATGCCACAATATGAAGACAAGATGATCAATTAAACAATTGGCTTAAGTATTGCTGTTAGTCAAAGGGGGTTCAATGCCTGTCAGCCTGGGATGACATGCTGAGCAAGACATGATGCTCCATCCGCTAGGGATGGCTTGCACCTATCACCCCTGGCCTTTCAGATACTGGCAACGCCTGTTGTCACCCCCATAGTGCCTTGAATAGGTAAGGCTCAAAACACAAACCCACCTCCATAGGTATCACAAGGAATAAGAAACTAGAAGTAATAGGTTCATAGGTTCATAGGTTTATACTAGGTTATCTGCCCGAGGGCATTTACAAGCCTAGCCCATAGTTTTGTGGCTTACGCCACCCCTTTAGTATGGGGAACTATACCCATTGTTTTGCTGTGCCTCTGTCGAGCAGTGACACTGAGGTAATCCCTGGGGTATATCTGCGATCTCCCATCCATTGGTCAAGATTTCTCTTGAACAAGGCCAGCGAGGTGCTCTGCCTCACATATACCGGGATTTTGTTCCACAGCATAGGGAGTCTTTGGGTGATGAATCTATCCCTCCAGCATGTCCTATTAATAGCCGTGTCAAGGTTTAAGTCTCCCGCCCTTGTGGCTCTGACGGATCTAGATTTATTGAGGTGAAGCATATTCATCAAATCTGGGTTTGACATGGCCTTGTATGTCAGGCACAGGTCACCTCTGAGCAAGCGGTGGCGACTGAATAGAGCTGAAGTTCTTTCAGTCGGGCAGCATAGGACAGATTTTTGAGAACCTTTATCCTTTTGGTGAGGAACTTTTGTGGCCTCTCCAGCTGCTGCAAGTGTCGGGTCAGATACATTCCGAATGGGGCATTGTACTCAATCATTGGTCTGATGAGTGATGAGTACAGGGAAACTATGACCTCCCTTGATCTAGATGTGAATCCCTTCATGATAAGGTGGGCAATGTAGAAGGTCTTCCTAACTACTTTAGCTACATGGGTGTCGAATGACAGGCTACTGTCAACCTGGGTCCCCAGGTCCCTAATAACTTCTTCTGTGCTCAGTGTATTGCCACCTATATGGTAGCTAGGGTTAACCTTGTTTTTCCCGAAGGGTATGACTATGCATTTTTTGGCATTTAACTTTAGGCCATGGCTCTGGCACCAGTTATCCGTTTCTGTGAGACCTTTCTGAAGGATATCTGTGTCAGATGTGTTTTCGACTACGGCGCCCAGTTTGCAGTCATCTGCAAACTTTGTCAGCCATAACCGTCCTGTGTTTGCTTGTACTTCGGAGAAGTAGATGCCAAACAAGAGTGGGCCAGGACTGAGCCCTGTGGGACACCACTTGTGACAGGCTTAGAGTCTGACATGGCGCCAGCAACTCTGACCCTGTGGGTTCTGTCACTCAGCCAGTTTGCAACCCATCTTGTGATGTATGGGTTAACATTTAAGCTGATTTCAATGATACCCGAGTGGGGTATTGTATCGAAAGCTTTCGCCAGATCGAGGTATGCTGTATGGACTGCCTTTCCCTCATCAATGGCTTTGGTGACTGTTTCGAAAAAGTCAACCAAGTTTAAAAGGCATGATCTGCCTTTGACAAAGCCAAACTGGGTTGGATCCAAAGTCTGCAAATTCCCTATGTCTTTGTTTATGAGATCCATTATGATCCTCTCCATGGCTTTGCAGATAAGGCTTGTCAAGCTAATGGGCTGGTAATTTCCAGGGTCGGTGGAGGCACTGCCTTTATGAAGTGGGACCACTGTCGCAGTGCGCCACTCCCTGGGTACGTATCCAGAGGTGAGACTATGATTAAACAGCTGTCCTAGCTGTGGGTTTAATTCCTCATTGAGTTTGTGGAGCACACAGCCGGGGACACCATCAGGTCCCATGGATGCTGTGTTTTTTGCTTTGGAGAGAGCAGTTCTCACTTGGGCGTTAGAGATGTTTGGGGGGCTACAATCGTTTGGTATAGATATCAGTCCTTTTGGGGGGGAGGGGGGGAGAAGTTTTCACTGAACCTGTCAGCCAGTATGTTGGCAATGTCTGTAGGATCAGTAATCTTCACATAATTTTGAACTAGTTCTGAGCATATCTGGGAGTTTCCTCCCAGGTTTCTAACATAGCTGAAGAAGGCCTTTTGATTGTCTTTTGAGTCTTTAGCTATTTTTCTCTCAAAGTTTGCTTTGGATGATTTTATGAGAGCTCTTAGTTTTTTACTTGTAGTGATCAAAGGTGCCTTACCTTTTAAGGATTTTGCTCTATCTTGTAGTAGCTTCCTCCTTTTGTTGTAGAGTTTGTTTATGGCTGGGGTCCACCAGACTGGACACTTGCCTTTGGTACAAAGAGTCTTTGTTTTGCTTGGGATTGCCTTATCCATGCAGTCCTGTAGGTGCTGGTAGAAGGCATTTGTAAGTGATTCAGCTTGGGTACTGTTTTCCGCCCTCGGGGGCCTTAAAGGAGACCACACTAGTCTTTAGAAGTGTGAAGTCGGCTTTCGAGAAGTTCTTTACTGTGGTCTTTTTTATTTCAGGTGGGGGTGGGATGAGGACCTCCAGCGAGATTAGTTTGTGATCTGATCTCACCAGTGAGGGGTATACTTCCGGTGTTGAACATTGTGCTCCCATGTTCGTGATGATGAGATCAAGTATGTTTTCTCCTCTTGTGGGGATGGTGACCAGTTGTTCCATGGTATTTGAGTTTATGAATTCCAGGAACTTTTGGGCTAGAGTATTTGGGCATGAGTAGTGTTCCCAGTCTATATTAGGGTAATTGAAGTCACCTAGTATGATGGTGTTTGGAGATACATTTATCCCCTCCAGTGTTTTCAGGAAAGCCATGTGAGGTTCCTGAGTTTGTGCTACCCAATGCCAGAAGTCTAAACTGCAAGATGCATGCAGTCCAAACTCTCTTCAGCATGGAGAATGTTGATATCTGTGCAGTAACAGAAACCTGGTTCAAGGCTCACAGCACCCTAACACTACCAGGTTACACCTCATACCATGCTTTACAGCCCCAAAACATGGAACAAACTACAAAAGGAGGGTGACTATCAATAATTGTCAAGGATAACCACATCCCCAGGTTGGTGCCACAGCAAGAAGCAGCATGGACTATCCATGGGCAAGTAACAGTGGCTAAAACTGCCTCCCAGTTTGTAGACTGCTACAGACCACCCTCCTAAATCCAGGAACCGCACTTGGCCTACTTGAGAACACATGAAAATATGAAGATCTCTCCAAACAACATTATATTGGGCGACTGCAACTACCCAAACGTAAACTGGGAGCATTATTCTAGCTCCAACACCCTAGGGCAAAGGTTCCTAGAATTCATAAACCAAAATGCTATGGAACAACTTACCACTCCCACAAGAGGGGTAAGCATACTGGATGTGATAATCACCAACATGGGGACTCTATGCCCAAGACGAGAAGTGTATCCCTCACTGGTAAGATCAGACCATAGAGTAATCTCACTGGATATTCACATCTCGACCCCAGTCCCTGGCCAGAAAACCACAGTGAAAAACATGTGTAAGGCAAATTTTGCTCTCCTCCAAACTGAGGTGGAATCCATTAAAGCCCTTGTGCCTGTGGAAAATATGGCCCAGACCTCAGAACCCTTTATAAATGCATTCTATGAACACCTTCAGGAATGCATGGATTATGCAATCCCAAATAAAATCAAGACCCAATCCTCCAAATGCAGGCATCCGGCCTGGTGGACCCCAGCCATTATCAAACCATGCAAGTGAAGGAGGAAGCTACTACATGATAGAGCAAAACCCAAAAAGGGAAGTCATCTCTGATCAGTATTATGGCAAAAAACTATGGCCACACATACAATCCTCTAAGGCCAGCTACAAGATAAAAATTGCACAGGACATGAAGGATAATCACAAGGCTTTCTTAACTGATGGTAGGAACCTGGGTGGGAATTCACAGATATGCTCAGAATTAGTCCAAAATGACAAACAATACACCAAACCCACATGCATTGCCAACATCCAACCTGACAGGTTCAGTGCAAAATCCCCCCCCTCCACCAAAAGGCCAAATATCTATCCCAGCAGAGTGCTGTCCCCCTGACATTGCAGATGCTCAGGTAACAGCCAGTGTCTCCAAAGCAAAACACACAGCATCAAAGGGACCAGATGGTGCCCTGGGCTGTGTCCAACATGAACTCCAAGAAGAACTGAACACCAAATAAAACTACTGCTCAATCACAGCCTTACCACAGGATATGTACCCAAAGAGCAGTGTACAGCAACAGTGGTCCCTCTCCACAAAGGTGGTGACTGAATGGATACTGCAAACTATCACCCCAGAATCCTGACTAGCTTGGTCTGCAAAGCTATGGAAAGGATCATCATGGACCTCAGAAATAAAGATATTGGGGACCTACAGACACTGGACCCTACCCAGTGTGGCTTTCTTAAGGGCTGATCCTGCCCCTTAAACCTGGTTGAGTCATGTGAAACAGTCACCAAGGCCATTGATGAGGGGAAGGGGGTCCACACAGCCTATCTGGACCTTGCAAAAGCCTTCCATACAATACCCCACTTGTTCATTATAGATAAGCTCACCAGCTTAAATATAAACCCCTATGTCAGTAGATGGGTTGCAAACCAGCTCAAGGACAGAACTGACATGGTCAGAAATGCTGCAGCCATGTCAGACTCCAAACCAGCTACAACTGGCATCCCACAAGGCTCAGTCCTGGGACCTCCCATGTGTGCTATATATTTCTCAGAGGTACAGGCCAACATGGAAGGACTGTGTCTCAACAAGTTTGCAGATTACTACAAACTGGGCGCCATATCTGACCCTCCGGCCGACACAAGCATCCTACAAAAGGGCCTCATAGAAACAGACAACTGGTGCCAGAGCCATGTCATCAAGCTAAATGCAGAAAAGTGTATAGTCATCCCCTTTGGAAAAACAGTAAGTGCCCACCAATTACGACATAGGTGTTAACCCATTAAGTACTTTAGAAGTAATAAGAGACCTGGGGACACAAGTTGATAAAAATCTTACATTTGACAACCATGTGGCCGTAGTGGTTAGGGAAACATTTCATATACCCACCTAATCATGAAGGTATTCACATCTAGATCAGGGGAGGTCATTGTGCCTCTTTAGTCATACTTCATCAGGCTCACAATTGAGTACAATGGCCCTTGTGGGATGTACCTTAGCAGACACCTCCAGCAACTGGAAAGACCCAAAAGTACCTCACCAAGAGGATCAAAGGGCTGTAACAGATGCCATGTGTTAACCTGATTACACAAACTGCAGCTCCACACAGTGGCAAACTGCCTACCCAGAGGCGATCTGTGCCTGATGTATAAAGCCATGTCCAAGCTGGAATCAATGCACATGCTGCACCTTGTAAAATCTGAATGCCATTGAGCTATGCACATGAGAGACCTGAACCTCATCACTGACATAAATAGGACATGCTGTAGTGATTGATCCGTAACCCAGAAGCTCCCTCCACTCTTGAGTAAACTCCCAGTCCAGGTTAGCCAGAGAGTCCCTCATTGACTCTCTTCAAGAGGAATCTTGATGAGTGGATGGGAGATGGCAGGTTTACCCTGGGTATCACTGTTATGTTACAGGTAGACAGAGGCACAGTAT
Organism: Protopterus annectens; assembly: GCF_019279795.1. Lineage (NCBI taxonomy): Eukaryota > Metazoa > Chordata > Ceratodontiformes > Protopteridae > Protopterus > Protopterus annectens. Next base: position 1,007,175,177 of record NC_056731.1, read on the forward strand.
ACTAACCTTGAAATATGTCATGGCAAACTCCCATTACAATGTGTGTTGAAGGACAAACACACTCTCTGACTAGCATTAGAAATGGCCTAGGGCACATAGCTAGTGTTTGTCAATGTCCACTCCAGTTGCGGAATACACTACTAATGTTGGACAAGCCTGGTTTAAGTAGGCCATAGCTGAACAAAATGCAACATGGTCATATTTGCACAACTGGCCCTTAACCAATCTGGTGTGCTCAGTATGAATATTTAAAGCAGTGATAGGACTGATACCCAGGATACTGTCCACCACAGTGAAAGGACTGAACCAGTACACTATACAATATTACAGTGTTTGGTCAGTATGAAAGAATGTTGACAAGTGTATGCAAACTATCCCATGGAAACCCTGCAGGCACAGCATAATCCCTGTTGGGTTCAGACACAAAGCTGTTGGGCAGTAAGAACACAACATGACTTCCAACACACAACTATAAATGTCAAATATTGTTCAAGTTCACACACAACCACAAATGTGGTGGACCTCAGATCTCAACATATGGAAAGGTCACACTGGGCATGCTCACACACTTTGATAAATGAGACATATGTCAGGCAACAATCCATGGAAAGCCTGAACTGGGCATGGTCACACACTTAGGCCATGTCTCAGTATAACAGTTGGCCACACATATCTGGCATTTGTATGTGTTAAGCCAGGAACCTACCACAATACAGCAATCTTCCCAGTGCACACAGTTAAATGACAACAGACACATAAGTAATATAGTGGAACCCTCTCATATTCAAACATCTTCCACAGATACACAAGTTGTTCATAGAAACAGGGAAAGCTATGGCAATAAAGACCTGCAAACAGTTTATCAGCAGCAAATATTGTGCATCCAAAACATAAACATATGGGTGTAGAGGTCAATACTAGGCTGTTTGCCCTAGGGAATACATAAGCCTAGCCAGAGTGCATTTGTCATCTGCCTCCCCAGTACAGTAGCCTAGTGTGCCTCTGTAAAGTAGGTCACAGAAGGCACCGTTTAAGGCTAGTGTGCTGTGCCTCCATCAAGCAGGGACACAGTGGAGATCCCAGGGGTTGCATTTGCAATGTCACATCCATGTGGCTGGAGTTTGCTGGAAGAGGGTTGGTGAGGGGCTATGTCTAACATTAATTGGGATTCAATTCCAGACTGAGGGGAGCCTTATCTGCAGTGTCTGGACAATTTCACTGTCAAGACTTGCAAGTGATGATTGTGAGGGATTGAAGTGTCTTGCCAATACTGTTCAGAGATGTCCTCCCTCTGTGGGATATTGCTCTGCAATGTGTTAGCTCCCTCCTTCTGTTGTACAGCTTATATATGGCTGGTGTAAACCAAACAGGTCTCCTGATGTGGAGGAGTCTTGGTTTTATTTGGGATAGCATGATCAATGCAAACCTTCCGGATGCTCATAGAATGCATTTGTAAAGGATTCTGCATATTGGGCTGTATAATCCTCCAGCATGGGGCCTTTGAAGTATTCCACTCCAGTCTTCACAAGTGCAAAGTCTGCTTTTGAGAAATACTTTGTTTGCAGTGATTTCCTTGCCTGTGGGTGGGGATGGGATATGGACATCCAGGGAAAGTTGGTTATGGTCAGATATTAACAATGGTGGTCTACTTCTGTTGTGGAACATAGAGTCCCCATGTTGCTGATGGTCAGGTCCAATATGTATTCCCCCTTGTGGCTGTGGTGACTGGTTCTGTCATAGCACATGGATTCCAAATTGTACTGGCTGTAGGGTGATGTTGTTGAGGCCTGAGTAGTTCCCCCACTCAATATTCCTGTACCTGAAGTTAACCACTGTAATGGTGTATGTGAACACCTTCATATCCTACACTGTTCCCAGTGAAGCCAAGTGTGGTTCCTGGATATGGGATGGGTGGTCTGAACTACACACCAAACCAAAAGTCTGTTTTGCACAATGCTAGTTGTATATGTATGGCCTGTTATGCTTAGTGCAGTGGTAACAACCAAGAGGTGTGTGTATCTGTGATGTATATGGATACACCCCCTGGTTGTGTTGTGTGTTACAAGTCCTGTGGTCAGGAAGCATGGTATAAAACATAACCTGGCAGTGCTGTTGTGCATATGTGACCCTGAAGTAGGCGTCTGTTAATGCATATATATTCTATCCCCCATACTGAGGGATAGTAATAGATGTACATACCTCTTTCTAAATAATGATGTCAGCACCCTATAAATACTGCAGGATAAGAAAAACCACCCAGTAATTTGTGTAGTGCGCTCTGGTAATGCATCTGTCTCAAGTGTCATAATATAGTTAGGTAGGGGTTTGAATCCTGCAAATGCTCAGTGTGTGTGTGTTTGGGGGTGGGAGCAGGGTGTGTGTAATTCTCTTTGAAAGAAATGGAACTTTTGGCAACTGGAATAACATACTACATGATGTGCATTCCTCTTTGTAAAGACCGATGATTTCAGCACCATATAAGCATAGCAGGAGAAAGAAAACCACCCAGTAATGTGAATAGCGTGCTCTGCTAATGTGTCTCGTTCAAGTGTCATAACATAGTTAGGTAGGGGTTTGAATCCTGAAAATGCTCACTGTGTGTTTTTGTGGGGGGGGGCAGAGTGTGTACAATTCTCTTTGAAAGAAATGGATCTTTTGACAACTGGAATAACACACTACATGATGTACATTCCTCTTTGTAAAGACTGATGATGTCAGCACCCTATAAGTATAGCAGGATAAGAAAAACCACCCAGTAATGCGAATAGCGTGCTCTGCTAATCCATCTCTTTCAAGTGTCATAACATAGTTAGATAGGGGTTTGGATCCTACAAATGCCATGTGTGTTTTTGTCACACAGTTTGTTAATGTGTGGTGGGTGTTGCTTTTATTATGGTATGACATGTAATAGTAACAGTAATTTCAATGCACACATCAGGTATGTGTGTGCCACATAGAGATATGTACCTGTGACCTTAAATAGTTCCTATGTGTGAAGCCTGCCTCATGTGAATACAGTTGTTACCTGTGCCAGCATGTCCTGCAGATTCCCAGACTGTATGCCATACATGTATGCTGTTGACAGTGCAGGCTACTGCAGTAATCTGTGTCCTAGGCCAACTGGATGACACACACTCATGAAAGCTGTGATATATTAATGTGGGTGAGGGTTCATGTCTGGAGTATATGTTACACATGTTATAACACAGCAAAGTCTGTGAGTAATGGACATCCAGTGTAGGTGTATGGCAACTGTTGCTGATATGCATATAGACACCTTCTTGCTTAGGTGATACACCAAGGGACTGCACAATACCTTTGGAAATGTGAATATCACAGGATAGACAAGAAAACACTTGTCCATATGTACACACCATTACCTGTTCTACATGATGGGTGCTGCCACCTACATGGTACTACTGGAATACTATGTTAATTACATGCTGATGACAAAGTTACAGTTGCATTACAGTAATAGAGCATGGCTTGGACAACAGGTATCCATCTGTATGATACCCATGTGGTGGTCATGTGTGTCATGTGCAGAATGCATTGTAGGCCACTGTATACATTTCCAGTTGTGGATTAACATATCGCTAGTGTGTTGGCATGCACGTGAGACTGCTATATGCCAAACAGCATTCCTCACAGGGATGTGTGTGGCTCAGTAAGAATGGCTACTGGTATAGTGAAGTACTGCAGGGATATCACTGACACTGGGTTTCTTACATCTGTGTATCAGTTGAGGATACATCATGTAATAGGTTCATAGGTTCATACTAGGCTATCTGCCCTAGGGCAGTTATAAGCCTAGCCAGACTGTGTTTATCTTTTGACACCCATGTTAAATGAATTTTGATATGGCCTTTTTCCAGGTTAGTATACTCAGCCTCTGTGTAACAGTGACACAGAAGTGATACCCGGGGTAAACCTACAATCTCCCATCCACTCAGCAACATTCCTCTTGCAGAGAGTCATTAAGGGAGTCTGCCTAACCTGGAATGTGATTTTATTCCAGAGTGAAGGGAGCCTCTGGGTTTTGTCCCTCCAGCATGTCCTATTTATGTAAGTGCTGAGGTGCAAGTGTCACGAGCACATACCTCCATGGGATTTGGATTTTCTGAGGTGCAGCATGTCCATTAATTCCAGGTGGGACATGGTTCTATATGTCAGGCATCTGTTTGAGCCCTTTGATCCCCTTGGTGAGGTACTTTTGTGGACTTTCCAGTTGCTGCAGGTCAGGTGTCTGGTAAGGTACACCACAAAAGGGGCATTGTACTCAATTATGGGCCTGATGAGGGATGACTAAATTGGCACGATGACCTCCTGTGATCTAGCTGTGAATCCCTTCATGATTAGGTGGCCTATATAAACTGTCTGTGTAACCACTACAACCATGTGGTTGTCAAATGACAGTTTGCTATCAACTTGGGTCCCCAGGTCCCTAATCATGTGTGCAGTACTTAATGGCTTACCACCTATGTGTTAAGTTGTGGGCACTTAGTTTTTGCCAAAGGGGATGACTATACAGGTTTTGGCATTTAGCTTGAGGCCATGGCTCTGGCACCAGCTGTCGGTTTCTATGAGGCCCTTTTGTAGGATGCTTCTGTTGGCTGGTGAGTTGATTATGGCGCACAGTTTGCAGTCATCTGCAAACCTGCTCAGCCATAGTCCTTCTGTGTTGGCCTGTACCTTCGAGAAATATATACCAAACAAGAGAGGTCCCAGGACTGCACTCTGTGGGACGCCACTTGTAACCGGTTTGGAGTGTGACATGGCTCCAGCAATTCTGACCATGTGTGTTTTGTCCATGAGCCAGTTTGCAATCCATCTAGTGACATAGGGGTTTATAGTTATGCTGGTGAGCGTCTCTATAATGCCTGAGTGGAGTATTGTATTGAAGGCTTTTGCGAGGTCCAGGTAGGCTGTGTTGAACACCTTCCCCTCGTCACTGGCCTTGGTGACTGTTTCAAAGACATCAACCAGGTTTAAGAGGCAGGATGTGCCCTCAACAAAGCCGAACTGGTAGGATCCAGTGTCTGTAGGTCCCCAGTAACTTTATTTATGAGGTCTATGATGATTCTTTCCATAGCTTTGCAGACCAAACTAGTCAGGTGTACAGGGCAATAGTTTCCAGAATCCATTGAGGCACCACCTTTGTGGAGAGGGATCACTTTTGCTGTACACCACTCCTTGGCTACATACCCTGTAGTAAGGCTGGGATTGAACAGTAGTTTTATGTTTGTGTTTAGTTCTTCTCTGAGTTCATGTAGGATGCAGCCTGGGACACTGTCTGTTCCCATTGATGCTGTGTTTCTGCTTTGGAGAGGGCGACTGAGCATCTCAGATGTCAGGGAGGCATCACTCTGCTGGGATATATATTTGCCCTTGTGGTGGGGAGCGGGGGTGAGATGTTTGTGCTGAACCTGTCAGCAATGATGTTGGCAATGTATGTGGCTTAGGTATATTTTGTGTCATTTAGGATAACTTCTGAGCATATCTGCATGGGAATTCCCATCCAGATTCCTAACATAAGTAAAGAAAGCCTTGTGATTATCCTTAGTGTCTTGTGCAATATTTCTTTTGAAGCTGGCCTTAGACGATTTTATGAGTGCCCGTAATTTTTGCCCAAGTATTGATCAGAGATGCCTTCCCTTTGTGGGATATTGGTCGATCATGTAGTAGCTTCCTCCTTCTATTGTTTTCTTTTATGTGGCTGGGGTCCACCAGAAAGGACGCCTGTCTTTGGAGGATTGGGTCTTGGTTATATTTGGAATTGCATGATCTGTGCATTCCTGGAGATGTTCATAGAATGTGTTTATAAAGGATTCAGCAGTGTGGGCCGTATTTTCCACAGACCCAGGGGCTTTGAAGGATTCCACCTCTGTCTCAGTTTTGAGCTGTATGTAATTTGCTTTACACAACTTTTTCACTGTGGTTTTCTGTGCAGGGGCGGCGGTTGGTATGTGAATATACAGTGAGATTACTCTATGGTGTCATCTTACCAGTGAGGGATATACTTCTGGTCTGGAGCATAGAGTCCCCATGTTGGTGATGATCAGGTGCAGTATGTTTTGCCCTCTTGTGGGAGTGGTAACAAGTTGTTCCATAGCATTTGAGTTTATGAATTATAGGAACCTTTGGCCTAGGGTGTTGGAGCTACAGTAATGCTCCCAGTGTATGTGTGGGTAGATGAAGTTGCCCAATATAATGTTGTTGTGTTCTTAAGTAGGCCAAGTGGGTTTCCTGGGTTTAGGAGGGTGGTCTGTAGCAGGCTATGAACTGGAAGGCAGTTTTACCCACTGTTAGTTGCACGTGGATAGTCTGTGATGCTTCATGCTGTGGCACCAACCTGGGGGTGTGGGTATCCTTGACATTTATTGATACTCACCCTCCTTTCATAGTTAGCTCCATGTTTTGGGGCTGTAAAGCATGGTATGAGGTGTAACCTGGTAGTGCTAGGGTGCTCTTGGGAGCCTTGAACCAGGTTTCTGTCACTGCACAGATATCAACATTCTCCATGCTGAGTAGAGTTTGGACTGCATGCATCTTGCGGTTTACATATCTGGCATTGAGTATCATTACTTCCATTTTCTTATCCCCTGTGCTACCTATGTAGGTGAGTTTGTGTTTTCAGCCTTACCATCAGAATGCCAAGATGTGCAGACATTACACTGTTGGAATTAACACTGATGTATAAAAAACTACAATGACAATCATACTGTTAATGCATCAGGCATGCTGGGATATACCCACAATGATATCATTACACTGTACTGTTAACAACATGATAATATTACTACAGTTCTATGTAGTCACCCTGTGCATCAGTACCATGCTATCCTGTTTCTGCATCAATGTTACAGATTGCAGGAGGTGGCACAGTTTCATCATATGCACAGGGTGTGTACTTGGTATGCCAGAGTCTGCCATTGACACATCCAATTGACATGTATGTGAGTGTGTGTTAGTGAGGGACAACAGTACAACATGGGGCAATGTTGATGCAGTGTGTGTGTGTGTGTGTGTATGTGTTAGCCCTAGGTGTTAGCATTATGCATGTGTGTATGCATGCACACAGTTCCACCTCATGGCTGCCATATACAGGTGTTTGTGGACAGCCACAGACTGTACCTGCCAGGTCATACAGATCACTGTCTCTGGCCACGGACATGGTAGCTGGGCCTGGCAGGGGTGCTACGGACAGTATCAGGTACTAAGCCAGACTGGGTACTGTCATCAGAAGCAGTTGGTTGATGACTGGACACATGTCCCTGCTGGGACTGTCCAGAGCCACGTGCACGTGGTCTTCTAGGGCGGTCTGATGACAGCACAGACCCAGCATTGCTGGGGCTGGTACTGGCACTATGGGAGCGGCTGCGGGTTTGTTGTCGTCCACGATGACTGCCAGCTGCTAATGTTGCTGGCATACATCCATGTCGACACCTCAACCATCCTGCATTGCCCTGAGTCATGGACATGTAGTTGTGGAACAGATCTAATGTGTCCCCCCAACGTCTGTCAATGACCTCGCCGACAGTACGGATGGCAGCCGCTACGTCACGCATAGTGTCATTCATAGCAGTGTGATGTGCTCTAAGCTCCCTCAGACCCTGTCTGGTGTACCGTTCCATACATGCCTGTGCCTGCATTACAGCCTGGAACATAGCTGAGGTTGAAAGACCTCTGTGGGCACGTCTGACAGGGGCAGTACGACCACAGATGCTCCCACGAGAACCCCTGGACATCTGCCTGTGTGGTACAATGGCAGGACTCTGGCCATGGCTGCTGTAAGGGGATGCATGTGCCACTGATACCACATTACCCTGGTCAATGCCCACTGTATGCTGTCCCTCAGCTAAGGACATTGGTGACAATGGATGTATCGGCAGGATGACTGTGCGCATTGATGGGGTTGACTGCTGTGTACTGTCGATTGGCTGACCAACAACAGACCCTGTCACACCTCCCTGTGCCATTACACATGTATCATCATTATCACTATCCCCAGCAGTGGCTTCAGGTTCCCTGCTGCATGCCAACAGAGCAACATCAGAACCTGTGAGACGAAGACAGGAAACACATTTTATGATATGTTCACAATGTTACCACAGATGCACACAGGCACATGCACACATGCACATGGGCACATGCACACATGCACACGGGCACATGCACACAGGCACATGCACGCATGCACACATGCACATGAGCACATGCACATGGACACATGCACAAATGCCCATGGGCACATGCACACATGCACACGAGCACATGCACACGGACACATGCCCACATGCACACATGCACACAGGCACATGCACACATGCACACATGCACATGGGCACATGCACACATGCACACAGACACATGCATACATGCACACATGCACATGGGCACATGCACACAGGCACATGCACACATGCACACATGCACATGTGCACACTCCTCAGTACATGAGACACAAACACACACACACCTGCAATCCAACACATACACAATTCTGTTTGAGGGTATTATTACTATTATTATCATTAGTATTAATAGTATTGTTATTACACACTCACCAGCATGGATTGGCTGCCTTGCTGTTACTCCAGAGGGACCTGCATAAATAAGACAGTTATTGTCAGTGGGCACAACTGTGCCATTAATACTGTGAGTATGATACAGTACAGTAGTACAACAGTTGGCTTTCACAGGTGTACTGATGATATTCAGAATATCAATCTTGCATAATAATTTCTGGGATAACAGCTACACACACAGTACACATCTCACACATGCATAAACTACCAGTGCAGACAACACTCAACTACAGATATGGCATGTTACCTGCACACTCCATGTCCACATGCTGGGTGGCTCCAGCCTCCATCATGATACATGTCTGTGGATGTTGTTGTTGTTGGCCTGGAGCCACAACACTTAGGAGGAGCTCCTCCAGTCTGGTGAAGGGGGGGTGGATAGGTACCCCACCACCTGTGGCAAGCTGTTGTCTGTGGATATCAGACGCACGCTGACGGACATTTCTAATTAAATCACTGCAGTGATGGCGTACCTGCTCATATGTCCAGTTATGCATGCCTATGTCATTTACCCGACAGACAAGGTCTTGCCACAGTGCAGCCCTCTCCTGCTAGTTCTGGCTGGTCCAGGAAAAAAGTATGGAGAAATCCTGCACCAGGCTCTGGTGTATCTCTTCATCCTCTGTAGCTGAATAACTAGGGTTGTGCTTAAGCACCATCACCCTGGAAGGAAAAGAAAAATATGTGAGCAAGTAATATGGCACACATAATACTCTACTGTACTGATATCACTGAACTGCCATATATAGCATCTATCAGGGGATACACATGTAAATTAACACATATCAGTGCTCAGCCAACAACTGTGTGACAGTGCCTGCCACACTCCATACAACAAACTAGTATACACCAGCACTCGGCACACTGTTTGAGGTCCAATGCGCAACCTCACACTGGGGGTATGTATCAAGCTAATGGATGGAGAATATTGTCATCCCATGCAATGCATGCAATGCACAGTTACAATTTCAATGGTAATCCACCCTAGTCTTTGCTGCCATACCCCTACCTACACAGCAGTCATATACAGGGAACCACAGCACAACATATGGCAATGTAGTATGTTTGTATCCCAATAACTGACACATCTTTCTCTGGTCTCACACCGAGGACACACACTACCATGACAGACACAAAGTCATGCTGAGCAATCACACCATTACAGACCTTGCACACAGTCAGTGGCACACTCATTCCACCTCACATAGTTGGTATTGCAATGATTACATGTGTGTGTGCATTGTGTCATAGGTAGGTACTATGCTATTGGCCCTGGGCCTATGGCAGCATAGTGTTATGCTACCCTGCCCCTTTGGACACATGTAATGTGATTGTACTTGCTCCTGTCACACAGTTACACAGAGGTGACTCATACGGCATATTACTTATCTGCATAACATTCACCACGGGTATGTCTGACATCTACTAATAAGGAGCCTTGCTTGTTAATGCTGGGTGGCTTAGTCCAGGGTATGGCTTATTTATGGATAGCAACCTGTACCTCCAGCATGTGCTCTTTACTGCGGTGATAAGGATGAGGGCCATAGGTCATTTAGGCTGGACAGATTGTGAGGTGTTACCATGGCGGTTGGACAACTGGTATGGGTGTGACATAACTTTTTATATCCAGCAGTGGTAACCTCTGTGTAGGTAGTATGAAAGGCACTATATCTGTGGTTTTGTCAGTCACTCTGCATACGGAATGTGTTTGAGGGCATTATCACTCTTTGTTGGTATGTCTGTGTCCTTTTCCCTAGCTGTAGTTGTCATGGGAGGTACACACCGTGTAGGACATTGTGAGGTGTAGAGGAGTACAATGACCTAAATTTCCCTAGCTGACACACCATTTGTGATGACACGTACGATGTACAGGGATTACAAGACTAGTGTGCCACTGTGAATATCAAAGGGGAGGCTATTGTACACTTGTTTCCCATGTTCCCTTCTGACACCTCCAGTAGTAGGCAGGCAACCACCTATGTGGTAGTTAGTGGTTAAAGTGTTTTGGAATGGGGTATGGTACTCCAGTATCCACACTGGTGTTCAGTCCATGCCTTTGTCACCAGGCACCTGTTGCAATACATCTGCCCACATGTGCCTCTCTCAGTCTATATATATATATATATATATATATATATATATATATATATATAGAGAGAGAGAGAGAGAGAGATAGAGATATTCATATACATACATATCTATAGACATTCATATCTGTCTGTATATGTGTATGTATCTATAGATATCTATATATGTATGTGTCTATTACATATATAAGTATATACATATTCTGTCTATCTATCTATATATGTCTATCTATTTATACATACCTCTCTAGCTATGTATATATATATATATATATATATATATATATATATATATATATAAATACATCTATCTCTCTCTCTCTCTCTATATATATATATATATATATATATATACATATACATATACATATATTTATATATACACATACACATACACACACTAACATACTTATAAACATCCATTGCTGTAATACCTACATTGTACATTGTACGTTGTACTACGACCTACATTGATATGTGCACATAGCAACCTTCAACTACATATGTATGTCCAGCCTTCACTAACAGTTGCAGTATGTCCCTTGCCCTATGCCCATCTTCATATACATATAGATACAGACTGCTAACACATATGGAGGGTTCACAGTATGTAGATTATTAGATTATGTAGTTTACATTACCTTTGTTTCTGACAGTTTTTTTGGGTGGCTTGCTGCTGGATGGCTTGTTGCTGGCTGGGTGGCTTACTGCTGGCTGGCTTGCTGCTGGCTGGCTTGCTACTGGATGGCTGCTGGCTTGCTGCTGGCTGGCTTGCTGCTGGCCAGCTGGCTTGCTGCTGGCTGGCTTGCTGCTGGATGACTGCTGGCTGGCTGGCTTGCTGCTGGCTGGCTTGCTGCTGGCTGGCTTGCTGCTGGATGGCTTGCTGCTGGATGGCTGCTGGCTGGCTTGCTGCTGGCTGGCTTGCTGCTGGCTGACTGGCTTGCTGCTGGCTGGCTGGCTTGCTGCTGGCTGGCTGCTGGCTGGCTTGTTGCTGGCTGGCTTGCTGCTGTCTTGATGGCTTTTTTTTTTGGTGTCTCTCTCTCTCTCTCTGTCTCTCTCTCTCTCTCTCCCTCCAGTTGCTGCAATGATATTATTGCATGTGTGCACTGGGAGTACAGGCTGCTTTTGTAGGTATCTGCACATGTGCATTTGATGGCCTCTGCACCAATTGTTGGCCAGATTTACTAATTGCATGCAGCCTGCTGTGTGGTAATTGCAGTTCTCACTGTGATTTCAGGACAGTGTTATAAAATGTTAGGTTAGCTAGGCATAGGCCTTTCAGTTTTTCAAGGTGGGGACCATGCTGGTTTGCTGTGGACACTGTTGTGCAAGTCAAAAGGTTGGTATGTCTCTCATATCTAAGCTGTGTTGTAACCACTGAAATGCATGTCGTACTGAAACCTGACTGTTGCTTCTTCCAGTTCATTCTTCTCAGTGGGTATGCTAACTCACACCTAATAATGCTAATACTGTTTATATGGGAGTATGTACTTTCCTGTGGGACTTGTGAAGTAACTGGTATACAACAGTAGCTCTTGCAATTTCTTGCTATGGCTTCACTATTTACACTTTACATTTACTCCTTGAAGGCCTACTATTTGTCTTTACTGGAATGTGTTGCTATGGCTTTCCTATTTTCCATTTGCATTCACTCCTTGTAATGCATGATATATTTCTTTCAGCAGCAATTTCTTATATGTTTGGTGTGGTTTGGTGGCACTGCATGCAGTCTGGTGATGCCAAGGTGTGGGGTTTGACACTTACAAGGGTATCTTATTTTGCTGCTGAGCAGTAGTGGGGCCTTGTACTTTGTACTAACAGTTATGAATATCAGGCACATGCAGTGCATGTAAACTGCTAAACTGTCCTTAGTTTATTAGATGGCTACATCCTTTCATATTTCTGGGTTGTACTCCTACATGAGGGTGTGCTTGTGGAAGCAGTTCTACAGCTATTCACAGAGTGTGTAACAGCAGACAGGCTGATATGCCTGTGTATTTCTGACACTTGCAGGCCTCAGATACTCTCAGGTATATATTTGAGCAGCCTCAGCGAATGGTACATATCAGTGGGATACACCCGTGATATATTTCAGATATTCTGCAGTTGTGACTGTGGGGTATTTTGAGCATATGTATTACTACACCATTTCTGACATGCAAGTAGTGTCTACTTGAACTTATTGACAGTTACCATTACGTGGGATTCCCCACCTTTCTGCCTACTGTTAGTACATTTCACAGGGAGTCAGTGGGGCACAGTTAACATTTGTTTGCAAATCAGGGACATCCCTGTAAATCAGTCACAGTTGGGAGGTCTGGCCTCTTACCTATTCAAATATGGCAGTGTTTATCCTGCTCTGATACTCTGTGGGGTTTGCAAGGTGCTACTGTAACATTATTACCTACTAGCATGGCTGTTTCTCTTATCACACTAATGTAATGCAATTCCACAAGAATTGCCAGTAAAGATACAAGAAACAAGCTTTGTGTAATAGCCTTCCTATATTCCCTTTACATTCAGTCCTTCTATTTCATGATATATTGCTTTCAGCACAAAGATCTTGTATATCAGTCATGAATTAGGGGTAAGTCATGCAGACTAGTGTTTCCAAGGTCCTTGGTTCGAGACTGACAGAGGAATTTTATTTTTCTGCTGAGCAGACTACAGGCCTTGTCATTCAGAGTGACTAAGGCACCTTTAAGCAATTGTAAGTGGGTATGCGCTGGTTTGCATGGTGCTCATGCATGCACAGTGCTGCTTAGCTTCGCTCACACATGCTTAGCTAAGCACACACAAGCGCACACCGGCTGACTACTGCTTAAAAGTGCTTACTCTCACTAACACACGCGCTAATTTCTTTTAAAGAAAAGAAAATGGGGAGATAGGAAAGTGGTGAAAAAGGGGGCACAAAGAGGGTAGGACAGTAGGAAAACAAGCTTGGGATTTGCAGGAAGGATGTAGAGAAGGCCCATAGCTGCCCATTTCTTTATCAGCAACAGCTGTGCATATGTGTGTAATTTGGTGTGAAATTTGAAACCTTCCTCCCCTGAGAGAGGGGTGAGGACAACAAAATATGTTGTACAGCCAATTTTAATTATCATTTGACATGTCCAGCAGACATGTCTGCAAAATGGGCAGCTATGTATGGGGCGTAATATTTTTGGGGGAACAGAGTGCCCTTTTTTTATTTTTATTTCAGGTGAGAGTGGAATGTGAGGTACAGGAAGTAGGTATATTTGGGGAAGTAGGTTGGGGAGGTTAACAGACAAGACAAACAAGATGCATACAGGGGCGGAGTATGACACATGTGTGGGGAAACACAATTGACAGGGACAGATGTTTGGATATCGCGAGCCCATGAGCCCACAGATGGCAACAGTGGAACTGAGATCCCCACCCATGGGCAGTTACCACTACGCCTTCAGTGCCCAGGACGGGGCTGTGCTGGGGGCTGTATAGGATGGGCAGGCACACCCGTGAGTTGCGCCACCCGTGCCTCAAGCTGACGTAGGGGTTCAAGGACAGAATGCCTGATCTCGCTATGCACCATAGACCGGACACTTAGGAGAGTGAGTGGACATTCTCCTCCGGCCACGCTTGCAGAGGGGGACGAGCCCCATCCCCTGCAATGCTTCCACCCGAAGGTTGCACAGGGCCACCGGAGGAGGTTCCGGCCTGGGCACTAGTGCCAGGTGCTCTCGGCAGCTGAGGTGGGAGAGGTGGGTCTGCTGGAACTCGCCTTCCCTCTTGTCCTATGTTTAGCAGTATTTTATGACATTTTGGGTTAGTAACAAACAGCACCATTCAAAATTAGTTGTAACAGCATGCATAAGTATTCCCATTAACCAAACACCCATGAATTCCAAACATTGAACAGCAAGCATAACACATGCATATTTAGAACAACAGTACATAATCCAACAGCATGCAGGGTTGATTGATGGCAACAGGCCATCAGGTTTGGATATGTGAACAGGGCACATGCATCAACGTACATGCAGATATGTATAAACCAACAGGACAAATGTCCATGGGAATTAATTGTGAATACACACACCCAGTTTGGTGTAGAATGGTATTATTTGTGAAATAGGGTAGGGTGAAGAAATATTACATTAACAACTTAAACTACCTATACATATGCTGCACATTTCTAGTAGCTGCAGATATATATACACTACATATCTTACTACAGTTTCCTATATGTAACCTTAGGAATGTTGGTGTTGGGAATGTTACTGCTACATTAATATACATTCCATTTTTATTCATACATGTTCATATCTGGCTGTGTTCAGGTACAGCATCCTGCTACATTTGATTTATATGGCTCTAGACAACTGTGGATGTTCAGTATTTCATACAACCATACTATCTCCATATTGCAAGGGTACAGCAACATATCCAAATTGTGGGACAGACACATTCCAGGTTCAGTACTTTCTTAAACCCATTTCACTCTTTGGTTGTGGCTGTCTCATTCATTTCATAATGTACTGACTGCAGTACAACTTTATTCCAGACTTATTACAGCTTTCTTGGTCAATTCATACCTTTTTCTCAGACTCTCACTTGTTTTATTTTTACAATTCATGATAGTACTGAATTCTAGGCATTATTAACATTTCTTACTTGTTACAACAATCCTTTCCAACAGACTCACTTATTTCATATGGCAGATTTTAAAAGGGAAGTAATTGACACATGTCTATCCTCTGTAGATTGTTCACCAGTCATTTTCAGGCTGAAGCAGTTTTCTGATATTACAATACAGGTAGAAAATTTCTATTTCACACGTGTTTAATGTTTATTTCTGGATTACAGGCTGCATCATTTATCTAATCATACAGTACTAGCAGAATCTTTCTTCTAGGCTTATTTGAACTTTATTAATATGTGACAACACTGAACTATTTTACAAGCTGTCTCACTTATATTCTATAACAATTCCAGCAAAATAATTACTAACCTGCCTGCTGGTGCAACCGCACCAGCCTATCAGCATAGGCTCGCCGATTCATAGAACGGACACCTGCAGCTGTGATATAAATGAAGTAATATTGGAACGTACATCTCCATAATATAGGCTAAGATAACTTCTTACATACTTAATTACATGGATACTTACTCAGTAGTGGGGCATTGGGCATTTTCTGGGCCTCCCGGATCCAATGGTTCAGTTGGCCCTGCTTACGTCTCTTCAGGTCCGCATGATAGTGACGGACCTTTTCAATGACTGCTAACTGTGGCAGAGCAGAGGGCATACTCGCGCAACCGAGCGCAACTACGGGCAAACATTTTTGAAATTATAAAAAAAAAATTAAACTGTTATTTTTACGTTTTACATTACAGTTGGGTTTATAGTCTGTGGGGGCATATGTGGTGTTGTGTTTCTTGACATTTCCGCTGACTCGCTCGTGGGAGTTTACTTTCAGGACTCTGACTCTTCTGGGGGCGTGTCCCTTTGCAGAACTCGCCATTCGGACACACACCCTACTTTCCTACACAGACCGTGTTAGCCTAGGTCGTGATTCAGCATGCTCTCATGCATATGCATGGCATGCTGACATCATTCCATTTAACTGCAGCCTCCGTGTAAGACATGTTAACTCTTACACGGAGGTTTCGTGAATCCTGCCCTTTGTCTTCTAGCCATCCAATAGCTTAGTCAGTAATATAGAGGGAGGTATCCAAGGATGATTATTTGATACTGTACAAGGATTAAAACATATTGAATCAGAGCAACAATTTCAAAAACAAATTTACCCTCTGCCTAAAAAAAGAAAACAAACAAAATAAATAAATAAAATACATATACATACATAAATAAATAAAGAAAGAAAGAATGCCCACACAATTGAAAAAGGAAATCAAATTTTAGCAGTAACTTCAGTCCAATTTTGTCTGAATAGCGGAGGGGTTCGTAAGTGTAGGGTTAAGCTCAGGGGCAGGGTTAGGGCTAGTATGCATGAATAAGATGGGCAGATGTTATTACATAAATTATTAAATAGTCATACCTTTACTAACAAGGAAAAACAACTCAGCACTCCCATACCATTTTTCTTGCGAACTGCTGCTCTGATCAGCTCCCCTACTCCTTAGACCTGTGTCATTCTTTAACAGCATCAAGTTGTCCTTTCACTCATCTGTCTAGAACCTGGCGCTCCGTATTACATCAGTGATAAAAATGGCTTTAGCTTTTATTTTGTCTGTAATTCACTTAAACTGTATGCATTTGTGGCTTAACTGCCATCAGTATTCATCAATAACCTATG
This sequence comes from Protopterus annectens, assembly GCF_019279795.1. Taxonomy (NCBI): domain Eukaryota; kingdom Metazoa; phylum Chordata; order Ceratodontiformes; family Protopteridae; genus Protopterus; species Protopterus annectens. The sequence continues at coordinate 1,007,192,130 of NC_056731.1, forward strand.
TTCTTTTTAAAGAACAAAACATCAGTCACTCTCAGACGCATTGCACAATTACTAGAGGGAATTTGCACTGATGACAAGGTGTTACTACTGACTAACTCTAAGAATGTAATATATTGGAGAATTCTGTCTACTCCTATGTACAGCAGTCTTACAGATAGCACTTATTAGTCACAGCAATGTAGGAATTACAGCCATCATACTGAGTGAGTGTGTGTGTGTGTGTGTGTGTGTGTGTGTGTGTGTGTGTGTGTGTGTGTGTGTGTGTGTGTGTGTGTGTGTGTGTGCGTGTGTGCGTGTGTGCGTGTGTGCGTGTGTGTGTGTGTGTATGTGTGTGTGCATGCGCGTGAGCACATATGTGCTGTATGTGGGATCCCTCTGCAAATTAATTTTAATAGTGACACAGAAAGTTTCAGATTTTGGTTTGTTTAGAACAATTTTCGTCCTAATGTTTATATTTCCTAGTGTGAAAAAATAAACAATCTAGATGAATGTTTGTCATGTAGACCAGACATAAACTGCAATAAGCCCATAGATCTTTACATGATCATCATATGCCGATTCACAAATTCAGAAACACATTTATCCTTATCTGTCTTGATACACTTTGGAATAATCTCCACTTATAGTACAGAAAAACTGTTGTAATCCTGTTTTTAAACATAAACTGAAAGACATTTACTTTACTCTTGTAAGGCATGTTGCTGTGGAATAGATAATAAAAGAAATATTCTGTTTGCTAGTACTGGTAACACTGTACAGACATGTTATGTTATACTGTCATAATAACACAGGGTTTACACTAGTATGCATGTTCTTAATGCCATAGGGTTTACACTTATATGCATGTTTATTGTTTGTATTCTATTTTTATATAGTTTACTGGTATTATGATTGTGCCCATTTGTCTTTATATTATATGATAAATATCACAATGCTTGTTGTACATACAGAAAACAAATTGCTTTATGTTTTTCCATTTCTATTTGTAATGTTTCTCCCTTGGGCTGCACTGAAAATGGGCCTTCCAGGCCTCAAAGAGGTATTTCATGTTAAATAGTGTAAGTTGACAGACAGAAGGACATAAAGAGAAACAGATATATAAATACATTTTCTTAACTGTTGATAGATCAAATTTGCAGACAGAGAGATATATAAAACTGTCTTATATGTCTGGTAGTATAATGTGATTAGCATCCTATTTAAATTGTATTATAGCTTGTCTTCTGTTGCTGTTCAAATTTTGGCATATATGTAAATAGGAATTCATGGCTATTATATGATATAACTATCACAGCTGAAAGTACTGCTTCTATAAAACTAACACATCAAAAAGTTGAAGTAGCACAAATAAACATAAGCCCTGGACTTCAATAAATTGCATAGGGGTGTAGACCCCTGCTAGCAGTTTAAAGGAAATTTTATTTTCCTTTTTTGTGGACTTCTTACAATGTCAGTATTCTGAATGTCGATCATATGGTGTCGGCCTTATGGTTGTCGGCATTCTGGAATGTCGGCATTGTGTAGGGGATCCCTATGTATATATTGTTCCCATAATAAGTGTCCAGGCTGTTCTTAAAAATATCTAAACCAGTACTTGCTTTAATGTAATTTGGTAGTGTGTTCCATGCATCAGCTACTCTGTCAGAGAACCAATTATTACATTTCTCATTCCTATAGAATGTCCTACATAGGTCGTCTGATGATTCTCTAGTAGTTTTTGATAACCCCATACATTCCCAGAGATTGCTGTCTGTAAATGCCCTATATACCTGAATAAGAACTCCTTTTAGATATCTGTAAGAGACACTGTACAAGTTCAGATATTTTAGTCTTTCATAATAACTTAACTTAAATTTTCACATCCATGGATTTCCTTGATATATTTCCGCTGTATTATTTCCAGTTTACTCATGCTTGTTTTCTTACAGAGGTTTATTGTTGTTCCATTATCAAGTTTGCATCAAATGTAACTAATAAACAATGACTTCATCATTTCTGATTTCCTAGACTTTATCCCTACTGCCCTAAATGTAACCCATGCCATCAGCATTGTCAAGAAGCTATGTACTTACTGTGTGCCTCACAGGAACAGGTAGCACACATGCATCTGGTGTAACACCTTGATGGGAGTTCGCCACCATTAGACAGTAATGCTTATGCAACAAAAAGAATACCTAGGTATTGCCAATAAGATGTGTGACAGGTCACTGTGGCAAAGGTGGTACACTTCAGTTACACATCACTGGAAGATGTGTAGGGAGGTACATGAAGAAGGGTGCATTGTACTCAGTTATTGGTGTGATGATGGCTATGAACTATGGAGGTATTATGGCCTGTGATGTGGATGTCCTTTACATATTTATTGGTTGTGTTTCATACAAGGGGGTAGTCAGCATTGTGGCCACATGCTGGTGGACGTTCCACATAACATCTACTCCAATACACAGGTTGCATACCTACTGGTCTGATTATAAGGTGTGATATCTACATTATCCTCGGGCTGTGCATTTGTTTTCATGATATAACAAATCCCCCCCCCCCCCATGTTTTTTCTTTCATTGCAGGAGTTGTCATGGCTGTGGCAGCAATCTTTGGTGTGTGTTGATACTGTCTGAATTATACTATCACAGCTGTAGTCAATGATTGCCCACTATCTGTAGTCCTTCAGACAGCTATTTGAACACAGGATGTGCATGTCATTCATGATATCTGTGACTTAAATAATGGACAGGAAAGGGCCCAGCAGACAGCCCTGATGCATGGACTTGATCACTGTACCTGAGATATAGATCACTGAACACATTTCAACATATTTAGTATGTGATTCACTAGTTTACCCACTTGGTGGTATAGGTGTTTATGGCCACATCTGACAATGCTGAGTGAATACCTCAGTGTGGATTTGTATCAAATGCTTTGGGCTTGTCAAGTTCAAAAGAATGATAGTGTTGTCAAAGTGCATTCCCTCACCCTCTTTGAGGACTTCTAAGAGATGATGTAACAGACATGACATAGCATTAACAACTCACACAGTTCTGTTGCACAAAGTCCAAGATATTGCTAGTGTCCATTTAGAAAAGGTCTATGATGACATGTTGGTCTACCTCACAGATGAGTAGAGTCAGGATGTGTCCATACATACATGCATCAGGTGCTGTCCTTCCCCAACTCAGATGGGTTCATAGATTCATAGGTGTGTACTAGGCTAATGGCCCTGGTGCCTTTACAAGCATAGCCCATAGGATTACCTTGGCATCATGCCATATAACCTTAGTTCCCAGTGCCTCTATTGAGTAGAGCCACTGGAGTGATCTCTGGGGTGAATTTTCTATTTCCCATCAACTTATCAGCATTTGTCTTGAAGAGGGCCAGTGAGGTGCTCTGTTTGACATGTATGGGAAGTCTGTTCCATAGCATGGGCAGTCTCTGGGTTATGAACCTGTCCCTCCAGCACGTTTTGTTGATTGTGGTAATGAGGTTGAGGTCTCCGTTCTGTTGATTGTGGTAATGAGGTTTAGGTTTCTGGAGTGAGTGGTATGCAGGGATTGAGATTTCTTTAGATGTAGCATTTCTAACAGAGTTGGGTCAGACTTGGCTTTGTAAATCAAGCAGAGGTCGCCTCTAAGTAGGCGATATGAGACAGAGAATAGTTGGAGTTTTTTGAGTCTGTCCATATAGGACAATTGTTTAAGGTCTAGGATCCTTTTTGTGAGGTACTTTTGCAGCCCCTCCAGTTGTTGTAGGTGCCTAGTGAGGTACATGCAAAATGGGGCATTATACTCAATGATTGTCCTAATAAGGGAAGAGTAAAGGGAGACAATGAACTCTTTCTTCCTGGATGCAAAACCCTTAGTAATGAGATGTGCCACATAGAAGGACTTTCTGACCACAGTGGCAATGTGATGGTCAAAAGTGAGGTTGCTGTCAACCTGTGTTCCCAGATCTCTTATAATGCCTTCTGTGTTCATTGGACTACCATAGATGTGGTAATTCCTGGGAACTGGGTTTTTCCCAAAGGGGATGACGACATATTTTTTGGCATTCAGCTTAAGGCCATGGTTCTGACACCAGTCACTGGTCTCAGTGAGGCCTTTCTGTAGGATGTCAACATGACTTGGGAAGTTAATAATAGCTCCCACCTTGCAATTATCTGTGAACTTTGTCAGTCAGAGTCCCTTCATTTTGACCTGGACTTCAGAGAAATGCATACCAAACAGGAGAGGACCCAGGACTGAATCCTGTGGGCTCCACTCATGACTGGTCTTCAGTCTGACTTGGAGTCAGCTACTTTCACACTGTGGATTCTATCTGTGAGCCCGTCTGCAACCCACCTAGTGATATAGGGTTTGATGCTTAGCTTAGTGAGTTTTTCTATGATTTGTCGGTGGGGAATTGTATCAAAGGCCTTGGCCAGATCAAGGTAGTCTGTATGATCCACCTTGCCTTCATCTACAGCTCTGGGGACTGACTCAAAGAAGTTAACCCATTTGAGCAGCTATGATCTACCCTTCACAAAATCAAACAGTGTGGGATGCAGAGTTTGGAGATTCCCTATATCCTTGTTTATTAGGTCCATGATGATGCATTCCATAGCTTTGCATATCAGACTCAACAAGCTAATTGGGGTGATAGATCCCAGGGTCTGTAGTCACTCCTCCTTTGTGGAGAGGGATGACTGTAGCAGCTCACCATTTGATAGGGACAAAGCCTGAGGTGAGGCTGTGATTGAACAGGGCACATGGGTGAGGTGCCAGTTCACACTGTAGTTCATGTAGAACACAGCCAGGGATATTGTGAGGTCCCATAGAAGCTGTATTCTTGGCCTTGGACAGTGCTATTTTAACCTCTGCAGTAGTAATACTGGGTGCATGGCAATCTACTGGTATTTTGATTGGTCCTTTTGGGGGAGAGATTGGTAAAGTTGCCACTGAATCTGCTGGCCGATATATTGGCAATATCTGTTGGGTTGATATAGGAGGTACCATTGTGCAGTAGCAAAGAACAAATCTGGGTACTGCCATGGAGATTCTTTACATAGCTATAGAAGGCCTTGTGGTTATCTTTACTATCTGCTGCAATTCTGTTTTCACAGCTATCTTTAGAAGATTTGATGAGGGATCTCAACATTTTGTTGAGGCGGATAATTTTGAGACTTCACCTTATTCTGCATCAGTTTCCGCCTTCTGCTGTAGAGTTTGTTTATGGCAGAAGACCAGATCGGCTTCCTTTTTTTGAAGGAGAGCGTGTTGGTTCTGTTGGGTACGCCAAGATCCATGCACTTCTGTACGTGTTCATACAGTGCATTGGTGTATGCAGTGGTGTATGATTCGGTGGTTATGCAACTATTCTCCATTTGCATGGGTGCTGTGAAGTTAGCCACCACTGTTTTTAGAAGCCCAAAGTTAGCGTTGGAGAAGTTTTTCATGGTGGCTACCTTTGTTGGGGGGTGGGAGGGATGTGGATTTCCAAGGTGATTAGTTTGTGGTCTGATTTAACCATGGAGGAGTTGACTATTGGTGTAAAGCAATGGTTGCCCATGTTAGGAAGAACCAGGTCAAGGATGTTGCTACCTCTAGTGGCGGGTAAGAATGAACTGGTCCAGGGCATTGGAATTAATGAATTCCAAGAAATGTTGGGCAAGTGTATTAGTGCATGAGTAGTTTCCCCAGTTAATGGAGGGGTAGTTGAAATCATCCAGTATGACAGTGTTAGGTTGGACCCTAATATTCTCCAGGGTGCTTAGGATTGTGGAGTGTTAGTCTTGGGACATGGTTAGGGACCTATAGCAGGCTATGACCTGAATCGCTGTCTTACCAAATGTTAACTGCACCTGAAGTATCTCAGATGTGTTAATGTTGAGTTACCAGTCTAGAGGTGTGTGCATCCTTTATGAATATGGAAACACCACTGCCTTTGGAGCTTCGGTCCAATTTCTGGGGCCAAAAGGTGTGAAATGAGGTATAGTCTGGTAGTACAGGGCTGCTTTCTGCTGCCTTGAACCAGGTCACTGTTACAGCCCAAATGTCAGTGTTCTTCATTTTAAGGAGTACTTTGAGTGAGTGCATTTTGAGATTTAGATTTCTAGCATTGAGCAGCATGACCCTCAGATTGCATTTGTTTGTAGCTGTTACAGTGGTAAATTGGTCATTGGAACACCGCCTGAAAAAGGCACTATAGGGTTGGCAAGAACCTTGGCCAGTATCCAGAAGCCCAGGGGTGACAGATGTAGGCCATCTCTGCCAAGTATCACTGTCTGTCAGCCATGTTATCCCAGGCAGACAGATACTGGATCCCCTTAGAAAGACACCAGAAACTTAGGCAATTGTTGAAATCAATCATTTTCTGCTTGCACTGTGGTATCATTCTGGGTGGTGGTAGGATGCTGCTCAGGCCTAGGGTCATACCCGCCTGGCCTACATAATCCAAGAGCTCCCCCATGTCTTTTTTCATGTAGTCCAGGGAGGTACATTTCAGGTCATTCACACCCACATGTACAATGACAGAGTCATATTTGTACCTGTTGTTGAGGGACCTGAGTGCATGCGTTGTTTGGTGGATCCTGGCACCTGACAGGCAGCTGACTGTTACTTTCTCCTTATTCAACCTACTGAGAGGGACATCAGTGTGCCTCACTATTGAGTCACCAATGACTTGCTTGCTGGGAATGCTGTTTTGCCTTAGGGGCTTTTGTTGAGCGGCATACTGTTTATGAGAGTTATGTGTCTCATGATTAGTGTTGTGTTGTGTTGGTCGAGTGTGTTTCTGCCTTGGAGGTCTCTGCTGTTTGGGTAGATTTCTATTGAGAACCTCCACGAAGGTGGGTGTGTGGTTTGTGTTTTTATTTGAAGGCAGTGCTGGTGTGTGTTCTGGAGGGTTATATGTTCCATGTGGTGTGGTGCAAGTGTTGACCTTCTCCTCTTGACCAGTCTTGGCTGGAAAGTGCATGGCTTCCAATTTGGATATATAAGTGCATCTCTCGCAAGTCTGAGTGTTGGGAGGTAAGAGGAGAGGGTTGTCAGTGTACATGAGGCAGTTGATACATTGCCTCAGGATGCCCAAGTTCACCAGGTTAATAGAAGAAAGCACAGGGAACTGACCTTTAGACATGCATGGAGGGGTGGGCATTAATAATAAGTACTGGAGCCGTTTCCTTGTAGAACGTTTACTGCTGGTAGCACTTTTGTGTGCTACAATAATTGCTACAAGCAGTCTGGTAAAGTGCTAGACTAATAAGCTATTAAAAGTGCAGGAGAGAAAAGAACTAGCCGATCTAAGGGAAAAATTGAAGAGCAGACTTTGGCACCATTCAGAAACTTACAAACAGTCCTGGGTACAGCAAATCTGTATCTGGACTACACTAGTTACAGGAAAAGTGGGAAACAAGTGCAGACATTGGTTTTTAAACTAGAAAGATGAAAGAGATGAAAAATCTGCCCAAATGGCCAATAAACTACAATTTCTGGGCCAGAAACCACTCCTCTTGTGGTAGATAGGCTACCTAGTGCTTACCACTCCCACTGATAAGCTAGAAGGCTTCCCTCCAACACAAAAAGGCTTGGGGGGCTCTAAAGCTTACATACAGTCCTGGATACAGCAAATCTGTATCTGGACTAGGCTAGTTACAGGAAAGGTGGAAAAAGCAGAAATGCGGGCTTTTAAACCAGAAGATGAAAGAGATGGAAAAACTCCGCAATTGCCCAATAAACTACAATATCTGGGCCATAAACCACTCCTCTTGTGGTAGATTGGCTACCTAGTTCTTACCACTCCCACTGATAAGCTAGTAGGCTACCATTCGACACAGAAAGGACTGGGGGGGTTCAGAAGCTTACAAACAGTCCTGGATACAGCAAATATGGATCTGGAGTAGACTACATGTTGATGTACACCCTTATACGGGAACATAGTTTGTGTGGAGGGTGTGTTGAAGTGTGTATTTAACTGTGTCAGGAAGATGTTTGTGCTGAGTCATGCTATAGCTGATCTGTGATGCTGTCACAGCTCATTGATTCTTTGGATAGGCCTGGAAAAAGATACTACTTATCTTGATCTGGCCTAAGATTTGGACACAATCCCCCACATAGGCATCATTGAGAAACTCTCCCAGCTTCAGATTAACCCTTACATCATTAGATGGATAACTAATTGGCTCACCAACAGAGCACATACTGTGAAATTTGGTGAATCAACCTGTACCAGTAGAGCTGTAACTATTGGCATACCCTAGGGATCTGTGCTTGGCCCTTTACTGCTGGGACTCTGTTTCTGGACAGTTCAGGTTAAAGTATGTGGTCTTTGGCTTATCGTGTTAGCTGATTTTTGCATATTGAGTGCAATCATTGATTCCACCAATGATGATAACATACTACAGGAGGGGATAACATAGACAAATGATTGGTGACAAAGCCACACAGTCTACAAATAAACACAACATGTCTTTATTTTGTCCTTCAGCAAAGTGGAATTCCCTGCTAACTACATCATTAACAACTCTCCTGCTATGCTGAAACCCAGTGATGCAAGACCTGGAAACGCATGTAGACAGCAATCTGAACTTCAACCACCAAGTGGGCACAGTGGTATGGAAAGGGTGTATTGTACACATCATAAGTCATGCCATCATATTTAGATATGAGGATTATATAACAGCACTGTGCTGTAACCTTAGCACAACACTAATAGAGTATAATGCTTCCTTTTGCATGTACCTCACCACACCCATACAGCAGCTGGAGAGACCACAGGGGTTCCTCATCAAGAAAACACAAGGCCTACAAACTATGCCATGACATATGTGGATAGACTGAAATCATGTCATTGTAATCTATATCATTTAAGATGAGGTGGAGGTGACTTCTGCCTAGCCTCCAGGCCAGTCTCTGATCCTGCCCTGGTGAGAATAGTGCACATCCACAAATCAGATATAGTTGATGACATCAGCAGTGTTTGGTGAGAAGAATATGGTAACAGCAGTGTCTCATATGCTGTTCTAAAAGGCTCCCTCTATTGTCATGCAAGTGCACAAACACAAACACACCATGGCTGAATGCAATAAGAACAGAACCCTTACCTAAGGACACAGACTACAGAACTCTGTATTTAAGGCAAATGCCACAGCTCAAGTCTGACATGGAGTGTCTCAGCCAACCCAGCAGTGGTGATGAGGACAATATGGTATTAGCAGTCTTAGACATGGTGGTATAAAAGACTGTCTCTAATGTCATGCAAGTGCAAATACACACACACACACACACACACACACACACACACACACACACACACACACACACACACACACACACACAGACAACTTACAGTGGATGACATCAGCAATGAATGTTTTAAGGCCTGTATGAAATGGATGTATAGGCATGTTCAAATGTGAAGATACTTCTAGTTCTGCATGTTACTAGATTGATGTGCATTGCATATCAAACTACATTTGTTAATAATTTATGTAGTGTAGTTGATATATTCGTGAACAAGTACTGAGAGGCCAGAGTTGCAGTGCTTGGGGGGAGGTAACACATGTCTGCATAGTAAACATGTGACATATTTTTAGATAGGACCTTCAGTTTGTTAAGTTTCCACATGTAGTTTCATGGCATGAAGAGGAAATGGACAGTAAACTACACTAATATATGTTAATATTCACTTCTCACAATGCAACGGCAAGTAGTGGGTTTGTGTAACAGTTGGAAATGTATTTGTACATGTGAGATACACATTTCCATTACTTTCCCTGTTTGGATGTAAACAGTGTACAAATGCAGGGCTCATTGCTTAAAGTCTGACAGTTAGTACTGAGTGGTTGAAACATATCTGCCGCTTAGCTGACTCTGTGGCAGCAGGTGTAAATGCAGTGCCACATTTCTTTTTAAGCCCAGGTTATACTGGGTTCAAATCCAGGTGTATTTAATACTTTCAAGTAAATAGTGATAATGCAATGGCATTATTATTTATAGTGCATTCAGCATGTGTTATTGTGTGTTGATGCAGTGCAGTGGGATTAAGTGGCATTGGATGGAGGTAACCACAGCAGTGCAGAGACACTCACCATCACTTGGCATTCATGCAATCACAGAGGCCAAAAAAGTGAAGGGATCTACTGCTTTTTTAGTCCTTTCTGTGGGTTGTGTGTGATTTTATTTTTTAACCAGATTATAGGTGTTAAATTGGGATAGATAGGAAAGTGGTGAAATGGGGAGCAAGCAAGAGGAAGAACAAAGAGAAAGCAATATAGAAATTTGTAGGAGGGTGGTAGGAAAGAATGACAGTTATCCATTTCTTAAACAGTGTAAACCGAAAATATGTGCATAATATTAGCTGAATTTGGGCTGTCACCTCCAGAAAGAGGGGTGACAATAACATAATCATGTACAGCCAACTGGACTGAATCATGTGTGTCAAGAAGGCACATGTGCAAAATGGAGAGCTTTGTCTAGGATACTATATATATATATATATATATATATATATATATATATATATATAATATATATTTTTTGTGGGACAAGTGCCCATTTTGTTTAATTCAGTAAGAGAGGAATACTGCGTAAGGGATGTTGGTATTTCTGGGTCTGGTAAGTTGGGCTGGTGAAAAAGCAAATACAAAGAAGATAAGACACAGGGACAGTAAGGGACACAAATAAGTTGGGGTACACTATGAATGGGGTGAGGGAGGGTACATCCCAGGCATGCCCATCAAACATGGACACAGTGAGAATCTAGTCCTCACCCACTGGACTGTCACCATTGTCCCCTTACTCTGCTGGCAGCTGGAGTGTTTGATGTCTTCTCCTCTTACATACTATGAGGGAGCGTAGCCTCTTCATCTAGTATAGGCATGGAAAAATGGTGTAGAGCAAAACATTATGCACCAACTCTGGCATCTTCCGGAAGGTGATGAAATCAGCACATCTGTCACTACTCCCAGCTGCTGAGGCAGTACTACCTGACAGCACAGGTAGTGCAGAGGCAGCAGAGGCAGTGCTAACAGATTGGGTCACAGATGTGCTGGACCTCAGTGCTGGAGCCAGTGGAGTGGAGGCAGGCTTATCTACTGGGGCTGGCCTACCTCACTGTGCTGTAAAGCATCTAGTAATTTGTTACAGATGGATTACACAGAGACATTTTGATGACACGTAACAGAAAATAAAAAAGAGATAAGGGTTGGGGTGAGAGAAAAAAGAGATAAAATTAATACCATCATATGTGACATACAATGTATTATCACAAATAAACAACTATTGTATATGAAGTAATGCATTTAAGTATACATCCTAGCAACTACACAATATAAGTTCAGATTGCTCAAACTAATCCTTGAAATATGCATATATTGCAAATATGTTTGGTCCAGTTATCCAGATTACAGTTAACAGCAGGAAATTCTGCCACTTGTATAGAGTTTAATTTATATAATGTTATTAAAGAAATGCTATATTTTATAGTTGTTACTCATGGTATTTAAACCCACAACCTCTTACTACAGTCTTAAACTTGACTCCTAAAGCTGGTTTGTGCTACAGACTAACGCATGCACTCTTGCTTTTACATTTAGGCTATGTATGCTCAATTTGCTGCAACTGTATAGAAAACTCAAAAATCTATCTTTAACTTTTAACACTACAATAATATTTTGCTTGTGCTGCATACATACCACTTGCTTCCCTCAGACTCTCCATTCAATCAGCATGAGTCTGGTGATTAAACTCTATTTTGATATTAGCTGTAGAAAGAACAGTAAAAAACAGAAGAGCATTATGCATACCAGTATTGCTTATATTTAGCTTTCTATGTATTAACACTACTCTCTTATCAGCATACTTAGACAACTGTGGTATATCACCAGTTTTAAACTCAGTCAAACCACTGGTTGAGCGTATCCCTCTTGCACATTTGAAGGTCATTAAAATGGTGTCTACAATGTCCTCCAGTGTGGGAGATGCCAGTAGCACTGGATACAGCCTAAGCCAAACTACTCCAAGCCTCAGACTTGTACTGGGTGCCAGAATGGTTCACCTGCTGAAGCATTTGGTTGTGGTGCTTTACCAGGAGTCCAGTAAATACCCTAGACTTCTAAACACCCCACCTTTGTGCCCTAAACTGGGCACCTTCCCCTCTAATGCCAGACATGTCTAATAGCAGAACAAGAGCAATGGCAACTAATGATTTCCTGCTAATTCCTGTTATTGCATTTACTAGTAGCATGCAAATCCAAGCAATGATGCCAATCAAGTTTGCATGACATTAAGTGAATATCAGCAGTGTCAATCAGGAAGGAAATAAACATTTTAAATTTGAAGGTTAATCTGACACTTAACCTTAGTTTGAGGTGTGTCTGCTGCTGTAGCTTGGAAATATATTTTGAAAATTTGAAGGTAGCTGTTAGGTATGTTTGTAATCATGCACTGGGGGCATAAATTTCATGACCTGACACATTGTTTTGGGCTTTATTCACTGATAAAATTGATGATTTATAATGTGTGGAATTCAAACCTAGGCATAAAGGACAAAACAATTTCTTCCACAGTGGTGATGTTCCATCTTTGCCACAGAAGAACTGCTGCTCTGACATAGTCATGAATTATTCATTAATTCAGCTTGACAGTTTGAAGGTGTTACACATGCATGTGTGTAACCTGACAATGTTCTTGTATATAGACTCAATTGTGTATCTATCTTATTTACTTGTGAAGGCCATCCAAGTCCAGACAGCAGAATTGTACTTACAGAAATATAGTAGACAGCATACCCTCAGGCGAACATCCTTCTCCAAGCTGCTGTTTAACTTTTGTTTAGTATTTGCTGTTTTGTATGAAACATTTGCTTAGTTTGTTTCTGTTCCCACTATGTATTGTACTTTATATTATGGAGCTTGTACTATGTATTATTGGAGCTTTTCTGCCCTGGCCTCCACTGAAAATGGGCTCTTTGAGCCAAGTGGACCTCCCCGATCATCAAACTGGAAATAAATAATACATCTGAAGACACAATAAGGGTGTGTTATCCCTCATGCATATAATTCATAACATCTCCATCACCTAAAGTGTTATACATGAAAATATATAATGGAAAATGGAACAAGAGTAAAAATGTCTGTAATGTCCTATATTGGAACACAGGACCATATGTATAACAGCCCTACACTTACACCTATTGCCACAAGAATGTTGAAATAACACTTCTATATTTTTCTCTTCATTGCTATAAACTGGACTTTTATAATAGTTGAAATAGGTTTCACAGCCTGTACTAAAACCCAGAACCATCTGTATTCCAGCACTACACTTACTTCTGCTGCCACAGGTGTAGTTACATGACAGTTCCATAATTTCCTACTCATTCTTAAGTTCTGTTTGTTAACTGCCATGAAATGCCACTTAACATGTATGTGAGGTACCCTACAGAACTAATTGAACATGTCCATTTTCAATTATTGACTGTCTGCATCCTGTCTGCAGGTTTTGATGGCTGCAGGTGTTGGGGAAGCTTGCTAGCCCCATTTGCAATGTCGCTTTGTGGCATTGGGCTTTGGAAAGTAAAAATTGCAACAATCTATCCTCTTTGACCTTTACACTTTTACATATACCCTTTATGCAGGTGTTCTGTCTGCTTCTTGTGTGGGTTGCTAGTCCAAGTTTTCTCACTGCTAAGCATTGTGCAAACAAGATATGCACAGCTAAACCTAACATTCATTGTGTTTATTTGTTTCCCTTGTTTGTGCTAATCTGCACTCCATGCAAACACTGGAAAACAAAAGGGGGGGGGGGGGTTGAAATGAAGAAAAGCAATATATAAAATAAACATTAAAAATGTTGTTAGTACACATGAAATATTTTCCATAGGTCTGGATTTGAACTCTCATTCCAATAAACCTTCAGAACACAGTAAAGGTGTTTTATCCCTCTTTGCCACACAAACAGCTTTGCAGTAGGGAACTGAAATCATTCTACATACAACCAAGTGCAACATCATATACAATACTAACAAATCATATAACCGTTATTTGTACATCTATTAATTTTGGATGTACTACAATGAATGATTCAAAGAAAAAAGAAGCAAACATAATGAGAAATCCAGCTACTCAAAAACTCAAAATAAAATCAAATAAAAAATGAATATGCTGGAACCATATGCAAAACACATATTTAATATTCATTTAATCTAGGTGATATGTGCACTTTAAATCAGAGAATCCACTTCAGTTTCTCTTTTGCACTGGTATTTATCACATTACCTGCCTTTAAAGGCGGCATCCTAACAACATGTAAAAATTTAAACTTAAAGCTACGCATACTATCTGCAGCATTAACATGTTTACAAAGTGCATTTGTGGTGACTTTGTTTGCTGTGTCTGATAGATGTCCTTCAATATGCTTCTATCACCTAGATTAAATGGATATACTTGTTTTAAACTAATTCTTAAGGAGTTAAATGAATGTATTTGATATGTGCACCTTTAGATGTCAACTTTATTGTAGCACATGATTATTTTGAATTTAATAAATTTTGTTAAGCTGTGTTTATTTGCCTGATAAAGCATATGCGAAAATTTTAACTGGTGTTTTTTATGTATACATTCTGAGTTACTTTGACATGAAATATGTGTTTTTTGTAGGCTTTTGATTTCAGCATATTCATTCTTGCTTTAGTGCACTGATTGATCATGCAACCATTTATGACTACTGCTTGCAAAAATGCAGCTCTGTTTTATCTTACTGTGTTTGTTGCTCATTTTTGTCTTATCTGAGCAGTAGTCTGAGACATGCAATGTGTAAGGCATTCTATATAATTGTCCTTAAAATATTTGAGGATATTACATGGCAATCATATACAGTTGTAAACAAATTATGGGGAGATCGGATGTTAATGAACAGAAACTGTGAATTGTGTGCTGCTTACGTACGTTTCAAAGCTTGACAAAATTACTTCTACACTTTGTAAGTCTATTAAGGCTAACACACCCATTGGAGGTAGGACAGTCTACATTGCTGCTGTGTTTTCATTCTCCCTACCAGTAATCATTTACAGTTGCAATCCATTAGCAACAAACACTGAAGGAGTGCCTGCACTATGTTTACATATGTTTGCATCTGCTACACAGAACCAAGTATTCGGGATTCAGCAATTCTAATGAGTTCATACCTGATTTACATCCTCACTGTGATTACAGCCCTGATTCTACACCATAAAAAGGTAACCATGTAGGTAGGTAACCTGAAGATGAGCAGACTTGTTTATGTGTAGAACACAGAAGAGGCTATTACTTTAGGATATATCTGCACACAAGACTACTGACTGACAAGGGATGCTTGCATTTTTCAGCTATATATTGCATATGCGGAAATGTCATTAAGAAAAAATTGTTAATATATATGTATTTGCATTAGCAAATGCTAATGTTATTTGTATACATCACTTAGAAGTGCACTGATGGTATAGGCATGTTTGTCAGGGCATTTCACTTTCTCAGATGCACACTCTTATTAACTGCCATCACAAGTGCTAATGTCACAACTGTTTTTCTGCATGCACTCTTCTATTATTATTTTTGTGGAAAGGTAAATGTCCTATATTGTCAGTGACATAAGAGTGTTAGCCTTTTAGTATGGACCATGCACACCTCCAGGAGAGTGCTGGACACAGGTAGACATGATTGACAATAGCTTAAAATGAATGTTCTGTGTTAAATCTGTAGACATGTTTCAGGAACAGTTCATTTTATAGCACGTTTAGCATTTAACTGATGGTTTGTTAGCAGAGCATGTCATTTCCCTGTTCTTTTGGGGGTGGAGGAGCAAAGTTACATTTCTGTTTTGGCAGAAATAAGGATATGTTACTATTGTTACTCTACTTGTTTTGCATTCAGCCTTGCTTTGTGTGTGAATGTAGTATTTTACAACTACACAGTTCATGTTTTTTTATATATTAATATCTTGACTGTTTTATATTTCTCGAGTGGTAATAGTGAAATGCTACCTTTTACATTCTATCTGGAAATGGGACTTTTTTAGTTATGTGAGACTTATGTGTATTATCCTTCTATTGTGTTTTAGGTCACCTAGGACTATGGCACCCAGGCATCTTAATCCTAACACCCACCTTTAGTGACCCTAAGAATCAGGTCCCTGTGGAAGCTTTTAGCTGACATGCTGCCTTTTTGCTTGAGAGGTGGCATGGAGATATATAAAGCAGAATGCAAATTAGGCAGCAAATCATTGCTGATATAAATGCAGTAGGGAGCCAGAACAGGACAAATGATAGGGTATGCCATAGAGGCACTGCCATGATGTCATCTGCATGGTGGAGAACAGTTGCAGTGGCACGTCATCAGATGGGTATTGGGAGCCTGCTACAGAGTGACCACTAACTGCAAATAAAGAGTTCCTATTCAGTGTCAGGGATCCAGACAGTTCGCAAGAAAGTGCAGAACAACATGTCACTGAAATTGGTGCTACTGTTTCAGGGACAACAAGCATGTCCCAGGAGGAGCTTCCAGGTAGACTTATGTACTTAATTGTTAAATACTCTTGTATAGTAAAATATTACCAACAACAATTTAGTTCTGTTTAACAATAAATGTGTTGTTGCGAGGGGACTTGTAGATTGCTACAATTAACAACACATTCTGATTGATTATACATTCGCTTAGGCTGGACTTATCCAAGTTCTTGTTAAAATTATAGTTAATGGACGTAGAAAGGGCAGTTTTAACCACCTGTGTTACTGTTAATTATAATGATGTTGTCCTTAACTTTTGTTTAATGTCTTCTAGGACCATCATCCAAACAAAGTCACCATATTTTCTTCATTAGTAGTGATGAGCAGTTCAGAGATATATATAATGTTTTCCATATGTGTGATGTGGGTGTCAGAACTGATGTGTGTATTGCTGTACTGTCTGTAGATGTGGCACCACTGTTACTTTGTTAGTATACATTTGACAACAGTAGTGTTAACTATTAATTTTCCTGTGTTTTTTGCTTATTATCATAGGTGATCCTGAAAGTGGTTTTGTAGGACTCTTACTACCTGATGTCAGAGTACTGGCAGACTCTGATGATGATGGTGGAGAAACAGATGCATAGTCAGGGGGTGCAGCACTTGAATCTGACACTGGGGTTGACATTCAGTCATCCCCTGGAATAACATTGGATACAGCCAGTAGGCCTATACAAACCCATTTCAGTGAGCCCTCAGATATTAGACAGGTGGAGGGTGAGACACTCATTCAGAGAAGTGTGGTTAATGTGGCTTCAGTGCCTCTTGACTATGACCATAGCCAAAGTGTTGGTGAGATCCCATGCAAGAAGGTCATTAGGGGTGCTCAGAGGAGGCCTGCTGTCCATCCACCACCTGATCCATGTGTGCCTTCCCATGCCAGTTTACTTATGTTTAGGGATGTCATGGAGGGATAGGCAAGTTTCTAGAGCTCATCCAGAGAAATGCTTACGGTTATAGATGTGGTACAGACTGACATGCATGACTGCCTACAAAATATTGCTGATTCAATGGGTCAAGTGAATGACACATTGGAATGGGTGGCGTCTGTGATGGAATGGCTGCTGGGAGGGGAATGGCATCCTCATGGGGAGTAGGTCAGCCACAACATCTGCTGATAGCAGATGTGGCTGTGCCCAATCACTCTTCCATAGTGGCACTACTTCCACTGTTATATCAGTGGTTGAGGTGTCAATACCGAGACATGGCAGGCAATGGGGTAATGATCCTCGGTGTCCTCTTGAAGGGAGCTCATCCAGGGGACATCAGTCACATACGGGTAGCAGCAGAGTATCTGACCATGTGCATGGATGTAACATTGCAACTCCTTGCAGATCCACTTCTCATGGTCGGGTAGGGCAATGATGAACTGCCACCTCTACCATGCATGGCTCACACCTGTCCCACATACCAAGTCATAGATCAAGCACAGTGCTTGGCTGTGTTCCTGGAGACACTCACATACCAGTTTCACTTAGTGGACCCATACAGACACACACAACAGTTACATGGTTCAGCTATGAAGCTTAAAGCTCATTTTGTCTCACTGGCTATTTGTTACTTTATCTGAATGTCTGCCTGCTTCTTTTTCTTACTCAAACACACTCAGCAGCCTTTTGTGTCAGCCTAGGCTTCCTGCCCCCCAACACACAGGCACAACACCCTAAACAAGTGCTAACTGTGCTATATCTCTGTTTTCTATCTTTGGGATTCTGGGATACATATCATTTGTTTCTGATGTTCAGAGTTCATAGCTGAATTAGCGTTAGCATATCTGCATTTGTGATGTTGATTTGGTAATTGTACTTTTGACATATTTTAGTCTTATAAAGTTAGACAATTGATAGAGCCAAACATTTTTTGCATCATTATTGTTAATGATCTTGTGATGGTTGTGTAGTCTGAAACAGAAATGAGTCTCATTACTTTCTAATTTTTCTCTTTAATGATCTTCCAGTACAAAAGTATAGTGCTAAACTGAGGACATCCGCTGGCCATCAGTACTTTTGGGAGTTATGACTGCATGGACCTTTGACACCTACTACCTGATAATGGACACATATAAGCCACATAAGTCCCTGCTGTCACATGTTAAAGTAATTTCCCTACAAATTTCCCACCTTTTACTTGCTTACATTACCAAGTAACAACATGCAAGTATATGATCTTTGTTCATATTACCAAACAACACGCTTCAGGTTCAACACTTACCCTGTAAATCCAGCAGTCACAACAGTTTTAGTTCATGCTGACTCTTTCTGAAGCTAGCAGTACATATCCATTACATGGGCGGGTAAAGACTGTGAGCATTGCCTGGCATCAATGTTACTATATGTATGTGCATAGGAGGAAGGTTTTACCCCTTAGGTGGTGATTGACTGTGCTATGCATTGTCTCATAGTCAATGTGAAGGTATATTGAGAATGCCTATGTCTGCCTACCCCTTTCACAGCTGTTGGTCCTCCCCTCTGACTCCTCATCTGCTTGTGGCTGTGGTGATCTTGCCATTGGTGGTGGGATGTGTGCCCCTTCCCCTTGTTGATCCTGCTGAAGTTGCTTTCTCAGCATGACGTTGTGTTGTGTAGTGGCACAGATGGTGAATATTTCCGTACATGTAAGTGGATTGTACTGCAGGGCTCTCATATATATATATATATATATATATATATATATATATATATATATATATATATATATATATATATATATAGATGTATATATACGTATATATATATATATATATATATATATATATATATATATATACACTGGAACCACGACTTCAGCAGCCCAAACTCATGCTCTATCATATTTCTGGTTTGATCGTGTGCCTCATTATGGCATTCTTCAGTGGGTGTGTGTGCATTTCTGTTGGGTGTTCTCATCCATGGTTCTAGTGCATAACCTGCATCTCCTAGTAAATGAGCCTGTGGGATATCCCCACTAGTGAACATTTGCTACAGCTGGGAGGCGTGCCAGATATGTGAGTTGTGGTAACTGCCCGGGTTACCAGCACACATGTTCAAAATGATTCCCTTGGCATTACACGTCTTTGACATTAATAGAGTGGAAGCCCTTTCTATTTATGTAGAGCCTTCCTTGCTCACCAGTTGGTTCCTTAATTTCAATATGTGTACAATCTATGGCACCCAGCACTTCAGTGTAGTGTGCTACAAGGTAGAACTCCTGCATATCTGTGGCCTTTTCCTCAGGAGTACAGGGAAAATATATGCAGTAACTGGCATGTTGTAGCATAGCATTCAGGAACTGATGGAGGATCCTGGATGCTAATATCTGTGACACCCCCAGTATGTCCCAGCATTTTCCCTGTTAGTCTCTGAAAGGTTTGTCTAGCTAAAATTCTAAGTGCTACACATACCTTTGTCTTAACTACTATGGGATCCCCTCGGTTTTCCCTGGATCTGATTTGCGAACAACATAGGTTGCAGAGTGCCTGTAGCATGTCTCTACTGACCCTGTAGTGCTCTACAATTCCCATGTAATTCAGATTGCAATAAGTTAAATGGGGTCTGAAAACTATTCTTCTTCTTGGCTGTTGTCTATTTGCAGAAGCAGCAGCACAGATTTTAGCCTGTTGCATATACACATGAATCAAAACTACAGCAGCACCTAACATTCTTTAGACTATTTCTGTGACTGTATTCCAACCAGCATTGAGTCTACATGGTTCCTTTATAGTTTGTTGAATAACTCCTCCATCTTGCATTGGTTGATTAGCATACAGTTCATCTGCTTATGCTATAGTTAGCATGACATGGTGTTTACCTTATATGTGCAGCTCTACACCGCATACAGAGCTGCTTTCTGAATACAAAACAATGCACTACCATGTGGATGCAGTGGCACAACATGCACACTGTGTATAAGGACCGTGTAGGCTTTATTGAATCTAGCCAAAATTTTTTTTCTGCAGGATTACAAACCCTCTTGCACCTTTCACAAAATCATAAGACTGTACATAGCAGCTCCTAGACTGTACATGGTCATATGGGAAAACCTTCTTGTCCACACTATTTGGTAGTCATGGAAGCATAAAAACTGTGATGTACAGATAATCTGACCTCAAGCAAATGGGTGTGATTAATCAAATCTTGACTTTCCTGGCCTTAATTAATTTCTACACTTCCTATAAATGTTTTTGCTTGGTTTTACTTCATTTGTTTGTATTATTGTTCTAGTCAGTTTGTCGACATACTTTGCAGCTTTTCTCCAGCACTGAAAAAGGGCTCCACCCTGTTGGACATTCTTGGTTAACAAATCTATATAATAGATTATAATTTTAAATATATAGTTGGAGCTTGTCCCTTTACTACTTTTATGGTGGGTACACTGTTGAGCTTGGGCAATGAGTATTTTCATGAAGTAGCCGACGACACAGTGCTGGCCTTGAAAATGATATGGAATTAGATATTAAAATAACAAAGACAATGATGCCTGAGGAATTCTTAATGCTAATGTGTTACTTATGTTTTTGGTAGTACAGGGAAAATTAAGTATAACTGCCTATCTGGCACAATAACAGCATTTGTCTCTCAATCACCTGAATAAAATACTGAAACAAAAATACAGTTGCAACTTTTTATTAAATAAAATCTATTCGATGTCTTAAAGAATGTGCAACATGATTATCAAAGATGCAATTAAAATATATATAAACAAACATTCCAAACTTAATTTACAATAAAACATGCACGTTAATTTTCTCACCTATCAACACAATAAGCAGAGTGACATTTAACTGTTCACTTGCAATCTTCCATTCAGGACTCCATAACACCACTTAACATACCCAAAAACAAGAAGGAAAAGGGGAAATGGGCTGGTTCTAAATGGAAGGCATTATCCCCCTGCAGCCAACCTTGAAAAGAAGTGAGGGCAAGCATCACAGCTGCCAGTACCAAAAGACTGAACCCAGCTTCACACATACCTTATATTATTTCTTGGCACTCCACCCCCATCTACATCATCCACCTACTCACTTCCTTCTTTCAGTGTAACCTAAACCAGCTCCCTCTCAGCATAAAACTTATATCATTCTGTCCTGTATTCAGCCCTCCATGTCCTCCATTAACTCTCTTAATACATCAGGCAATAACTACTTTATGTCTTAGGGTTTTATTGAAACATATCATATTTCTTTGACTAGTGTCTGTATCTGCTACCAAAAATGCATGTCAAACTAACACCCATTATTCAATGGTATATTTTAGTAGAACTGCTCAAATAGCAATGTGATACAGATTCACTTTAGATATGGATCTGTACAAGCATTCACCATTTTCTGCATGTTGCTTTTTATTTCAGAACTCATATAGCAAAAATGCATGTCAAATGTATATTTATTTCTAAAACAGTTTAAACAAGATAAGCTTTTGTGCTTATTTTGCTTAAGAGTACCATGCTCTCACAGTATGAAAGAAAAAACAATAACAATTTTATCAGATATGGTGGAGAGATTGATCCCTGTCTACAGTTACATGCTATTCAACTCAGTTTTGAATTATAACAGCTCTGGATAGAGCCATTGTGTTCCCTGATTCCCAGTTTAAATTCATAATATATAGGGTTGGATTAGCATGGCACAATCCTGTAACTGCAGAGGTCATAACAGTGCATACAATTAGATTGCTGAGTCTAGGGATTAGGTTGGGGAGCCTTAATGACACTTCTTAGAAGATATTTTACAGAAAATTAAAACAGGAGCAGAAAAAGGCTACCTAAATGGCTAACAATGCACAACTAAGGCATGATTGCCATTATATGTTTATGTCACATTCTAAAACAGTTAAGTCCCCAGGCCACTTTTCTTTCTTCAGGTTTGAAAAGAAAACTGGCATTGCTGAAAATAAATCAATAACTTCTTTCACAAATGTCAGCATAGCCAGACAGAATATCAGCAGCTAAATTATTAGTGCCATTTTCTCTGCATAAATGCAGTATATCACAAGTGAAGACAGGAAACACTTTGACAAATATTTGGCAGTTAGTTGACATGTGGCTTAAATATGAAGGTAGTTGATAATAAGAGTAGTTTCATTTCAAAGAATTGCAGCACACACACACACACACACACACACACACACACACACACACACACACACACACACACACACACACACACATCTATTTATATAGATATATGTGTGTGTGTGTGTGTGTGTGTGTGTGTGTGTGTGTGTGTGTGTGTGTGTATATATATATATATATATACACACATGTAAACATATTCATATACATATACATATTCATGTAGATATACAACCATTCCAGTTATGGTATTAGAAACCCAAAATACCTAAAATTAAAAAGATCAACATGTACATATTCATATACATATACATATGCACATATATTTATATATCTATATCTATCTATTTATATACATATAAGTGACCAGATGGAAGGGGAGTAAGGCTCAAATTGTTTTATCATGGTGTGGATGGGAGGAAAAATGGCATAGGAGTTATTCTGAAGGAACAGTATGCGAAGAGTGCTTTGGAGGTGGAAAGAGTGTCGGATAGAGTGATGTTGAAATTGATGGTGTAATGATGAATGTTGTTAGTGCATATGCTCCACAAGTTGGGTGTGCAATGGATGAGAAAGAAAAATTTTGGAGTGAATTGGATGAAGTGGTGATGATTGTACCTAAGTGTGAGAGACTGGTGATTGGAGCAGATTTCAATGGGCATGTTGGTGAAGGGAACAGAGGGGATGAGGAAGTGATGGGTAGGTATGGTGTTGAACAAAGGAATGCAGAAGGTCAGATGGTAGTGGATTTTGCTAAAAGGATGGACGTGGCAGTGGTGAATATTTATTTTAACAAGAGGGAGGAGCATAGGGTGACATACAAGAGTGGAGGAAGATGCACACAGGTGGATTATATCTTATGTAGGAGGGCCAGTTTGAAGGAGATTGGAGACTGTAAAGTGGTGACCGGAGAAAGTGTAGTTAGGCAGCATAAGATGGTGGTTTGTAGGATGATGGTGATCAAGAAGAGGAGCAGGAGTGTGAGGGCAGCACCAATGATCAAATGGTGGAAATTGAAAAAGGGTAATTGTGAGATGGAGTTCAGGGATGAGTTAAGACAAGCACTGGGTGGTAGTGAAGAGTTACCAAATAGCTGGGTAACTACAGCAGAGCTAGTAAGGGAGACAGCTAGAAAGGTGCTTGGTATCACATCGGGACAGAGGAAGGATGACAAGGAGACATGGTGGTGGAATGAGAAAGTACAGAAGAGTATACAGGCAAAGAGGTTGGCAAAGAAGAAGTGGGATTGTCAGAGAGATGAAGAAAGTAGACAAGAGTATAAGGAGATGAGGTGCATGGCAAAGAGAGAGGTGGCGAAGGCTAAGAATAAGGCATATGAAGAGTTGTATGATAGGTTGGACACTAAGGACGGACAAAAGGACCTGTACCGATTGGCTAGACAGAGGGACCGAGCTAAGAAAGATCTGCAGCAGGTAAAGGTGATAAAGGATAATGAGGGAAACATACTCACAAGCGAGGAGAGTGTGTTGAGGAGATGGAAAGAGTACGTTGAGGGGTTGATGAATGAAGAGAATGAGAGGGAGAGAAGGTTCGATGATGTAGGGATAGTGAATCATGAAGTACAATGGATTAGCAAAGAGGCAGTAAGGATAGCTATGAAGAGAATGAAGAATGGAAAGGCTGTTGGCCCAGATGACATACCTGTGGAAGCATGGAGGTGTTTAGGTGAAATGGCAGTGGAGTTTTTAACCAGATTGTTTAATGAAATCTTAGAAAGTGAGAGGATGCCTGAGGAATGGAGAAAAAGTGTTTTGGTACCGATTTTTAAGAATAAGGGTGATGTGCAGAGCTGTAGTAACTACAGAGGGATTAAACTGATTAGTCACAGCATGAAGTTACGGGAAAGAGTAGTGGAAGCTAGGTTAAGAAGGGAAGTGATGATTAGTGAACAGCAGTATGGTTTCATGCCAGGAAAGAGCACTACAGATGCGATGTTTGCTCTGATAGTGTTGATGGAGAAGTACAGAGAATGTCAGAAGGAGTTGCATTGCATTTTTGTAGACTTAGAGAAAGCATATGACAGAGTGCCTAGAGAGGAGTTGTGGTATTGTATGAGGACGTCAGGAGTGTCAGAGAAGTATGTAAGAGTGGTACAGGATATGTACGAGGGTAGTGTGACAGTAGTGAGGTCTGCGGTGGGAGTGACGGATAGGTTTAAGGTGGAGATGGGGTTACATCAAGGATCAGCTCTGAGCCCTTTCTTATTTGCAATGGTGATGGACAGGTTGACAGGCGAGATCAGACAGGAGTCCCCATGGACTCTGATGTTTGCAGATGACATTGAGATCTGTAGTGAGAGTAGAGAACAGGTGGAGGACACCCTGGAGAGATGGAGATATGTTCTAGCGAGAAGAGGAATGAAGGTCAGCAGGACTAAGAAAGAATATATGTGTGTGAATGAGAGGGAGGATAGAGGAATGGTGAGGATGCAAGGAGTAGAGGTGGCGAAGGTGGATGAGTTTAAATACTTGGGGTCAATAGTTCAGAGTAATGATGAGTGTGGAATAGAGGTGAAGAAGAGAGTACAGGCAGGATGGAGTGGGTGTTGAAGAGTGTCAGGAGTGATTTGTGACAGACGAGTACCTGTAAGAGTGGAAGGGAAGGTCTACAAGAGGGTAGTGAGACCAGCTATGTTATATGGGTTGGAGGCAGTGGCATTGACAAAAAGACAGGAGTTTGAGCTGGATGTGGCAGAGTTAAAGATGTTAAGATTTGCACTGGGTGTGATGAGAGTGGACAGGATTAGGAATAAGTATATTAGAGGGTCAGCCCAGGTTGGAAGGTTTGGAGACAAAGCCAGAGAGGCAAGATTACATTGGTTTGGACATGTGCTGAGGAGGGATGCTGAGTATATTGGGAAAAATATGCTAAGGATGAAGCTATCAAGTAACAGGAAAAGAGGAAGGCCTAAGATAAGGTTTATGGATGTGGTGAGAGAGGACATGCACGTGGTTGGTGTGACAGAGCAAGATGCAGAGGACAGGAAGAAATGGAAACTGGTGATCTGCTGTGGCAACCCCTAACGGGAACAGCCGAAAGAAGATGATGAGAAATGGAGAACTGGCTGGATCCTGAGTTTTAGGACTACTGGCCAGATTGGAACATATGTTTTATGTTTGTAATTTTTTTTTCTTTTGATCAACAGCTTAGAATTGAGGGGCACACAAACTGGATCTGAATCTGGCTGGATCCTGAATTTTCAGTTAGGAGCACCAGACAGATTAGAATGGTTGTTTACACTATTTTTTTTTTTTGGCTCCTCAACTGTACCAGATCTTAGCATGACACTGGGTACTACATGACCCAGCTACAACTCTGCAATACAGGTTCATCAATACATTTTGCATCCTTTTGTTTTATTTATTTATTTATTTTACATTTGTTGACCAGGTTAGTCTGACTGAGCTGGTAGCCCTTTTCTCAGTGGAGGCCCGGGGAGAAAAGCTCCACAAAATATGTTAGGAACATATTAATAATGTTCAAAATAAAATTTATATTGTGTACAGACAAATTCTAATATGAGCTTTTCAATAAAAAAGTTTTAAATACAGGCAGTTTAACTATGGACAATACAGTATAGGTTTATACTTGGGTTTACTCATAATAAATTAATTAATTTTACCTCCTTGCAATATATGTGTAACAAAATGTTTATATATGAAACATTGTGGGAATGGAATTCATCCTTCAGATTGCTATTATATTGAACTTGCACTTCTTATATGTTTTAGTTGTTTTGCTCAGTAACAACATATATTATAGCATTAATAAGATGCCATAAGTAAAAAAGTGCGTAGTATCTCCAACTATACTGCTACAAAGTCCCCTAAAGAAATTTGGCTGTGTTATAGTCGATTGTCACAAGATTGCTGCATAGGTTTGAAGAAGGGGTATTCCTCAAAAATAAAATAAAATAAATAAATAAATAAACATGCATAAAGTCAAAGCAATGCAAAGACTCACCATATCTAATTCCTGGATAAATTGTATAAATTGGCTGTAAAAATCCAAGCAGTTTTGTGTGCAGATGTGCACATAAAATGGAATAATCACAGTAAGGGACAGTCAGCAGTGCAGCAACATTTCTACATCTCTAGAAATTTGTTTCATAGTTTGAATCTTACTATATTTAGTCAACTTAGGCTTTGAAAATGTAAACACCAGTACTACAAATTTTTATATTTGTTATCACCCAGATATTAATCCGATCTATTTTGAATACACTTAATCTACTTGATTTTTTTAACCTTCAGAGGGAGTTTGCTCACAAGAAACATATCAGTTGTGTCATGCATCTATCCCTTTTTGTAGTCTTATTATTACCCATTATAAAATTAGATGCTCTGTCCCCTATTCCTAAGTAAGTCTCTTCTAGTGTTAATACTATTTGTTTATTTAACTCTTTATTAATTAATGTCTTAAATACCAAACACAGGTTGCCATGACAACTCCTTGTAATATTCTGTAAAGGCTGAAGAATTTTAGTCTTTCAAATTATGATGTGTTTAATCTTTGCTATTCTTTTGATAAAATGTTTTGCACAATTTCCAAAGTTCCTTTGTCTGAAGTTGTTAAACACAGATATGACTACACTTCTGACTGCTTTGTTGTACCTTGTTGTTTTAGTGTCCATTACTAAACCAACCTGTTTTAATTATCTGACTTTAAAATATTGAACATGATAAATTCAGTTCCTTCTTGTTTCAGAGCTTATGCAAAGTTTTTTTTTATCGGATTATGTGTGTCCTTTCTTTATTTTGTTTTATGATGTTTACCCTACATATATCAACATTGGCTAACTTTCTTTTCTTATATTTAAATTATAATCCATCTTTCATAGTCTGATTATCTATGATGATTTAACACGTATTTAAATTCTCAACATCCATAACATTGTCTGTTTAGGTACCAACTTTCCAACAACCTGCATATTTTCTTAGCCAAAAAATGTGTCAATGTAGGCCTTTTCTGAAACTACCATATTAAACAAAACTGGTCCCAGTACACAGCATTGAGGTACTCCCCTTGTTAATAGCTTTAAGCTTGATTGAATCCACTATAATAACAAGCATGCACATAAACCATTAACCTTTTGGCTAGCACTCTTACTATAAAAGGATTTACCCTAATTTATGGACGTTTTTTACATGACCGTTTCCTAGGATATCAAATTTTTGACTCTTCCAGATAAATTACAACATAGTTTTTACCCTGATTCCTTAATACAGATACTCTGTCATAATATTTCATATGACTAGTCAGGTTTGATTTTCCCTTACCAAAACCATGTTAATTTGCATCCAGATTTGGTCCATAAATACGATTGTTAACAAGATGACATCTGATACATCTTTCAAAGAATTTCCCTAATATAGATGTGGGACTTATTGGATTACAATTTTGGAATAACCTTTGATTGATTCTAGTCTTTGAGACAAGTCCATGATTTAGTTTATAATTAGTAAGTCTCACTAGTGGTGACACTTTAGCACTGGTCGTTGACTAAATATATTGGCCAAACATACTATTGGGTCCAACTGATCTGTACTTTTTAACTTTTTTCAATGATGAAACCAAATTTTATTTAGATATTATAGGTCAGTTTTATCATCTTTAATATCTATTAAATGTTTTGGCCATCTTACTTCTATCTATGATTATCCATTTGTCCTGCTTTAAAGGTCCTATAACTTTGTTTATATTTTTATTTTCCTTTTTAAATGTAAACATTTTTTTCTCATTAGCAGACATTTTATAGTAATCAAAAATGTTCATACTTGTTTTTCTGGTGTGTCAAAATCAATTTCATTGCCTTAATAATTCCATTTAAATATCTTAGAGTATGTCTTTTATTATGTGTATGCAGTTGACTGAACATCCTTAAACATTTTGAGAGTTGCTTATTACACCATGGCTTACATTTCTGTCCTACTTTTTTCAGTCTAGTTCTTGTGAGATTTATGCTTCATATATTTTTGAATATAGTCCAATCACATTCTCCCGTTCTCCTCAAGTGTATACTACTGCAGTCAGTGCTAACGAGAACTTACAGAAACTCCTTTAAATTCAATGATTTTAGATTAAACCTCATAGTATATTCCAGTTTTACAGTCAAGGAAGTTACTGGGCCCAGTTCCAAAAGTCTTGCTCTCAGTATAAGTGAAAACTTGCACTGAGATCAGTTTTTGAAATATGACACCTGGTGTAATGGATTTATAGATAAACATTATGCTGAACTAGGTTACTTACAATGTGAGCTCGTCTTTCGAATCAGTGCAGACTTATACTGAGACCAACCATTTTGGAATCTGACCCACTATTTCAAATAAAAACACTTTTATGATTAAATGAGCATAAAGGATGACTTACTTTTATATTTTTAAGCCCTCTCGGTTTTCATATAGTAAATCTAATATGTTCAGGCCCTTGTTGGTAAATGCACTTTTTTGCACTCCTTTAGTTGGTGTAATTGTGCTCAATCCCATTTTATCTATAACTATAGGCAGGATTCACAAAACCTCCATGTAAGAGTTAGCAAGTCTTACACGGAGGCTGCAGTTAAACGGTGTGATGTCAGCATGCCATGCATATTCATGAGGGCATGCTGAATCACACCCTAGGCTAACACTGTCCATGTAGGAAAATAGGGGGCGTGTCTGCAGGGCGAGTCCGGCAAAGGGACACGCCAGCAGAAGAATCACAGTCCAGAAAGGAAACACCCACAAGCGAGTCCACAGAAATGTCAAGAAGCACAACAGCACACATGCCCCCACAGACTATAAACCCAACTGTAATGTAAAACTTAAAATCAACAGTTTCATTTTTTTACAAAATTTCAAAAATGTTTTCCCGTAATTGCACTCGTTTGCACGGGTGTGACCTTCGCTCAGTGACAGCACTCATTGGAAAAGTATATAAGATCTAAATATGCAAATTAAGCCAAGTAGCAATAGTGTAGCAGTAGAGATGTCAGCTAAAGAGGAGGTAGTCACGGTTCGAGCCCCAGCAACATCATTTTCTATTTTAGTGACATAAGCACGAAACAATCCCCTGACATATATGTATAGATATATAACTATAATTTCAGTAAAATGTAATGAAATGGGCCATGTATTTTTGAAGAAATCTGACACAATAAAAAATAAAAAATTTTATAAGTGCCCATAGCTGAGCAGCACTCTAACAAGCTGAGTATGATTGCCCGCAGGTGAGCAGTGGTTTAACAGGTGTAATATGAGTGCCCAGAGTTGAGCAGTGCTTTAACACGCTGAAACTGTGTGCCCGTAGTTGAGCAACATTTCTCATAACGTAATATGCGTGCTCATAGCCAAATAACGCGTTAACCAGCGTAACACGTTTGCGCAGATCTGAGCAGCGCGCCAACCAGCTTACCGGCAGGCAACGTTGAGCAACCTGTATCAAGGCCACCTTTAGACAGACACACCTCCTAGCCTGTCTAGACAGTAGTAAAAAAAAAAAAAGCAATGCCCAGGCTCGAACTCAGGATACTGTGCATTATAGTCAAAGTACTGAACCACTAAGCCATGACAGGTGTACTGAACAATGCAGTATTAGCATATATATAGGAATGAATGGAAAGAGAAGCATGACAAAGCAGGATTTTTAAGCTGATACAATTCCAAAATGGCCAATCACAGATAAGTGCAGGAAAAACGGCATATATAAGCCCCATAGGCGGGAATACACAGTATAACTGATTGTGGAACCTATTTGCAGTCAGGATGGCAGGTGTAGGAGAGGGCAGTCGCTTCCGAGCACAGAGTTGGGGTGTTGAGGAGTCCAAATATATGGTTGGGCTCCTAGTCCACGATCATGAGGTTCAACTCATGCAGGGCCAGGTTCTGTGGGGACCGTACAAGGCAGAGGAGTGGAACTGGTTGGCACATGATCTCACCAGTGCCACAGGCATACCAAGGACTGGTGAACAGGTCCGTCACCACCATGCGGACCTTAAGAGATGAAAGCTGGACCAACTGAACCGTTGGATCCAGGAGGCCCGGAAAATGCCCAACGCCCCACTACTGAGTAAGTATCCATGTAATTACGTATGAAAGAAATTATCCTAGCTGATATTATGGAGATGTATGTTCCAATATTACTTCATTTATATTACAGTTGCAGGTGTGCGTTCCGCAAATGGTCGAGCCTATGGTGATAGTCTGGAGCGGTTGCGCCACCAGGCAGGTTAGTAATTATTTTCCTGTAATTGTTATACAATATAAGTGAGACAGCTTGTACAAGAGTTCAGTGTAGTTACATATTAATAAAGTTCAAATAACACTCGAAGAAAGATTCTGCTAGTACTGTATGATTAGATAAGTGATGCAGCCTGTAATCCAGAAATAAAAATTAAACAAGTCTGAAAGAGAGATTTCCCACCTGTATTGTAATATCAGATAACCTGCTGCAGCCTGAAAATTAGTGGTAAACAAGCTAAAGACAATAGACATGTGTCAAATACATCCCTTTTTAAAATCTGCCATATGAAACAAGTGAGTCTGTTGGAAAGGATTGTTGTAACCAAGTATGACATGTTAATAACGCCTAGAATTAAGTACCATCTTGAATTGTAAAAATAAAACAAGTGAGAGTGTGAGAAAGAGGTATGAATCGACGAAGAAAGCTGTTATAACTCTTGAATAAAGTATACTGCAGTCAGTAAATAATGAAATGAATGAGACAGCCACAACCAAACAATGAAATGTTTGTAATAAAGTACTGAAGCTGGAATGTGTCTGTCCCACAATTTGGATATGTTGCTGTACCCTTGCAATATGGAGATAGTATGGTTGTATGAAATAATGAACATCCACAGTTGTCTAGAGCCATATAAATCAAATGTAGCAGGATGCTGTACCTGAACACAGCCAGATATGAACGTGTATGAATAAAAATGCAATGTATATTAATGTAGCAGTAACAGTCCCATCACCAACATTCCTAAGGTTACATATAGGAAACTGTACTAAGACCTGTAGGGTATATATATCTGCAGCTACTAGAGATGTACAGCATATGTATAGGTAGTTGAAGTTGTTAATGAAATATTTCTTCACCCTACCCTATATTCACAAATAATGCCATTCAACAACAAACTGGGTATGTGTATTCACAATGAATTCCTATGGACATTTGTCCTGTTGGTTCAAACATATTTGCACGTACGTTGATGCATGTGACCTGTTCACATATCCAAACCTGATGGCCTGTTGCCATCAATCAACCCTGCATGCTGTTGGATTGTGCACTGTTGTTCAAAATACGCATGTGTTATGCTTGTTGTTCAATGTTTGGAATTCATGGGTGTTTGGTTAATGGGAATACTGATGCATGCTGTTGCAACTAATTTTGAATGGTATTGTTTGTTACTAACCCAAAATGTCATAAAATATTTCTAAACATAGGACAACAGGGAAGGCGGGTTCCAGCAGACCCACCTCTCCCACCTCAGCTGGCGAGTGCACCTGGCACTAGTGCCCAGGCCAGAACCTCCTATGGTGGCCATGTGCCACCTTCGGGTGGAAGCGCTGCAGGGGATGGGGCTCGTCCCCCCTCTGGAAGCGTGGCCAGAGGAGACTGTCCACTCACCCTCCAAAGTGTCCGGTCTGTGGTGCATAGCGAGATCAGGCATTCTGTGCTTGAACCCTTATGCCAGCTTGAGGCATGGGTGGCACAACTCACAGGTATGCCTGCTGCCCGTCCTACACAGCCCCCAGCACAGCCCCGTCCTGGGCAGTGAAGGCACAGTGGCAACTGCCCATGGGCGGGTATCTCAGTTCAACTGTTGCCATCTGTGGGCTCATGGGCTCACAATATGAAAACATCCATCCCTGTCAATTGTGTTTCCCCCCCACATATGTCATACTCCGCCCCTGTATGCGTCTTGTTTGTCTTGTCTGTTAACCTCCCCTACCTACCTCCCCAAATATACCTACTTCCTGTACCTCACATTCCACTCTCACCTGAAAAAAAATAAAAAAGGGCACTCTGTTCCCGCAAAAACATTATACCCCATACATAGCTGCCCATTTTGCAGACATGTCTGCTGGACATGTGAACTGGTAATTACAATTGGCTGTACAACATATTTTGTTGTCCTCACCCTTCTCTCAGGGGTGGAAGGTTTCAAATGTCACACCAAATTACAGACATATGCACAGCTGTTGCTGATAAAGAAATGGGCAGCTGTGGACCTTTCCTACATCCTTCCTGCAAATCCCGAGCTTGTTTTCCTACTGTCCTACCCTCTTTGTGCCCCCTTTTTCACCACTTTCTTATCTGCCCATTTTCTTTTCTTTCAAAGAAATTAGCGTGGGTGTGCGTGAGAGTAAGCAATTTTAAGCAGTTGTAAGCGGGTGTGCGCTTCTGTGCGCTTAGCTAAACGTGTGTGCGCAAAGCTAAGTGGCAGTGCGCATGCTTGAGCTCCTCACAAGCCAGCGCTAACCCGCTTACAACTGCTTAAAAGTGCCTTAGTCACTCTGAATGACAATGCCTGTAGTCTGCTCAGCAGCGAAATAGAATTCCTCTGTCAGTCTCAAACCCAGGACCTTGGAAACAGTAGTCTGCATGACTTACCAGTAAGCCATGACTGATATACAAGAACTTTGTGCTGAAAGCAATATATCTTGAAATAGTAGGACTGAATGTAAAGGGAATATAGGAAGACTATTACACAAAGCTTTCCTTGAATCTTTACTGGCAAGTCTTGTGGATTTGTATAACATTAGTGTGAGAAGAGAAACAGCCATGCTAGTAGGTAGCTAGTAGGTAATAATGTGACAGTAGCACCTTGCAAGCCACACACACTATCAGAGCAGGATAAACACTGCCATATTTGAATAGGTAAGAGGCCAGACCTCGCAAATGTGACTGATTTACAGGGATGTCCCTGATATGAAAACAAATGTTAACTGTGCCCCACTGACTCCCTGTGAAATGTACTAACAGTAGGCAGAAAGGTGTGGAATCCCACATAATGGTAACTGTCAATTACTTAAAGTATGCACTACTTGCATGTCAGAAATGGGGTAGTAATACATATGCTCAAAATACCCCACAGTCACAACTGCAGAATATCTGAAATATATCAAGTGTGTATCCCACTGATATGTACTATTCCCAGAGCCTGATAAAAGATACCCGAGAGTATCTGAGGCCTGCAAGTGTCACAAATGCACAGGCGTATCATTCTGTCTGCTGTCACACACTCTGTGAATCGCTGTAGAAAAGCTTCCACAAGCACACCCTCATTTAGTAGTACAATCCAGAAATATCAAAGGATGTAGCCAACTAATAAAATAAGGACAGTATAGCAGTTTACAAGCGCTGCTTGTGCCTGCTATCCATAACTGTTAGTACAAAGTACAAGGCCCAACTACTGCTCAGCAGCAAAATAAAATACCCTTGTAAGTGTCAAGCCCCACACCTTGGCCAGACCAGACTGCATGCAGTACCACAAAACCACACCAAACATATAAGGAATTGCTGCTGAAAGAAATATAGCAAGCATTACAAGGAGTGAATGTAAATGGAAAATAGGAAAGCCATAGCAACACATTCCAGTAAAGACACCTAGCAGGCCTTCAAGGAGTGAATGTAAAGGCCAAATAGTGAAGCCACAGCAACAAATTGCAAGAGCCACTGCTTTATACCAGTTAATCCACAAGTCCCACAGGAAAGCACAAACTCCCATTTAAACAGTATTAATATTATTAGGTGTCAGTTAACATACACACTAGTGTAATGTCTGCACATCTTTGCATTCTGGTGGTAAGGCTGAAAACAGAAGGCCACCTACATAGGTAGCACAGGGGATAAGAAAATGGAAGTAATAATACTCAATGCCGGACATGTAAACCACAAGATGCATGCAGTCCAAACTCTACTCTGCATGGAGAATATTGATATCTGTGCAGTAATAGACAACAGGTTCAAGACTCCCAAGAACACCCTAGCACTACCAGGTTACACCTTATACCATGCTTGACAGCCCCAAAACACGGAACTTACTATGACAGGAGGGTGACTCTCATTAAATGTCAAGGATACTGCGGTGGCAGGACAGGTAGCTTACATCCTTCTAAGTTGGGAACTGCTGATTGAGGGCTCAGTGTCTGTTATTCTAAATGTGTATTAGTTCTGGTTTAAGCACTTGTGCTTCAGGCCAGTTATTTTACATTAAGAAGGTTCATGGTCTGCACTCTTGTGGGAGGAGAGGCGGGACTCTGCCCGTCTGAGCTGGGAATGTCTGGCTACAGGCTTATAGTGCCTGCATATTTGAACTGTTTCTTACTGAAATTGGTACACCTTGTTTGCTGTAGCATAGACTAGATCCAGGCCTGCTGAATGTAGCTTTGTTTGTATGTTTGTTTGCTTGTTACTTCCCTGAAACGCTAATTCCACCTAAAACACAGCTTTTCAGCGCTTCTGTGGATCCCTAGTGACATCTGCATTGCTTACTGTACTTATTTCCTTTTTTCACTTGAAATAAAGTTACTGTTTGTCAGTTTTGCATTTAAGTTACCTGTAACATATTGCATTTAAGTTACCTAGCACTTGCTCACTAAAGCAATTACATATGCCAGCACTAACAAATTAAAAGCACTACACCCTCACAAACTCCCCTTGAGTACCTTGTTCTTCATTGGCCCTTTTTGTTGTCAATTATAAAGGAATTCCCAATACTATTCTAGCATGTCCAAAGGTCAGTTGTCAATCTCCTCTCCGGTCCAGCTGGTGAATCAGGGAATCCTGAGGCAATGTTCCAACTGCCTCATGTACACAGACAACCCTCTCCTCCCCCCAACAAATTCCAACACATGTGAGAGATGCAACCATAGAGCCAAACTGGAGGCTAAGCTCTCTCAACTCAGTACTGGCGAAACCTGGCAGGAGGAGAAGGAAACCACAGTCACTACAATTCCAGTCTCACATAGACCTACCACGACAGCAAACCAAACACATAAACACACAAAAACATACTCGGAGGCTCTAAATAAAAATCTGCCTAAGCAGCAGAGACCTCCAAAGCAGACACCCAAGCAACCACTGCCCCAGAACAGAACACGTGCAACAAATAGCTCACAAAGCCAGTGTGCCGAACAGTCACAGCCCTTAAGGCCAAACAACACACCTGATACACTTGTAATAGGTGACTCTATCGTCAGGCACACTGACGTCCCGCTCACCAGGCTGAACAAGGAGAAGGTCATGGTGAGATGCCTGTCGGGTGCTATGATCCGCCACATAACACAGACACTCAGGTCACTCCAAGGCAAGTACAAATATGACTCAGTCATTGTCCATGCCAGTGTGAATGACCTGTGATGTACCTCCCTGGGCTACATGATAAGAGACATAGACGAGCTCTCTGAGCATGTGGCCCAGGCTGGTATGACCCTGACCTTGAGTAGCATCTTACCCTCACCAAGAATGATGCCACAATATGAAGACAAGATGATCAATTTCAACAATTAGCTTAAGTTTTGGTGTCATTCAAAGGGGTCCCAATGCCTGTCTGCCTGGGATGACATGCTCGACAAGCCACGAAGCTTTGCTAGGCATGGCTTACACCTGTCACCCCTGGGCTTTTGGATATTGTCAAAGGCTCTTGCTACCCCCATAGTGCCTTTTTTAGGCAAGGCTCAAAAGACAAAACCACCTCCATAGGTATCACAAGGGATAAGAAACTAATAGTAATGCTACTCAACGCCAGCAGTGTAAACCTCAAGATGCATGCACTGGAAACTGTCCTTAGCTTGGAGAACATCAATATCTGTGTAGTAACAGAATCCTGGTTCAAGGCTCCCGAGAGCACCCCAGCACTGCCAGGTTATACCTCATACCATGCTTGTCGGCCCCAAAACTTGCACCGAACCAGAACAGGAGGGGGAGTATCAATATTCATCAAAGATACACACACCTCCAGGTTGGTGGCACAGCACGAAGCATCAGAGACCATCCATGTGCAACTAACAGTGGGTAAAACTGCCTTCCAGTTTATAGCCTGCCAGACACCACCCTCCCAAACCCAGGAACCCCACTTGGCCTTCCTGAGAACATTGGAAATATGAAGGTCTCTCCAAACACCATTATAATGGTGGACTTCAACTACCCAAACATAGACTGGGAGCATTACTCTAGCTCCAACACCCTAGCTAAAAGGTTCCTAGCATTTATACACTCAAATGCTATGGAACAACTTGTTACCACTCCCACAAGAGGGGAAAACATACAGGACCTGATCATCACCAACATGGGGACTCTATGCTCCAGACCAGAAGTGTACCCCTCACTGGTAAGATCAGACCATAAACTAATCTCACTGGATATTCACATCCCGACCTCACCCCCTGCCCACAAAACCACAGTGTAAAACTTCTCTACAGCAAATTCCACACCCCTCAAAATCGAGGTGGAATCCTTCAACGCCCCCGGGCCTGTGGAAAATATGGCCCAGACCACAGAATCCTTTATAAACGCATTCTATGAACACCTTCAGGAATGCATGGATCATGCAATCCCAAATAAAAACAAGACCCAATCCTCCAAAGGCAGACGTCCTGTCTGGTGGACCACAGCCATAAACAAACTATACAATAGAAGGAGGAAGCTACTACATGATAGAGCAAAATCCCAAAAAGGGGAGGCATTTCTGATCAGTGTTAGCAAAATACTACGGGCACTCATAAAATCGTCTAAGGACACTAAGGATAATCACAAGGCTTTCTCTAGTTATGTTAGGAACCTGGGAGGGAATTCCCAGATATGCTCAGAATTAGTCCAAAATGACAAAAAAGTACACCGAACCCACAGACATTGCCAAAATCCTAGCTGACAGGTTCAGTGCAAACTCCCCCCCCTCACCAGAAGGGCAAATATCTATCAAAGCAGAGTGCTGCCCCCCTGACATCTCAGATGCTCAGGTAAGAACCGCACTCTCCAAAGCAAATAACACAGCATCAATGGGACCAGATGGTGTCCCGGGCTGTGTCCTACATGAACTCCAAGATGAGGTAAACCCAAACATAAAACTACTGTTCAATCTCAGCCTTACCACAGGATATGTACCCAAAGAGTGGCATACAGCAACAGTGGTCCTTCTACACAAAGGTGGTGCCTCAACGGATCCTGTAAACTATCGCCCCATAAGCCTGACTAGCTTGGTCTGCAAAGCTATGGAAAGGATCATCATGGACCTCATACATAAAGATATTGGGGACCTACAGACACTGGATCCTACCCAGTTTTGCTTTAAGGGCAGATCCTGCTTCTTAAACCTGGTTGATTTCTTTGAAACAGTCACCAAGGCCATTGACGAGGGGAAGGTGGTCCACACAGCCTACCTGGACCTTGCAAAAGCCTTCAATACAATACCCCACTCGGGCATTACAGATAAGCTCACCAGCTTAAATATAAACCCCTATGTCACTAGATGGGTTGCAAACTGGCTCAAGGACAGAACCCACATGGTTAGAATTGCTGGAGCCATATCAGACTCCAAACCAGTTAGAAGTGGCATCCCATAAGGCTCAGTCCTGGGACCTCTCCTGTTCAGTATATATTTTTCGGAGGTACAGGCCAACATGGAAGGACTGTGGCTGACCAACTTCGCAGATGACTGCAAACTGGGTGCTATAATCGACTCTCCAGCCGACACAACCATCCTCCATAAGGGCTTCATAGAAACAGACAAGTGGTGCCAGAGCCATGGCCTCAAGCTAAATGCCACAAAGTGTATAGTCATCCCGTTTGGCAAACACAAAGTGGCCACAAATTACCACATAGGTGGTAATCCATTAAGTACGGAAGAAGTAATTAGGGACATGGTGACCGAAGTTGATAGCAATCTCTCATTTGACAACCACGTGGCCAAAGTGGTTAGAAAAACATTTTATATAGCCTACCTAATCATGACGGGATTCACATCTAGATCAGGGGAGGTCATCGTGCCTCTTTACTCATCCCTCATCAGGCCCATAATTGAGTACAATGCCCCTTTTGGGATGTACCTTACCAGTCACCTGCAGCAACTGGAAAGACCACAAAAGTACCTCACCAAGGTGATCAAAGGGCTCAAACAGATGCCATATGCTGCCCGGTTAACAAAACTCCATACTCAGTGGCATACCGCCTGCTCAGAGGCAATCTGTGCCAGACGTATAATGCCATGTCCAACCTGGAAGTAATGGACATGCTGCACCTCAGAAAATCCAAATCCCATCGAGCTACGCGCTCGAGAAACTTGAACCTCAGCACTGACATAAATAGGACATGCTGGAGGGACAGATTCATAACCCAGAGGCTCTCTTCACTCTGGAATAAAATCCCAGTCCAGGTTAGGCAGAGTCCCTCATTGACTCTCTTCGAGAGGAATCTTGATGAGTGGATGGGGGATCGTAGGTTTACCCCGGGTATCACTTCTGTGTCAATGTTGGACAGAGGCACAGTATACTAACCTCAGAAAAGGGCATAGCAACATTAATTAAAAATGGGTGGCGAAAGCCAAACACACTCTGGCTTGGCTTATAAATGCCCTAGGGCAGATAGCCTAGTATGAACCTATGAACCTATACCCACACCCCCAGGTTGTTGCCACAGCGTGACGCATCACAGACTATCCACGTGCAACTAACAGTGGGTTAAACTGACTTCCAGTTCATAGCCTGCTACAGACCACCCTCCTAAACCCAGGTAACACACTTGGCCTACTTAAGAATACATGAATATCTGCAGGTGTCTCCAAACAACAATATATTGGGCAGCTTCATTTACCCACACATAGACTGGGAGCATTACTGTAGCTCCAACACCCTAGGTGAAAGGTTCCTAGAATCCATACACTGAAATGCTATGGAACAACTTGTTACCACTCCCACAAGAGGGGAAAACATGCTGCACCCGATCATCACCAACATGTGGACTATATGCTCCAGACCAGAAGTGTATCCCTCACTGGTAAGATGACACCATAGACTACTCTCACTGTATATTCACATACCAACCGCAGCCCCTGCACAGACAACCACAGTCAAAAAGTTGTGTAATGCAAATTTCATGTATTCACATGAGGCAGGCTTCACACATGGGAACTATTTAAGGTCACAGGTACATATGTCTATGTGGCACACACATACCTCATGTGTGCATTGACATTATTGATATAATCTATGTCATACAATATTAAGAGCAACACCGAACACACATGGACAAACTGTGTGACAAAAACACACATGGCATTTGAAGGCTTCAAACCTCTACCTAACTATGTTATGACACTTGAAAGAGATGCATTAGCAAAGTGCGCTATTCACATTACTGGGAGGTTTCCCTTCTCCTGCTATACTTATAGGGTGCTGACATCATCTGTGTTTAGAAAGAGGAATGTACATCATGTAGTGCATTCTTCTAGTTGCCAAAAGGGACATTTCTTTTACACAGAATTGCACACACACTAACCCCCAAAAGGGACATTTCTTTCACACAGAATTGTATACACACTAACCTCACCCCCCCCCAAGCACACTGATAATTTTTGTAGGATTCAAACCCCTACCTAACTCTGTTATGACACTTGAGAGAGATGCATTAGCTGAGCACGCTATTCGAATTACGGAGTATCTTTTTTTCTCCTGCAGTATTTATAGGGTGCTGACATCATTATTTATAAAGAGGTATGTACATCTATTACTATCTGTCAG
Source organism: Protopterus annectens (assembly GCF_019279795.1). NCBI lineage: Eukaryota > Metazoa > Chordata > Ceratodontiformes > Protopteridae > Protopterus > Protopterus annectens. The sequence goes on from NC_056731.1 coordinate 1,007,232,428, forward strand.
TAAGAGGGATAGCATATATATGCATTAACAGCCACCTACTTCAGGGTCACATATGCGCATCAGCACTGCCAGGTTATGTTTTATACCATGCTTCGTGACCACAGGACCTGTAACACACAACACAACCAGTTCAGACCACCCCTCCCATATCCAGGAAACACACTTTACTTCCCTGGGAACAGGGTAGGATATGAAGGTGTTCACATACACCATTACAGTGGTTAACTTCAGGTACAGGTGTATTGAATTGGGGAACTACTCAGGCCTCAACAACATCACCCTACAGCCACTACAATTTGTGAATCCATGTGCTATGGCAGGACCAATCACCACAGCCACAAGGGGGAATACATATTGGACCTGACCATCTGCAACATGGGGACTCTATGTTCCACACCAGAGGTAGACCACCATTGTTAATATCTGACCATAACCAACTTTCCCTGGACATCCATAGCCCACCCCCACCCCCAGGCAAGGAAGTCACTGCAAACAAAGTATGTATCAAAAGCAGACTTTGCACTTGTGAAGACTGGGGTGGAAGACTTCAAAGGACCCATGCTGGGGGATTATACAGGATACTCTGCATAATCCTTGACAATTGCATTCTATGAGCATCTGGAAGGTTTGCATTGATCATGCTATCCCAAATAAACCCAAGACTCCTCCACAACAGGAGACCTGTCTGGTCTACACCAGCCATATATAAGCTGTACAACAGAAGGAGGGAGCTAATACATTACAGAGCAATATCCCACAGAGGGAGGACATCTCTGAACAGTATTGGCGCAACACTTCAATCCCTCAAAATCATCACTTCAAAGTGTTGACAGTGAAATTGTCCAGACACTGCAGATAAGGCTCCCCTCAGGCTGTAATTGATGCCCAGTTACTGTTATAAGTCCTCGCCAACCCTCTTCCAGCAAACACCAGCCACATGGATGTGACATTGAAAATTCAACCCCTGGGATCTCCACTGTGTCCCTGCTTGATGGAGACACAGCACACTAGCCTTAAACGGTGCCTTCTGTGACCTAAATTACAGAGGCACAGTAGCCTGCTGTACTGGGGAGGCAGACGCCAAACACACTCTGGCTAAGCTTGTATTCCCTTGGGCAAACAGCCTAGTATTGACCTCTACACCCATATGTTTAATTTTCAGATGCACAATATTTGTTGCCGATAAACTGTTTGCAGGTCTTTATTGCCATAGCTTTCCCTGTTTCTATGAACAACTTGTGTATCTGTGGAAGATGTTTGAATATGAGAGGGATCCACTATTTAACTTATGTCTCTGTTGTCATTTAACTGTGTGCACTGGGCAGATTGCTGTATTGTGGGAGGTTCCTGGATTAACACATACAAATGCCAGATATGTGTGGCCAACTGCTAAACTGAGACATGGCCTAAGTGTGTGAGCATGCCCAGTTCAGGCTTTCCATGGCTTGTTGTCTGACATATGTCTCATTTATCAAAGTGTGTGAGCATGCCCAGTGTGAACTTTCCATATGTTGAAATCTGCAGTCCACCACATTTGTGGTTGTGTGTGAACTTCAACAATATTTCACATTTATAGTTGTGTGTTGGGAGTCATGCTGTGTACTTACTGCCCAACTGCTTTGTGTCTGAACCCAACAGGGATTAAACTGAGCCTGCAGGTTTTCCATTGGATAGTTTGCATACAGTTGTCAACATCCTTTCATACTGACCAAACACTGTAATATCGTATAGTGTACTGGTTCAGTACTTTCACTGTGGTGGACAGTATCCTGGGTTTCAGTCCTAACACTGCTTTAAATATTCACAGTGAGCACACCAGACTGGTTAAGGGCCAGTTGTGCACATATGACCATGTTGCATTTTGTTCAGATATGGTCTACTTAAACCAGGCTTGTCCAACATCGGTAGTGTATTCCTCAACTTGGGTGGACATTGACAAACACTAGCTATGTGCCCTAGGCCATTTCTAATGCTAGTCAGAGAGTGTGTTTCTCCTTCATCACACATTGTAACGGGAGTTTGCCATGACATATTTCAAGGTTAGTATACTGTGCCTCTGTCTACCTGTAACATAACAGTGATACCCAGGGTAAACCTACCATCTCCCATCCACTCATCAAGATTCTACTTGAGGAGAGTCGATGAGGGACTCTCTGGCTAGCCTATACTGGGAGTTTACTCAAGAGTGGAGGGAACTTCTGGGTTATGGATCAATCACTACAACATGTCCTATTTATGTCAGTGCTGGGGTTCAGGTCTCTCATGTGCATAGCTCACTGGCATTCAGATTTTACAAGGTGTAGCATGTTCATTGATTCCAGCTTGGACATGGCTTTATACATCAGGCACAGATTGCCTCTGGGCAGTCTTTATGGCACTGTGTGGAGCTGCAGTTTGTTTAATCAGGCAACACATGGCATCTGTTAGAGCTCTTTGATCCTCCTGCTGAGGTACTTTTGGGGTCTTTCCAGTTGCTGGAGGTGTCTGCTGAGGTACATCCCGCAGGGGTCATTGTACTCAATTGTGAGGCTGATGAAGGATGACTGAAGAGGCACGATGACCTCCCCTGATCTAGATGTGACTACCTTCATGATTAGGTGGGTATATGGTATGTTTCTGTAACCACTACAGCCACATGGTTGTCAAATGCAAGATATCTATCAACTTGTGTCCCCAGGTCTCTTATTACTTCTAAAGTACTTAATGGGTTAACACCTATGTGGTAATTGGTGGGCACTTACTGTTTATCCACAGGGGATGACTATACACTTTTCTGCATTTAGCTTGATGACATGGCTCTGGCACCAGTTGTCTGTTTCTATGTGGCCCTTTTGTAGGATGCTTGTGTCAGCTGGAGGGTCAGATATAGTACCCAGTTTGTAGACCTCTGCAAAATTGTTCAGACACAGTCCTTCCATGTTGGCCTGTACCTATGGGAAATATATACCAAACAAGGGAGGTCCCAGGACCGAGCCTTGTGGGATGCCAGTTGTAGCTGGTTTGTAGTCTGACATGGCTGCAGCATTTGTGACCATGTCAGTTCTGTCCTTGAGCTGGTTTGCAACCCATCTACTGACATAGGGGTTTATATTTCAGCTGGTGAGCTTATCTATAATGAACATGTGGGGTATTGTATGGAAGGCTTTTGCAAGGTCCAGATAGGCTGTGTGGACCACATTCCCCTCATCAATGGCCTTGATGACTGTTTCAAATGAGTCAAACATGTTTAAGGGGCAGGATCTGCCCTTAAGAAAGCCACACTGGGTAGGGTCCAGTGTCTGTAGGTTCCCAATATCTTTATTTCTGAGGTCCATGATGATCCTTTCCATAGCTTTGCAGACCAAGCTTGTCAGGATTCTGGTGTGATAGTTTGCAGTATCCATTCAGGCACCACATTTGTGGAGAGGGACCACTGTTGCTGTACACTGCTCTTTGGGTACATATCCTGTGGTAAGGCTGAAATTGAGCAGTAGTGTTATTTGGCGTTTCATTCTTCTTGGAGTTCATGTTGGACGCAGTCCAGGACACCATCTCGTACCATTGATGCTGTGTGTTTTGCTTTGAAGATGCTGACTGTTACCTCAGCATCTGCAATGTCAGGGGGCCAGCACTCTGCTGGGATAGATATTTGGCATTTTGGTGGGGGGAGGGGAGTTTGCACTGAACCTGTCAGGTTGGATGTTGGCAATGTATGTGGGTTTGGTGTATTGTTTGTAATATTTGAGTAATTCAGAGCATATCTGTGAATTCCCACCTAGGTTCCTACCATCAGTTAAGAAAGCCTTGTGATTATCCTTAGTGTCCTGTACAATTTGTATCTTCATGGGTTCATAGGTTCATACTAGGCTATCTACCCTAGGGCATTTATAAGCCTAGCCAGAGTGTGTGTGGCTTTCGCCACCCATTGCTATGTGAATATTATGCCCATTTAGGGTTTACTTTACTGTGCCTCTGTCTAGACATGTCACAGTGATGACCCCCAGTGTAAATCTATGATCTCCCATCCACTCATCAAGATTCCTCTTGAAGAGAGTCAGTGAGGGGCTCTGCCTAACATGGACCGGGATTCTTTTCCAGGGTATAGGGAGCTTCTGGGTTATGAATCTGTCCCTCCAGCACATCCTATTTATTTATGTGTTGAGGTTGAAATCTGTCACTCTCGCGGCTCTGATGGATTTGGATTTTCTGAGGTGGAGCATGTCCATTAATTCTGGATTGGACATGGCCTTGTACATCGGGCATACATCGCCTCTGAGTAGGCAGTATGTGACTGCATACAGCTGGGGTTTCTTCAGCCGGGCAGCATATGACAAATCTTTGAGACCCTTTATCCTCTTGGTGAGGTACTTTTGGGGTCTTTCTAACTGCTGCAGGTGTCGGGTAAGGTACATCCCAAATAGGGCATTGTACTCAATTATGGGCCTGATAAGAGAAGAGTATAGAGGCACAATGACCTCGCTTGATGTAGATGTGAATCCTTTCATGATAAGGTGGCTAATATAGAAGGTCTTCCTAGCCACCTTAGCAAAGTGAGTGTCACATGAGAGGTTACTGTCCACTTGTGTCCCTATGTCCCTGATTACTTCTTCCATACGTAATGGATTACCACCTATGTGTTAATTTGTGAGTACCTTGTTTGGTATTTGGAGAGACATTCATACTCTCTAGTGTCTTCAGGAAGGCTGAGTGGGGTTCCTGGGTTTGAGAGGGTGGTCTGTAGCATGCTACTAAATGTACAGCAGTTTTGCCTATGGTTAGTTGCATAAGGATGGTCTCCAATGCTTCATGCATTGTCAGTAACCTGGAGGTGTGGGTATCTTTGATGAATATGGATACTCCCCCTCATTTTGTGGTTTGGTCCAGGTTTTGGGGCCAAAAAGCATGATATGAGGTATAACCTCGTAGTGCTGGGGTGCTCTCAGGAGCCTTGATGCAGGTTTCCGTCACTGCACAGATATCAATGTTCTCCATACTGGGGAGGGCCTCGAGAGCATGCATCTTGAGGTTTAGACTTCTGGCATTGAGCAGCATTACCCTTATGTTTTTTCCACTTATGTTTTCTAGGGAGGTGGGTTTGTCTTTTCAGCCTTGCCTACAAAAGGCACTATGGAGGTGGCAAGAGCCTTAGCCAATATCCAGAAGCCCAGGGTTGACAGGTGCAAGCCATCCCTGGCAAAGCAGCGTGGCTAGTCAAGCATGTCTTCCCAAGCAGACAGACATTGGATCCCCTTGGAATTACACCAGTAATTGAGCCAATTGTTAAAGCTGATCATTATGTGTTTGTACTGTGGCATCATTCTTGGTGAGGGTAGAATGCTGCTCAGGGTCAGGGTCATACCGGCCTTGGCTACATAATCGGAGAGCTCCTCTATGTCTCTTTTCATGTAGTCCAGGGAGGTACGTCCCAGGTCATTCACACCAGCATGGACAATAACTGAGTCATATTTGTACTTGCTTTGGAGTGACCTGCATGATTGTGTTATGTGGCAGATTGTAGCGGCCTACAGGCGGCTTACTGTAACCTTTTCCTTATTCAGTCTGGTGAGCAGGACATCAGTGTGTCTGACTATGGAGTCAGCTATTACAAGTGTATCAGGCATGTTGTTTGTCCTTAAGGGCTGTGACTGTTTGACAAACTGACTTTGTGCACTGCGTGTTGCATGTGCTATGTTTTGAGGTAGTGGTTGCTTGGGTGTCTGCTTTGGAGACCTCTGTTGATTTGGTGTATTTTTAATTAGAGCCTCGAGTAATGTTTTTGTGTGTTTATGTCTTTGGTTTGCAGTTGTGACAGGTCTATGTGAGACTGGGCTTGTGGTGTGTGTGGCTACCTTCTCCTCCTGACTAGTTTTGCCAGTACTGAGTTGAGAGAGCTCAGCCTCCAGTTTGGATAAATGGTTGCATCTCTCACATATATTTGTATTTGTTGGGGGGAGGAGGGGGTTGTCTGTGTACATTGGGCAGGTGTAACATTGCCTCAAGATTCACAGATTCAACACGTTGTAGCTGGCCTTAGTGTATTTTATGTGTGGCCATATTTTTTTACCACAATACTGATCAGAGATGACTTCCCTTTTTAGGATTTGCTCTATCATGTAGTAGCTTCCTCCTTCTCTTGCATGGTTTGGTAATGGCTGGGGTCCACCAGGCCAGATGCCTGCGTGTATGGAATTGGGTCTTGGTTTTATTTGGGATTGCATAATCCATGCATTCCTGAAAGTGTTCATAGAATGCATTTATAAAGGGTTCTGAGGTGTGGCCCATATTTTCCACAGGCACAGGGCCTTTAATGGATTCCACATCAGTTTGGAGGAGTGCAACATTTGCTTTACACATGTTTTTCACTGTGGTTTTCTGCCCAGGGACTGGGGTCAGGATGTGAATATCCAGTGTGATTACTCTATGGTCTGATCTTACCAGTGAGGGATACACTTCTCATCTGGCCATAGAGTACCCATGTTGCTGATTATCACTTCCAGTATGCTTACCTCTCTTGTGGGAGTGGTAATTTGTTCCTGAGCATTTTAGTTTATGAATTCTAGGAACCTGTGGCCTAGAGTGTTGGAGCTAGAATAATGCTCCCAGTTTTTGTTTGAGTATTTTCAGTCGCCCAATATAATGTTGTTTGGAGAGCTTGATATTTTCATGTGTTCTGACGTAGGCCAAGTGCAGTTCCTGGCATTAGGAGGGTAGTCTGTAGCAGGCTACAAACTGGGAGGCAGTTTTAGCCACTGTTACTTGCCCGTGGATAGTCCATGCTGCTTCTTGTTGTGGTACCAACATGGGGGTGTGGTTATCTTTGACAATTATTGCTAGTCACCCTCCTTTTGTAGTTTGTTCCATGTTTTGGGGCTGTAAAGCACGGTATGAGGTGTAACCTGGTAGTGTTAGGGTGCTCTTGTGAGCCTTGACCCAGGTTTCTGTTACCAAAGAGATATCAACATTCTCCATGCTAGGGAGAGTTTAGACTGCATGCATCTTGCAGTTTAGACTTCTGGCATTGGGTAGCATTACGTCTAGGTTCTTATTCCTTGTGATACCTATGGAGGTGGGTTTGTGTTTTGAACCTTACCTATTCAAGGCACGGTGGGGGTGATAACAGCTTTTGCCAGTATCCAAAAGGCCAGGACTGATAGGTGCATGCCATCCCTAGCAGGTGGAGCATTGTGTCTTGCTCAGCATGTCATCCCAGGCTGGCACGCATTGGATCCCCTTTGACTAACAGCAATACTTAAGCCTATTATTCTAATTGATCATCTCGTCTTCATATTGTGGCATCATGCTTGGTGAGGGTAGGATGTTAGTCAGGGTCATCAAGTTTGCATACACTACATGGTTTTACATTGCTTAACACATGGAAATCATGCCTCAGGTGGTGCTGCAGGGCTGTCTATGTTGGATGCACATACTACACTCCCTGTACATATTTGAAAGCAGGTTGTGTCAACTTAGGCATCCCTTTTACTATATATGTGAGTCAGAGAGAGGTATCATTTCCAGGGTTCCTACTGAGCCAGTGTATGTGCTATGCGTTGCCACTTTGCCAAGGCCAAGGCATACTGGGCACGCCTCCTTCTGCCTACTGGGGCAGGCTCAGGTTGTTCCTCCTCCGAGTCACGCTCTGCCTGTGATTGGCTTGGCAATGGTGGGGGGCTGTTTGGCCCATCCCTATGCTGGTCCTGCTGCAGCTGTTTTCACAGAATCATATTATGTAGCATAGCACATACCATGACAATTTGGGTACATGTAGTTGGTGAGTACTGCAAGGCTCCACCAGATGTGTCTAGGCACCGGAACCATGACTTGAGCAGCCCAAACCCACGCTCAATTACATTTCGTGTTTGTGCCTGTGCCTCATTATGGCATTCTTATTCAGGCGTGTGCGCATTTCTGATGGGTGTCATCAGCCACGGCTCCAGTGCATAGCCAGCATCCCCCACTAAGTGACCATGTGGGATGTCCCCATTGGCAAATGTCTGGTACAGCTGCGTCAAATGCCAGATATGGGAATCATAGTAGCTTCCAGGGCAGCCAGCACACACATTCATTATTATGCCCTGGGCATCACACACAACCTGGCAGTTGATGGAGGGGAAGCCCTTGCGGTTAATGTAGGCCCTACCCCGCTCACCAGCTGGTGCTTTGATGCGTATATGCGTGCAGTCTATTGCACCCACTACCTCAGGGTATTCCGCTATTTGCTGGAAGAGACACATATTGCTGGCCAATACCTCACAGGAATTGGGAAAATATACATGATCACTGACATGTGCTGACATGGCATCCAGGAATTGGCGCAGTACTCTGGATGCTGACGCCTGTGATATCCCCATCATATCACCATTTGGTCTCTGGAAGGTACCTGTTGCTAGTATTCTTAGGCCAACACATACCTTGGTTTCCACTGGGATGGGTTCCCCTCTGTTGGTTCTGTGTGTGAGGTGTGGCCTGCACAGCTCAACAATTTGCTGTAGGAGGTCTCTGTCCACTCTATAGAGCTCCACTATCTCCAGCTCATGTAACCCCTGGTAGGTGACCCTGGGCCTGTACACTCTTCTCTGTCTCCTCACTGTGGGTTGTCTGGCAGCATTTTCATAGTCACCACCCTCAGCAAGTTGCATATGTCTCCTTATAACAGCTATGGCAGTCCCTAGCATTTTTGATCTGAGTGAAGATTTTTTCAGTTTTCACTTCTAGTAGCTTACTCCTCTGTTGCAGTGTCTCTTGAGAGAAACATTCTGCACTGTTGGTTGGAGAGTTTTAAGTGCTGGACTGGGCTACTGTTCTGCCTGTGTAATTGCCTGCTTCTGATTGTTTTCACCTGCTAGCTCTGCCAGTAATCCATGCTAGCGTCCTACTATTTCTCATGCTTCCTTTTTCCCTTGTCAAGGCCATGTCTCAGTTTAGCAGTTGGCCACACATATCTGGTATTTGTATGTGTTAATCCAGGAACCTCCCACAATACAGCAATCTGCCCAGTGCACACAGTTAAATGACAACAGAAACATAAGTTAAATAGTGGATCCCTCTCATATTCAAACATCTTCCACAGATACACAAGTTGTTCATAGAAACAGGGAAAGCTATGGCAATAAAGACCTGCAAACAGTTTATCAGCAACAAATATTGTGCATCTGAAAATTAAACATATGGGTGTAGAGGTCAATACTAGGCTGTTTGCCCTAGGGAATACAAGCTTAGCCAGAGTGTGCTTGGCGTCTGCCTCCCCAGTACAGTAGGCTACTGTGCCTTTGTAAAGTAGGTCACAGAAAGCACTGTTTAAGGCTAGTGTGCTGTGCCTCCATCAAGCAGGGACACAGTGGAGATCCCAGGGGTTGAATTTGCAATGTCACATCCATGTGTCTGGTGTTTGCTGGAAGAGGGTTGGCGAGAACCTATAACAATAATTGGGCGTCAATTACAGACTGAGGGGAGTCTTATCTGCAGTGTCTGGACAATTTCACTGTCAACACTTTGACGTGATGACTTTGAGGGATTGAAGTGTCGTGCCAATACTGTTCAGAGACGTCCTCCTTCTGTGGGATATTGCTCCGTAATGTATTAGCTCCCTCCTTCTGTTGTACAGCTTATATATGGCTGGTGTACACCAGACAGATCTCCTGTTGTGGAGGAGTCTTGGGTTTATTTGGGATAGCATGAGCAATGCAAACCTTCCAGATGCTCATAGAATGCAATTGTCAAGGATTATGCAGAGTGGCCTGTATAATCCCCCAGCATGGGTCCTTTGAAGTCTTCCAACCCAGTCTTCACAAGTGCAAAGTCTGCTTTTGATAAATACTTTGTTTGCAGTGACTTCCTTGCCTGGGGGTGGGGATGGAATATGGATGTCCAGGGAAAGTTGGGTATGGTCAGATATTAACAATGGTGGTCTACCTCTGGTGTGGAACATAGAGTCCCCATGTTGCAGATGGTCAGGTCCAATATGTATTCCCCCTTGTGGCTGTGGTGAGTGGTCCTGCCATAGCACATGGATTCACAAATTGTAGTGGCTGTAGGGTGATGTTGTTGAGGCCTGAGTAGTTCCCCCACACAATATACCTGTACCTGAAGTTAACCACTGTAATGGTGTATGTGAACACCTTCATATCCTACCCTGTTCCCAGGGAAGAAAAGTGTGTTTCCTGGATATGGGAAGGGTGGTTTGAACTGGTTGTGTTGTGTGTTACAGGTCCTGTGGTCATGAAGCATGGTATAAAACATAACCTGGCAGTGCTGATGTGCATATCTGACCCTGAAGTAGGCGGCTGTTAATGCATATATTTGCTATCCCCCTAACTGACAGATAGTAATAGATGTACATACCTCTTTATAAATAATGATGTCAGCACCCTATAAATACTGCAGGAGAAACAGATATCCAGTAATTCGAATAGCACGCTCAGGTAATGTGTCTTTCTCAAGTGTCATAACATAGTTAGATAGGGGTTTGAATCCTGCAAATACTGAGTGTGTGTGTTTAGATGAGGGGGGCTAATGTGCGCAATTCTGTGTGAAAAAAAATGTCCCTTTTGGCAATTAGAAGAACACACTACATGATGCGCATTCCTCTTTCTAAACACTGATGATGTCAGCACCCTATAAGTATAGCAGGAGAAGGGAAACCTCCCAATAATGCGAATAGTTCGTTCTGCTAATACGTCTCTCTCAAGTGTCATAACATAGTTAGGTAGGGATTTGAATTCTGCGAATGCTCAGTGTGCTGTTTGGGTGAGGGGGGTAAGTGTGTGTGCAATTCTGTTTGAAAGAAATAAATGTCCCTTTTGGCAATTAGAAGAACACACTACATGATGCACATTCCTCTTTCTAAACACTGATGATGTCAGCACCCTATAAGTATAGCAGGAGAAGGGAAGCCTCTCAGTAATGTAAATAGTGCACTCTGCTGATGTGTCTTTCTCAAGTGTCATAAAATAATTAGGTAGGGGTTGGAATCCTGCAAATGCTCAGTGTGTGTGTTTGGGTGAGGGGGGTTAGTGTGTGTGCAATTCTGTGTGAAAGAAATGTCACTTTTGGCAATTAGAAGAACACACTACATGATGCACATTCCTCTTTCTAAACACTGATGATGTCAGTACCCTATAATTATAGCAGGAGAAGGAAAACCTCCCAGTAATGTAAATAGTGCACTCTGCTGATGTGTCTTTCTCAAGTGTCATAACATAGTTAGGTAGGGGTTTGAATCCTACAAATGCTAAGTGTGTTCTTGTCACACAGTTTGTCCATTTCTGTGGGGTGTTGCTCTTAATATTGGATGACATAGATTATATCAGTAATGTCAATGCACACAAGAGGTATGTGTGTGCCACATAGACATATGTACCTGTGACCTTAAATAGCTCCCATGTCTGAAGCCTGCCTCATGTGAATACATGGAATTTGCATTACACAACTTTTTGACTGTGGTTTTCTGTGCAGGGGCTGCATTTGGTATGTGAATATACAGTGAGAGTAGTCTATGGTGTCATCTTACCAGCGAGGGATACACTTCTGGCCTGGAGCATATAGTCCACATGTTGGTGATGATCAGGTGCAGCATGTTTTCCCCTCATGTGGGAGTGGTAACAAGTTGTTCCATAGCAATTGAGTGTATGGATTCTAGGAACCTTTCACCTAGGGTGTTGGAGCTACAGTAATGCTCCCAGTCTATGTGTGGATAAATGAAGCTGCCCAATATATTGTTGTTTGGAGACACCCACAGATATTCATGTATTCTTAAGTAGGCCAAGTGAGTTACCTGGGTTTAGGAGGGTGGTCCGCAGCAGGCTATGAACTGGAAGTCAGTTTAACCCACTGTTAGTTGCATGTGGATAGTCTGTGATGCGTCACACTGTGGCAACAACCTGGGGGTGTGGGTATAGGTACATAAGTTCATAGGTTCATACTAGGCTATCTGCCCTAGGGCATTTATAAGCCAAGCCAGAGTGTGTTTGGCTTTCGCCACCCATTTTAGATTAATGTTGCTATGCCCTTTTCTCAGGTTAGTATACTGTGCATCTGTCTAACATTCACACAGAAGTGATACCCGAGGTACACCTACGATCCCCCATCCACGCATCATGATTCCTCTTGAAGAGAGTCAATGAGGGACTCTGCCTAACCTGGACTGGGATTTTATTCCAGAGTGAAGGGAGCCTCTGGGTTATGAATCTGCCCCCCCAGCATGTCCTATTGATGTCAGTGCTGAGGTTCAAGTCTCTTGAGCGCAAAGCTCGATGGGAGTTGGATTTTCTGAGGTGCAGCATGTCCATTACTTCCGGGATGGACATGGCATTATACGTCTGGCACAGATCGCCTCTGAGCAGGTGGTATGCCACTGAGTATGGAGTTATGTTAACCGGGCATCATATGGCATCTGTTTGAGCCCTTTGATCCTCTTGGTGAGGTACTTTTGTGGTATTTCCAGTTGCTGCAGGTGTCTGGTAAGATAAATCCCAAAAGGGGCATTGTACTCAATTATGGTCCTGATGAGGGTTGAGTAAAGTGTTAGCTGGAGACTCAGTTATAGCGCCCAGTTTGCAGTCATCCGCGAACTTGGTCAGCCACAGTCCTTCCCTGTTGGCCTGTACCTCCGAGACATATATACCAAACAGGAGAGGTCCCAGGAGTGAGCCTTGTGGTTCGCCACTTGTAACTGGTTTGGAGTCTGACATGGCTCCAGCAATTCTAACCATGTGGGTTCTGTCCTTGAGCCAGTTTGCAACCTATCTAGTGACATAGGGGTGTATATTTAAGCTGGTGAGCTTATCTATAATGCCCGAGTGGGTTATTGTATTGAAGGCTTTTGTGAGGTCCAGGTAGGCTGTGTGGACCACCTTTCCCTCGTCAATGGTCTTGGTGACTGTTTCAAAGAAATCAACCAGGTTTAAGAGGCAGGATCTGCCCTTAAAGTCAAACTGGGTAGGATCCAGTGTCTGTAGGTCCCCAATATCTTTATGTATGAGGTCCATGATGATCCTTTCCATAGCTTTGCAGACCAAGCTAGTCAGGCTAATGGGGCGATAGTTTCCAGGATCCGTTGAGGCACCACCTTTGTGTAGAGGGACCACTGTTGCTGTACGCCACTCTTTGGGTACATATCCTGTGGTAAGGCTGAGATTGAACAGAAGTTTTATGTTTGGGTTTAGCTCATCTTGGAGTTCATGTAGGATGCAGCCCGAGACACCCTCTGGTCACATTGATGCTGTGTTATTTGCTTTGGAGAGGGTGGCTCTTACCTGAGCATCTGAGATGTCAGGGGGGCAGCACTCTGCTGGGATAGATATTTGGCCTTCTGGTGTGGAGGGTGGGGAGAAGTTTGCGCTGAACCTGTCAGCTAGGATGTTGGCAATGCCTGTGGGTTTGGTGTAGTGTTTTGTCATTTTGGACTAATTCTGAGCATATCTGGGAATTCCCACCCAGGTTCCTAACATAACTAAAGAAAGCCTTGTGATTATCCTTAGTGTGCTGTGCATTTCTTCTCTTGAAGCTGGCCTTAGACGATTTTATGAGTGCCCGTAGTATTTTGCTAACACTGAACAGAGATGCCTCCCCTTTTTGGGATTTTCCTCTATCATGTAGTAGCTTCCTCCTTCTATTGTATAGTTTGTTTATGGCTGTGGTCCACCAGACAGGACGTCTGCCTTTGTAGGATTGGGTCTTGTTTTTATTTGGGATTGCATGATCCATGCATTCCTGAAGGTGTTCATAGAATGCGTTTATAAAGGATTCTGTGGTCTGGGCCGTATTTTCCACAGGCCCGGGGGCTTTGAAGAATTCCACCTCAGTTTTGAGGGGTGTGGAATTTGCTGTAGAGAAGTTTTACACTGTGGTTTTGTGGGCAGGGGTGGGGTAGGGATGTGAATATCCAGTGAGTTCAGTTTATGGTCTGATCTTATCGGTGAGGGGTACACTTCTGGTCTGGAGCATAGAGTCCCCATGTTGGTGATGAACAGGTCCTGTATGTTTCCCCCTCTTGTGGGAGTGGTAACAAGTTGTTCCATAGCATTTGAGTGTGTAAATGCTAGGAACCTTTGAGCTAGGGTGTTGGAGCTAGAGTAATGCTCCCAGTCTATGTTTGGGTAGTTGCAGTCCACCAATATAATGGTGTGTGGAGAGACCTTCATATTTCCAGTGTTCTCAGGAAGGCCAAGTGGGGTTCCTGGGTTTGGGAGGGTGGTGTGTGCCAGGCTATGAACTGGAAGGCAGTTTTACCCACTGTTAGTTGCACATGGATAGTCTCTGATGCTTCGTCCTGTGCCACCAACCTGGAGGTGTGTGTATCTTTGATGAATATTGATACTCCCCCTCTTGTTCTGGTTTGGTGCAAGTTTTGGGGCCGACAAGCATGGTATGAGGTATAACCTGGCAGTGCTGGGGTGCTCTCGGGAGCCTTGAACCAGGAATCTGTTACTGCACAGTTATTGATGTTCTCCATGCTAAGGACAGTTTCCAGTGCATGCATCTTGAGGTTTACACTGCTGGCATTGAGTAGCATTACTATTAGTTTCCTATCCCTTGTGATACCTATGGAGGTGGTTTTGTCTTTTGAGTCTTGTCTAAAAAAGGCACTATGGGAGTAGCAAGAGCCTTTGCCAATATCCGAATGCCCAGGGGTGACAGGTGCAAGCCGTCCCTAGCAAAGTTTCGTGGCTTGTCGAGCATGTCATCCCAGGCTGACAGGCATTGGATCCCCTTTGAATGACACCAAAACTTAAGCCAATTGTTGAAATTGATCATCTTATCTTCATATTGTGGCATTATTCTTGGTGAAGCTAAGATGCTACTCATGTTCAGGGTCATACCAGCCTGGGTCACATGCTCAGAGAGCTCCTCTATGTCTCTTATCATGTAGTCCAGGGAGGTATGTCTCAGGTCATTCACACTGGCATGGACAATGACTGAGTCATATCTGTACATGCCTTGGAGTGACCTGTGAGCTTGTGTTATGTGGTGGATCATAGTGCCTGACAGGCATCTCACCGTGACCTTCTCCCTGTTCAGCCTGGTGAGCTGGACGTCAGTGTGCCTGACGACAGAGGCACCTATTACAAGTGTATCAGGTGTGTTGTTTAGCCTTAAGGGCTGTGACTGTTCGGCACACTGGCTTTGTGAGCTATGTGTTGCACGTGTTCTGTTCTGGGGTAGTGGTTGCTTGTGTGTCTGCTTTGGAGGTGTCTGCTGCTTAGGCAGATTTTTATTTAGAGCCTCCGAGTATGTTTTCGTTTGTTTATATGTTTGGATTGCTGTCGTGGTAGGTCTTTGTGAGACTGGAATTGTAGTGACTGTAGTTTCCTTCTCCTCCTGACAGGTTTCGCTAGTACTGAGTTGAGAAAGCTTAGCCTTCACTTTGGCTATATGGTTGCATCTCTCACATGTGTTGGAATTTGTTGGGAGGAGGAGAGGGGTGTCTGTGTACATGAGGCAGTCGTAACATTGCCTCAAGATTTCCAAATTCACCAGCTGGACCAGAGAGGAGATTGACAACTGACCTTTGGACATGCTAGAATAGTATTGGGAATTCTTTTATAATTGACAACAAAAAGAGCCAATGGGGAACAAGGTACTTAAGGTGAGTTTGTGAGGGTGTAGTGCTTTTAATTTGTTAGTGCTGGTATATATAAATGCTTTAGTGAGCAAGTGCCAGGTAACTCAAATGCAATGTGTTACAGGTAACTTAAATGCAAAAATGACAAACAGTCTTTCTTTCAAGTGAAACAAGGAAATAAGTACAGTAAGCAATGCAGATGTCACTAGGGATCCACAGAGGCATTGTAAAGCTGCATTTCAGGTGAAATTAGTGTTTCAGGGAAATAACAAGCAAACAAGCATACAAACAAAGCTACATTCAGCAGGACTGGATCTAGTCTATCTATGCTACAGCAAACAAGGTGTACCAATTTCAGTAAGAAACAGTTCAAATATGCAGGCACTATAAGCCTTTAGCCAGAAATTCCCAGCTCAGACGGGCAGAGTCCAGCCTCTCCTCCCACAAGAGTGCAGACCATGAACCTTCGTAATGTAAAATAACTGGCCTGAAGCCCAAGTGCTTAAAACAGAACTAATACACATTTAGAATAACAGACACTGAGCCCTCAATCAGCAGTTCCCAACTTAGTAGGATGTAAGCTACCTGTCCTGCCACCACAGTATCCTTGACATTTTATGAGACTCACCCTCCTGTCATAGTTAGTTCTGTGTTTTGGGGCTGTCAAGCATGGGATGAGGTGTAACCTGGTAGTGCTAGGGTGCTCTTGGGAGTCTTGAACCTGTTGTCTATTACTGCACAGATATCAACATTCTCCATGCAGAGCAGAGTTTGGACTGCATGCATCTTGCAGTTTACATGTCCATCATTGAGTATCATTACTTCCATTTTCTTATCCCCCGTGCTACCTATGTAGGTGGCCTTCTGTTTTCAGCCTTACCACCATAATACAAAGATGTGCAGACATTACACTATGGTAATTAATAGGAGTGTACCAAACAATACAATGACAATCATACTGTTAATGCATCACGCATGCTGGGATATACCCACAATGATATCATTACACTGTACTGTTGACAACATGATAATATTACTACACTTCTATGTAGTCACCCTGTGCATCAGCACCATGTTAACCTGTTCCTGCATCAGTGTTACAGATTGCAGGAGATTGCACAGTTTCATCATATGCACAGGGTGTGTACTTGGTATGCCTGAGTCTGCCACTGATACAACCAATCGACATGTATGTGTGTGTGTGTGTTAGTGAGGGACAACAGTACAAGATGGGGCAATGTTGATGCGGTGTGTGCATGTATGTGTTAGCCCTAGGTGTTAGCATTATGCATGTGTGTATGCATGCGCACAGTTCCACCTCGTGGCTGCCATATATGGGTGTTTGTGGACAGCCACAGACTGTACCTGCCAGGTCATACAGATCACTGTTTCTGGCCACGGACATGGTACCTGTGCCTGGCAGGGGTGCTACGGACAGTATCAGGTACTAAGCCGGACTGGGTACTGTCATCAGAAGCAGTTGGTTGATGACTGGAGACATGTGCACGTGGTCTCCTAGGGTGGTCTGATGACAGCACAGACCCAGCATTGCTGGGGCTTGTACTGGCACTATGGGAGCGGCCACAGGTTTCTTGTCGTCTGTGACGACTGCCAGCTGCTGATGTTGCTGGCATATGTCCACATCGACGCCTCAACTGTCCTGCATTGCCCTGGCTCATGGACATGTAGTTGTGGAACAGATCTAATATGTCCCCCCAACATCTGTCAATGACCTCGGTGAAATTACGGATGGCAGCCGCAACGTCACTCATAGTGTCATTCATAGCAGCGAGATGTGCTCTCAGCTCCCTCATACCCTGTCTGGTGTACCATTCCATACGTGACTGTGCCTGCATTACAGCCCGGAACATAGCTGAGGTTGAAAGACCTCTGTGGGCATGGCTGACAGGGGCACTACGACCACGGATGCTCCCACGAGAACCCCTGAACATCTGCCTGTGTGGTACCATGTCAGGACTCTGGCCATGGCTGCTGTGAGGGGATGCATGTGCCACTGATACCACATTACCCTGGTCAATGCCCACTGTATGCTGTCCATCACCTAGGGACATTGGTGACAATGGATGACTGCGTGCATTGATGGGGTTGACTGCTGTGTACTGTCGATTGGCTGACCAACAACAGACCCTGGCACACCTCCCTGTGCCATTACAAGGGTATCATCATTATCACTATCCCCAGCAGTGGATTCAGGTTCCCTGCTGCACACCACCAGAGCAACACCAGAACCTGTGAGAGGAAGACAGGAAACACAGTTTACAATGTGTACACAATGTTACCACAGATGCAAACGGGCACATGCACACATGCACACATGCACACATGGGCACATGCACACATGCAAACATGGGCACATGGGCACATGCACACATGCACACATGCACACATGCACATGGGCACATGGGCACATGCACACATGCACACATGGGCACATGCACACATGGGCACATGAACACATGTGCACATGGGCACATGGGCACATGCACACATGTACACATGCACACAAGGGCACATGCACACATGCACACTCCTCAGTACATGAGATACAAACACACAGACACAAACACACCTGCAATCAAACACATATCAATACTGTTTGAGGGTATTATTTCTATTATTATCATTAGTATTAAAAGTATTGTTATTACTCACTCACCAGCATGGATTGGCTGCCTTGCTGTTACACCAGAGGGACCTGCACAAATAAGACATTTATTGTCAGTGGGCACAACTGTGCCATTGATACTGTGAGTATGATACAGTTCAGTAGTACAACAGTTGGCTTTCACAGGTCTACTGCTGATATTGAGAATATCACTCTTGCACAATAATTACCAGGATAACAGCTACAAACACAGTACACACCTCACACATGCATAAACTACCAGTGTAGAGAACAGTCAGCTATAGATATGGCATGTTACCTGCACGTTCCAAGTCCACATGCTGGGTGGCTCCAGCCTCCATCATTGCACATGTCTGCGGATGTTGTTGTTGTTGGGCTGGAGCCACAACACTTAGGAGGAACCCCTCCAATCTGGTGAGGGGGGTGTATAGCCACCCCACCACCTGTGGCAAGCTGTTGCCTGTGGATATCAGATGCATGCTGACAGACATTTTTAATTAAATCACTGCAGTGATGGCGTACCTGCTCATATGTCCGGTTATGCATGCCTATGTCATTTACCCGATGGACAAGGTATTGCCACAGTGCAGCCCTCTCCTGCTGGTTCTGGCTGCTGCGGGAAAAGAGTGTGGCAAAATCCCACACCAGGCTCTGGTGTATCTCCTCTTCTTCTGCAGCAGAGTACGTGGGGTTGTGCTGGTGCACCATCGCCATGGAAGGAAAAAAAATATGGGAGCAAGTGATATGGCACACATAATACTCCACTGTAGTGATATCACTGAACTGCCATATATAGCATCTGTCTGTCTATTGGGGGATACACATGTAAAGGACCACATATCAGTGCTCAGCCAACAACTATGTGACAGTGCCTGGCACACTTCATACAACAAACTAGTATACTCCAGCAGTCGGCACACTGTTTGAGGTCCAATGCACATCCTCACACTGGGGGTTTGTATCAAGGTAATGGATGGGGAACATTGTCAACCCATGCAATGCATGCAATGCACAGTAAACATTTCACTGGTAATGCAACCTAGTCTTTGTTGCCATACCCCTACCTACACATCAGTCACATACAGGGAACCACAGCACAACATATGGCAATGTAGTATTTTTTTATCCCAATATCTGACACATCTTTCTCTGGCCTCACACCAAGGACACAAGCTACCATGACAGACACAAAGTCATGCTGAGCAATCACACCATTACGGACCTTGTAGACAGTCAGTGGCACACTCATTCCACCTTACATAGTTGGCATTGCAATGAGTACATGTGTGTGTGCATTGTGTCATAGGTAGGTAGTATGCTATTGGACCTGGGCCTACAGCAGCATACTGTTATGCTACCCTGCCCATTGGGACACATGTAATGTGATTGTACTTGCTCCTGTCAAACAGTTACACAGGGTGAGTCATATGGCATATTACCTGTCTGCATAACATTCAACAGGGGTATGTCTGACATCTACTAATGAGGAGCCTTGCTTCTTAATGCTGGGTGGTTTACTCCAGGGTATGGCTTATTTGTGGATAGGAACCTGTACCTCCACCATGTGCTCTTTACTGTGGTGCCAAGGATGACAGACATAGGTCATTTAGGCTGGGGATATTGTGAGGTGTTACCATGGTTGTTGTACAACTGTTATGGGTGTGACTTAACTATGTATATCCAGCAGTGGTAACCTCTGTGTAGGTAGTATGACAGGCACTCTATCTGTGGTTTTGTCAGTCACTCTGCATAGGTAATGTGTTTGAGGGCATTATCACTGTTTCTTAGGTATGACTGTGTCCTTCTCCCCTTCTGTAGTTGTCATGGGAGGTACATACCATGTAGGACATTGTGAGATGTAGAGGGGAACAGTGACCTACATTTCCCTAGCTGACACACCATTTGTGCTGACACGTACCATGTACAGGTATTACAAGACTAGTGTGCCACTGTGAATATCAAAGGGGAGGCAATTGTACACTTGTTTCCCACGTTCCCTCCTGACACATCCAGTAGTAGGCAGGCTACCACCTATGTGGTGGTTAGTGGTGTAAGTGTTTTGGAATGGTGTATGGTACTCCAGTATCCACACTTGTGTTCAGTCCATGCCTTTGTCACCAGGCACCTGTTGCAATACATCTGCACACATGTGCCTCTCTCAGTATATATATATATATATATATATATATATATATATATATATATATATATATATATATAGATAGATAGAGAGAGAGACAGAGAGAGAGAGAGAGAGAGAGAGAGAGAGAGATTCATATACATACATATCTCTAGACATTCATATCTGTCTGTATATGTGTATGTATCTATATATATCTATATATGTATGTGTCTATTACATATATATGTATATACATATTCTATCTATCTATATATGTCTATCTATTTATACATCCCTCTCTATCTATGTATACATTATATGCATATTATATATATATATATATATATATATATATATATATATATATATATATATACATACATATACATATAATATATATATATATATATATATATATATATATATATATATATATACGAATACACACACTAACATACTGCTCAACATCTATTACTGTATAACCTACATTGTACGTTGCACTACAACCTACATCGATATGTGCACATAGCAACCTTCAAATACATATGTATGTCCAGCCTTCACTAACAGTTGCAGTATGTCCCCTGCCCTGTGCACATCTTCATATATATATAGATACAGACTGCTAACACATATGGAGGGTTCACAGTATGTAGACTATTAGATTTTTAGTTTACATTACCTTTGTTTGTCACTGCTGTTTGTGATGGCTTGCTGCTTCGTGGCCTGCTGCTGGTTAGCTTGCTGGTTTTTATTGTTTTTTTTTTTTTGGTGCCTCTCTCTGTGTCTCTTTGTCTCTTTGTCTCTTTGTCTCTCTCTCTCTCTCTCTCTCTCTCTCTCTCTGTCTCTCCCTCTGGATGTTGCAATGAAAGTATTGCATGTGTGGACTGGGAGTACAGGCTGCTTTTGTAGGTATATGCACATGTGCATGTGATGGCCTCTGCACCAATTGTTAGCCAGCATTTACTAATTGCATGCAGCCTGCTGTATGGTAATTGCAGTTCTCACTGTGATTTCAGGACAGTGCTATAAAATGTTAGGTTAGGTAGGCGTAGCCCTTTCAGATTTTCAAGGTGGGGACTATACTGGTATGCTATGGACACTGTTCTGTGAGTGTAAGGGTTGGTATTTCTCTCATATTTTAGGCTGTGTTGTAGGCACTGAAATGCATGTTGTACTGAAACCTGACTATTGCTTCCTCCAGTTTATTCTTCTCGGTGTGTATGTTAACTGACACCTAATAATACTAATACTGTTTAAATGGGAGTACGTGCTTTCCTGTGGGACTTGTGGAGTAACTGGTATGAAGTAGTGGCTCTTGCCATTTGTTGCTATGGCTTCACTATTTGGCCTTTACATTCACTCCTTGAATGCCTGCTAGGTGTCTTTACTGGAATGTGTTGTTATGGCTTTCCAATTTTCCATTTACATTAACTCCTTGTAATGCTTGCTATATTTTTTTTCAGCAGCAATTCCTTATATGTTTGTTGTGGTTTGGTGGTACTGCATGCAGTCTGGTCTGGTCAAAGATCATGGTACATATCAGTGGGATACACCCGTGATATATTTCAGATATTCTGCAGTTGTGACTGTGGGGTATTTTGAGCATATGTATTACTACACCATTTCTGACATGCAAGTAGTGCATACTTTCAGTAATTGACAGTTACCATAACGTGGGATAAAACACCTTTCTGCCTACTGTTAGTACATTTCAGAGGGAGTCAGTGGGGCACAGTTAACATTTGTTTTCAAATCAGGGACATCCCTGTAAATCAGTCACAGTTGCGAGGTCTGGCCTCTTACCTATTCAAATATGGCAGTGTTTATCCTGCTCTGATAGTGTGTGTGGCTTGCAAGGTGCTACTGTCACATTATTACCTACTAGCTACCGACTAGCATGGCTGTTTCTCTTCTCACACTAATGTTATACAAATCCACAAGAATTGCCAGTAAAGATACAAGAAAAGCTATGTGTAATAGCCTTCCTATATTCCCTTTACATTCAGATCTACTATTTCATGATATATTGCTTTCAGCACAAAGTTTTTGTATATCAGTCATGGCTTTGTGGTAAGTCATGCAGACTAGTGGTTTCCAAGGTCTTGGGTTTGAGACTGACAGAGGAATTTTATTTAGCTGCTGCGCAGACTACAGGCCTTGTCATTCAGAGTGACTAAGGCACTTTTAAGCAGTTGTAAGTGGGTTAGCACTGGTTTGCGCAGAGCTCACGCATGCGCCCTGTCTCTTAGCTTCGCACACACACATTTAGCTAAGCGCACACAAGCACAAACCCGCTTACAACTGCTTAAAAGTGCTTACTCTCGTGCACACCCACGCTAATGTCTTTGAAAGAAAAGAAAATGGGGAGATAGGAAAGTGGTGAAAAAGGGGGCACAAAGAGGGTAGGACAGTAGGAAAACAAGCTCGGGATTTGCAGGAAGGATGTAGGAAAGGCCCATAGCTGCCCATTTCTTTATCAGCAACAGCTGTGCATATTTGTGTAATTTGGTGTGACATTTGAAACCTTCCACCCCTGAGAGAGGGGTGAGGACAACAAAATATGTTGTACAGCCAATTGTAATTACCAGTTCACATGTCCAGCAGACATGTCTGAAAATGGGCAGCTATGTATGGGGCGTAATTTTTTTGCGGGAACAGAGTGCCCTTTTTTATTTTTTTTTCAGGTGAGAGTGGAATGTGAGGTACAGGAAGTAGGTATATTTGGGGAGGTAGGTAGGGGAGGTTAACAGACAAGACAAACAAGATGCATACAGAGGCAGAGTATGACACATGTGGGGGTGCAACACAATTGACGGGGACGGATGTTTGGATATCGCAAGCCCATGAGCCCACAGATGGCAACAGTGGAACTGAGATCCCCACCCATGGGCAGTTGCCACTGTGCCTTCACAGCCCAGGAATGGGGCTGTGCTGGGGGCTGTGTAGGATGGGCAGCAGGCACACCCATGAGTTGCGCCACCCGAGCCTCAAGCTGTCATAGGGGTTCAAGCACAGAATGCCTGATCTCACTACGCACCACAGACCGGACACTTTGGAGGGTGAGTGGATGGTCTCCTCCAACCACGCTTGCAGAGGGGGGATGAGCCCCATCCTCTGCAGCGCTTCCACCTGAAGGTGGCACAGGGCCACCAGAGGAGGTTCTGGCCTGGGCACTAGTGCCAGGTGCACTCGCCAGCTGAGGTGGGAGAGGTGGGTCTGCTGGAACCCGCCTTCCCTGTTGTCCTATGTTTAGCAATATTTTATGACATTTTGGGTTAGTAACAAACAATACCATTCAGAATTAGTTGTAACAGCATGCATCAGTATTCCCATTAACCAAACACCCATGAATTCCAAACATTGAACAGCAAGCATAACACATGCATATTTTGAACAACAGTACACAATCCAACAGCATGCAGGGTTGATTGATGGCAACAAGCCATCAGGTTTGGATATGTGAACAGGGCACATGCATCAACTTACGTGCAAATATGTTTGAATCAACAGGGCAAATGTCCATAGGAATTAATTGTGAATACACATACCCAGTTCATTGTGGAATGGCATTATTTGTGAATATAGGGTAGAGTGAAGAAATATTTCATTAACAACTTCAACCACCTATACATATGCTGTACATCACTAGTAGCTGCAGATATATATACCCTAAAGGTCTTAGTACGGTTTCCTATATGTAACCTTAGGAATGTTGGTGATGGGACTGTTACTGCTACATTAATATACATTGCATTTTTATTCATACACGTTCATATCTGGCTGTGTTCAGGTACAGCATCCTGCTACATTTGATTTATATGGCTATAGACAACTGTGGATGTTCATTATTTCATACAACCATACTATCTCCATATTGCAAAGTTACAGCAACATATCCAAATTGTGGGACAGACACATTCCAGCTTCAGTACTTTATTACAAACATTTCACTGTTTGGTTGTGGCTGCCTCATTCATTTCATTATGTACTGACTGCAGTATACTTTATTCAGAAGTTATAACAGCTTTCTTGGTCGATTCATACCTCTTTCTCACACTCTCACTTGTTTTATTTTTACAATTCAAGATGGTACTTTATTCTAGGCGTTATTAACATGTCATACTTGTTACAACAATCCTTTCCAACAGACTCACTTGTTTCATATGGCACATTTTCAAAGGGGATGTATTTGACACATGTCTATTGTCTTTAGCTTGTTTACCACTAATTTTCAGGCTGCAGCAGGTTATCTGATATTACAATACAGGTGGGAAATCTCTATTTCAGACTTGTTTAATTTTTATTTCTGGATTACAGGCTGCATCACTTATCTAATCATATAGTACTAGCAGAATCTTTCTTCGAGTGTTATTTGAACTTTATTAATATGTAACTACACTGTACTCTTTTACAAGCTGTCACTTTTATTGTATAACAATGACAGAAAAATAATTACTAACCTGCCTGGTGGCGCAACCGCTCCAGCCTATCACCAGGCTCGCCGATTCGCAGAACGCACACCTGCAGCTGTAATATAAATGAAGTAATATTGGAACATACATCTCCATAATATCAGCTAGGATAATTCCTTACATACGTAATTACAT
The DNA here is from genome assembly GCF_019279795.1 of Protopterus annectens. Taxonomy (NCBI): domain Eukaryota; kingdom Metazoa; phylum Chordata; order Ceratodontiformes; family Protopteridae; genus Protopterus; species Protopterus annectens. The sequence goes on from NC_056731.1 coordinate 1,007,257,348, forward strand.
GGATACTTACTCAGTAGTGGGGCGTTGGGCAATTGCCGGGCCTCATGGATCCAGCGGTTCAGTTGGTCCTGCTTTCATCTCTTCAGGTCCGCATGGTGGTGACGGACCTGTTCACCAGTCCTTGGTATGCCTGTGGCACTGGTGAGATCATGTGCCATCCGGTTCCACTCCTCTGCCTTGTACGGTCCCCACAGTACCTGGCCCTGTATGAGTTGAGCCTCATAATCATGGACTTGGAGCCAAACCATATATTTGGACTCCTCAACACTCCACCTCTGTGCTCGGAAGTGACTACCCTCTCCTACACCTGCCATCCTGACTGCAAATAGATTCCACAATCATTTATGCTGTGTATTCCCGCCTACGGGGTGTATATATGCCGTTTTCCCCGCACTTATCTGTGATTGGCCATTTTGGAATTGTATCAGCTTAAAAAACCTGCTTTTTCATGCTTCTATTTCCATTCATTCCTATATATATGCTAATACTGCATTTTACAGTACAGCTGTCATGGCTTAGTGGTTCAGTACTTTGACTATGATGCACAGTATCCTGGGTTCGAGCCTGGGCATTGCTTTTTTTTTATTTTACTACTGTCTAGACAGGCTAGGAGGTGCGTCTGTGTAAGGCGGCTTTGATACAGGTTGCTCAATGTTGCCCGCCGGTAAGCCGGTTGGCACACTGCGCAGCTCCGCGCAAACAGGTTACACTGGTTAACGCGTTATTTGGCTATGATCACGCATATTATGCTATGAGAAATGTTGCTCAACTATGGGCACACAGTTTCAGCGTGTTAAAGCGCTGCTCAACTCCAGGCACGCATATTACACCTGTTAAACCACTGGTCACCTGCGGGCAGTTATACTCAGCTTGTTTGAGCGTTGCTCAGCTATGGGCACTTATAAAATTTTTTTTTATTGTATCAGATTTCTTCAAAATACATGGCCCATTTTATTACATTTTACTTAAATTATAGTTATATATATGTACATATACATCAGGGGATTGTTTCGTGCTTATTTCACTAAAAATAAAAAATGATGTTGTTGGGGCTCGAACCGTGATTGCCTCATCTTTGGCCGACTTCTCTACCACTACGCTATTGCTACTTGGCTTAATTTGCATATTTAGATCTTATATGCTTTTTCAATGACTGCTAACTGTGGCTGAGCGAAGGGCACAACTGCGCAAATGAGCGCAATTACGGGCAAACATTTTTGAAATTATAAAAAAAATTAAACTGTTAATTTTTATGTTTTACATTACAGTTGGGTTTATAGTCTGTGGGGGCATGTGTGGTGTTGTGTTTCTTGACATTTCCGCGGACTCGCTCGTGGGAGTTTCCTTTCGGGACTGTGATTCTTGTGGGGGTGTGTCCCTTTGCAGGCCTCGCCATGTGGACACGCCCCCTACTTTGCTACACGGACCGTGTTAGTCTAGGGTGTGATTCAGCATGCCCTCATGAATATGCATGGCATGCTGACATCACCCCGTTTAACTGCAGCCTCCGTGTAAGACTTGCTAACTCTTACACGGAGGTTTTGTGAATCCTGCCCAATTTCTTTCACAAAATATGGGCGAATCAGTTTTATCAACAAAAATCACACAAATCAAACCATTAACAATTAAGTAAAACAATTATTTCTAACTACATTTCAAATAGCATTTGCTAAAAATATTATTTATAACTGAACACATTGAACACATATGTTCTATATTATAGGCATAGATATTTTTCCAGCAAGTTTCACCACTGCATTTGGAGAATGTTTTGTTTAAACATGGCTACATACAAGCACCCTCCTTAGGAGTAACAACAACAAATAAATAAATAAATACATACATACATACATACATAAAGAAATAAATAACTATTTATTGAGCTGAATTATCAGCAGTTTTAATCAATCCCCTAACTTTTTTTGTAAGATTGCGTGTGTGTGTGTGTGTGTGTGTGTGTGTGTGTGTGTGTCTCAGCTAAAAATGAGATGTATCTGTAGCATTGAAAAAAAAAACAATGATCTAAAAAGATCAAACAGACAAATAAAAACAATGCCAAAAATCAGTATTTTTGCAGGGGGCAAACCTGACTGCTCCCCCATGTGTGGGCTATGTCCCCATACCACTGTTATTTATATTTGCCACCTCTAAGATTGCACTACAATGGGGAAAGGGCAAATTCCCAAACTGTGCTGTAGAGTGATCTATATGAAAAGCTGTCACCAAGCAGAAAAACAATGAAAAACAGAATTCATTCTTATGACATTCCCTAATTGCTCCCATATGTATCTCCTCATACATGCATGTATATTTATTTTACTTCATTAGCCTTAGTTTTTTAAAACATGTATCAAATGAAATCTATAATAACATAGTGTGTTTCATCATGGCCATAATTTCTGCGAAACATTTAATATGATTTTCACACTATGTACCTCTAATGATTTTTTTCTCTTCCACTACTATATGGTAGTATTAATAGTAACTACACAAGAGTATCGCAAAAACATTGAATCTCAAAGAAAGAAAGAAAGTCGACAGATGTGCACATTTTGCACATAAGCACAAGTGAAATGCAATTCAGGGATATAATTTCTGCCAATGTGCAACAGATCAAAAGTTGTAAAGAATGTTATGGGTAGATGAATGCATAATGAAATATAAATGAGACATGTGAGCAAATTATGTAATTTCACTGTGTAAATGAGGTCATATTCGCAACTTTTGGGATTTAGAGACAGTGTGTAGTTACGTAAAAATGAATCTGTATCTTTTCAAGTAACTTTGCAGTAAACAAAGATGCTCAGTTTTGTCCTCATTGCTGTCTCCCACTTTGAAATGTTTGCTTCTGTCATATCACAAACTGATGTAATTAGTTGTATTCAGTTGCCTTGGAGGAGATACAAGCATAAAATCAGGCAAACTTTGCTGAGCTTAAATTGCTTGGCAGATTCAGGATGGACAGGATGATCATATTGGACTTCACAGCTCACAAAACTGAATCTTAAACAAAGCATGGCCTTTCTACTCCTCATCACTACACTTGCAACAGGGACCTTTCAGGGACAGACTGTAGATAAATCAGCAGTTCCGTGATTTACTCTTGACCCATGTGGATGCCCATATCTGTTTCTCAGTGTCAGCATCAGCATAGGGCCAAGTCAGTACTGTGAGTGCATTGTACAAAACAGCATGCTTTTCTGAAGTGGTTGGTGTTATAGATTGCATCCATGTGGCTATTGGAGCACCATCTAGATCATAGTGGGAGAGGTATTGCAATAAGAATTGTTACTATTCCATAAACCATCAGGTAGTGTAGGGATCACATAGCCAAATTACACGCGTTTTGCTCCTACATCATTATAGTACTATGACTCCAAAATAGACCACACAAGTTCACTGTACCTCCTGCCTGGTAGGATTCCACAATCACATGGTTAGTAAGGGCATATAGAATAATTTTGTTCCCATAGCTTATTCTCTGTATAGAAAAAAAAAAAAACACAAAGGAGCCATAAGATTTTTTTTGACTGCCAAAAATCGCTTTACTGGTGCCTCCTGGTACCTCAGCTACTGCCTTCAAGGGATAATTGCTCACACCAAATGCAGTATTTTTATACAAAATGCTTAATTGATGCATTACATTGATCCACTTGACATTAATTATCATTAAAGTGCTAATACAAAAAAATAAAACCTACAACTACAATGTTATACATTCCTGTCCCTACCAAAAAACATTATAAAAATGTAAACATTGAGATTTAATTCCAAATTCATACCCTTTGGGTACAGAATATCCACATGTATAATAAATTTAATTTCCATTTGCAACAGATTAAGGGTAAAAACGTCCCCTTGTATGCAATTGGGCTTGGCCAGGGCACTAAAGAACAAACTAGTATCACACCCTCCATGTGCTAAATGAAAATATTGGGTCACTTTTCATTCTATAATGTCTTACATCCCCCAAATGTTCCATAATACATTTCTTAAGTGCCCTTTTTTGTCCTATGTACCATCTGGTGTGAGTAAAACCACATCCAAGTTAAGACCATTAACTGTTCTGTAAACTCTATTATTGAGTCTGTTGCCATTTAAGTTTTTTACCCTGTTACGTATCTTACATTTTCCACATGGATAGCAACCTGTGGAAATTCTTCCAACTTCTGGTTTATTCTTATTTAACAATTCCCTTAAATTCAGGAATCTACTGTGAGAGAAATTAATCTTGGTGGGGGGGGGGGGGCTAGATGGCCAACTGAGAACAGTGAATTTTGAGAGCTCCATAAACTATATATAATAATAATATAGGAACATGTTATTATTTTCAAGTTTAAAGCATCAGAAATCTATAGATAAACTACTAAACTACATAAATATCAATTTTGGTGGAGATATACAAAAATGTTCCTGTCAAGTAACTCTGAGATATATTGAGTCACTGAATAAGAACAACTCAAGAAATTCTCATCTAGATGCTGCTCTGAAAAAAGAACTGTAATTGATGACATCTATGCTACAAGAACTATCTTTGAAGATGGATAGCTTTAAAAATGACTTAGAAAAACTCAAATTAAATTCTCAAAAACAGAGGGATACTCTTAAGGAACTATTACAGCAACACCATACAAAAAATAACAAATATAGAGACTTCTCTAAATAACATTGAAGGGAGCCTCAAACAGAAAGAATTCCAAAAAGAATTTCTGCTTAAACAGAATACATGGCTGCTTAACAAAATAGATGACTTAGAAAACAGGGAAAGGAGAAACAACATAAGGATCCTTGGTCTGCCTGAAAACACTGAAGGAGAAGACATTATTTTATTCTTAACCTGGATTCCTGAATTTTTAGACTTGAAACAGGGACTTTCATTTGAAATTGAAAGGGAGCATAGAGCACTGAGGAAACCTGCTTCTAACTCAACAAATATTCCACCTAGATCCATAGTTATAACATTTCTTTCATTTCTAGACAAGGGACTAATATTAAAATCTGCTTGGAGAAAATCACTCTTAAAATACAATCAAAGCCTGATAAGGTTTGCCAATGATTATTCTTACAGAATACTAGAACAAAGGAAAAAAGTCTGGCCAATAATAAAACTGTTGAAACAAAACAACATTAAAGCAAAGCTGGCCTTTCCAGCCAAGATAAAAATATTTTTCCCAATGAGATGAGAACCTTTAATGACTTAAAAGAAGCTACTATATTCATCAAAAACACATAGTGTCTATCCCAGAAGAAATGGAATGGATGGCCCCTATACTTAAAAAAATAAAAGAAACAAATCCTTGGACTGATGCTAGAAAGAAGAAACAAAAATTTGATTCCAAGATAGCTGTCCCAAAAAATAACTCTTACAAATACATCTCTCTAAGTATCAACTGATATGGTAAATCACTTGTCATCTGGTTTTATTTAAAAAAAGGAGGGTTTCTTAAACAACTGAGAAACAGTAATGATTTATTCAGAATGTTCAAAGAGTCCAATAATTCTTCACAAACAAAGGTAGGTCAAGATGGGTTACTATTTAAATTATATACAAGCCAAACAAACCAACATATTATACAAACATAGAAGTTTCTATTCCCCTATGTGAACTCAATGAATACTTATCTTGTTTGTTTTTCATTGTTTTCACCTATAATAATTTAAGTAATTAATTAACTAATTCAACAAGGCACCATTCGTTAGAGTTCAGACTCAAATTTAACAAATTAACATCATATATAATAGCAGTAACAGTAGAGTGTTTTGAAAAAAAATGCTGTCATGGAGACTAATGTCTTGTTCAGTCAAAGTATGATTTAGAAATGCCATGTATATCCTGGTTAAATAATAGTAGCAAACTCTTAGTACAACTGTCATCATTATTCTGTCTAAATATAGTTAATATCAATTATTGCAAATATTACAGCTATGAGTGCTGTTTGGTATATCCTGATATGATGTGCATGGATGCAGCAGTGCCAGGTAGCTAGTACAAATGCTATTATTATTCTGTCTAAACATAGTTAATATCAATTATGGCAGGTATCATAGCTTCGAGTGCTGTTTGATTAACCCTGACATGGTGTGTATGGATGCAACTGTGACTGGCAGCTGTTGTATGTTTCCATTTACATCTCCGGGAAGCTGTGGGTTGCAGCTTTTGATTGAGGTTTACTGATGCTTGTGTATTAGGAAGAGATATTTGGTGTTTTAGACTGGATCCAGGGAAAGAGGTTGGAGAAAACTGCGATTTGGGATATTTTGGCAGAGAATAGTTTGTTTATACATCTGCTGAGTGAGAGGTGGAAAGGCCAGAAGAATGCTTTATCTCTTGTTGTGGCAGCTTGTTGGGAGTTTTTTTTTTTTTATCTGTTTGCTCTCCGTTCTTTTCCCGGCTGCTGCCTCACTGAAAGGGAGGGAATTTAGGCATGAAGTTGATGAAGTGAAGTGAAGCTCTGCTTCAGGTACATCACAAGCCTCTGGTATGCAGTACACAGACACACTAACAGAAACAGATGCTCCCAGGTTGCTATGGTAACAGAGATGGAGTGACAATAATGCTTAACGGCTCTGAGGAGACTCTGAGACGATTGTCGGCAATGAAGTCTTTGTTTTTTTAAAAAAAAATATATATATATATATATATATATATATATGAAAGGGCTGTTTTAAACCACATGTACACATATTGATGGTCTTCCAACACTTTGTTTAGCTCATTAAATTGATTCTTGATAAAAATAAATAAATAAATAATAGGTGCAAGTTTATATTTAAAATGTATTTTGGTCCAAACATATTAATGACTTACATAAAAGTGGAAATCTGAATTATTGTGAAAGACTAAGTGCACTTGGTCCTGTGCAGTACCATTTGCAGTGTTCTAGGAGGTGAGCTTGCTCAGAGGTATTGGACATATGGGGAAAGCTTATTCTAGGGGTGTTTGAGGTTGCCGGGAAGTGCTAGAGAGTCATCAGATTTCCTTCATAGAAATATCTGTGGGAATGGAAAGTGTGTTGACAAGTTCACTGCCAGAGTGGCCACTGCATGGAAAGAGCTGGTAAAATGGAACAGGACAAATATTGATTTGGATATTTTAAGAACAGCCTGTAAACATGCCACATGAACTAGTGAATGGTATTCTGCAAAACTGGTTGAGCATTGTTGCCCGTGCTTTAGGTTTATCTATCAGATTAGGAATGATTTTCATTCCATGGCTAGTGTGGATCTTACTTTTGTTAACATTTATTAATTTAAATTTGTTATTTCACAAAAAAATTTTAGTATGCCAGACCAAAACATTACTTTATTGGTAAACACTCAAAGTATAAAACTGATAATTTCCTTTAAAAGTTCAAACGTATACGTTATAGTTATCAGAGGAAAATGTTTAATAGTCACAATAAAACAAAAAATACATAGCCTAAATAACCTAAGATGGATTTAACATTATTATCTTTAAATACCAATGGCTTAAACAATCCTAGCAAGAGATCAAATCTACTGAAATATTTAAATCTGAACAAAGCACAAATTGTTTTCCTTCAAGAAACTCATTTCAAAAACAAATGACAATTACAAATGGAATCCTAAGGAATATATGATATTGGCGCAATCCACTTATAAGACAAAGACAAAAGGGGTAACAATTTTATGGAAAATGAATGTGATTAGCCCAGAAATCATTTATAAGCATGATGATAAAGAAGGCCTTATGGCATTAGTAATAATTAAATATAATAACAGAACATGGACCCTCGCCAATCTATACTGGTTCCTAGGCATTGGAACAGGAACTGTTTAAAAACACTTGGATTTCATTTCCCAATAATTGTAAAGGCAACTTAATATTAGGAGGAGATTTTAACTGTATATTTGATGTTTCTGAAACTACAAATAAAAGACCACTGTATCCATCTGCTGTATCAAAAGCTTTAAACAAGTGGGTAGAATCATTTCATCTTGTAGATACTTTCAAGTTTAAAGAAGATAAATCTTTGTTGTTTTTCCATCAAGATCACATATTTGGTACACAAACAAGAATAGATAAAATATTTGCTGCCCATGACTTACACTCTAAAATCATTAATTTCTCAATCACTCTCTGCCCCTTTTCAGACCACAATTCATCTATACTAAAACTTCAAAATGGGTACAAACCATTAATCTTTAACTCCAGCATATATAACTAAAATTAAAGAGTTCAAACCCTAGTTATTATCTGACTTACAATTCTTTTTAGATATTAATTACACCACAGACAAATAAAATAATGATATGGGACTCATTAAAAGCTTACATATATGGAAAAACCCTAACTTGGTATAAAAAAAATCAGAGAATGGGATTCTGAATTATTAGATCTACAATCCAAACTTTTGTCACTAAAAGCTGAAAAAAATCAAAATAATTTGGAGATGAAAAAGAAAGTAGAAGTATTAAATAATAAATACAATGAAATTCTAACACATAAAACTAGTTTAGCTTTAGAAAAACTAAAAATTAATACCTTAGCCACGTCTCCCAAATATCTACATAATTTATCCACAAGAATCAAAATACATTCAAAAGCTAATAACATTAAAAGTATATTCCATGAAAAGAAAGGGAAACATGTCTCGGATATAGGTGACATTCTTGATGCCTATTGAAATCACTATATGGAACATTTCCAAAAAGAAAATATAAATATCGATCAATTAAATCTAGGTCTAGGGATGTTTAAATACAGTCAGTCAGTCATCCAACCTATCTTTGAGTGCAGTGCCCCCTTTTGTATGTACCTCACCAGCCATATCCAACAAATGGAACGTCCAAAGAGCTTCCTCACTAAAAGAATACAGGGCATAAGAAAATGTCCTATGCAGACCACCTCAAAGCCTATTCCTGTACTCTATCTCCTGCAGGCTGTTAAGGGGAGATCTATGCCTGGTATACAAGGCATTGTCAGACCCTACTCTGATGGACATCCTGCATATCCACAAAACAAACAGCAACGGAATTACCTGTTCTAAAGATTTAAACCTTGCTTGTGATATTAATAGGACCTGCTAAAGAGACAGGTATGTGTCCCAGAGAGCACCCCATCTCTGGAATAGGCTCCTTATAAATGTGAAGCAGAGTTCCTCCCTAATCCAATTCAAGTGTAACATGGACAATTGGATGAGGAATAGGAACTTCATCCCTGGATTGGCACCTAAGTCTCTAATGGACACAGGCAACCTGTAAATGGTTCATCTTCTAGGTCCCTGCTTGTAAATGTTTCATCTCCCAAGCACCTGCTTACACTTATCAAGGGTACCCGAACATGACAAGATTTGGGATGTATGGCTAGGCTTTAAAAGGCCCTTGTGGTAGTTAGCCTAGTAAACAGCTATGAACCTATGAAAAATGTTCTAATATAAAAAATAAGTCCAGAAAATTAAAACTAGATCTGCAAGCACCCATATCCAACAAAAAAATTACAGATACAATAAAAGAGGGCAAAATAATAAAGCTCCAGGTATAGATGGCATAATTATGGAAATATATAAACTTTTTCCTTCAAAGATACTATCTGTCTTCTATAAAACTCTATTAGACATTCAGTCACAAGCTTTAATACCACCCTCTTGGAGATATTCCTTAATCTAACCAATCCTAAAGGAAAACACATTTCCAAACCTCTGTACCTCATGTAGACCTATATCATTATTAAATAATGACTATAAGATATTTAATGACAATATTAACTAACAGAATGAAAATACCACTATCCAAAACAATAAATAATGATCAAACTGGATTTATATATCATAGACATACACATGACAATATAAAAAGGATAATTTCTCTTATAGATTATGTTAATAAAGAAAATAAAGAAACATTCATAATTGGCTTACATATAGAGAAAGCCTTTGATTCCCTAAATTGGGACTATTTATTCAAAATCCTAATGCTATTTGAATTTTCTGCATCCTTTGTTCATCTCCCAAAGAATATATATACAAATAATTTAGCATATGTCAAGTTAGGTCCTTTTACCTCTGGATCTATACATATAACAAAAGACACTAAACAAGGATGTCCCATGTTACCAATTCTATTTGCTCTGGCTATTGACATATTGCCAGATTCAATTCATAACAATATAAAAGTCAAAGGAATAGATGTTTATGAACAATACAATTATAAAGTAATGCTATTTGCTGATGACATATTACTAACACTATCTAATACAAAAGAGACATTAGAAGAATCAGTTATATTAATTGACAAATTTCATATGACTTCAGGACTCCATTTCAATAAATCAAAATCAAAATGTTTATTTTTAATAAAAAAAGAACTGCAGACTAAGGGGGATCCCATCATAGGGAATCAAGAATCTACCTTAAAATATCTAGGAAGTGAGTTATGCAAGGATAATAATGAAATAGTCTCAAAAAACTACAATAATATAATCAATACAATTAAAAATCTCTGTGGAAAAAAATGGAAGAAAATAATATTAACATTTGAAGATAGACTACAGTTAATAAAAATGGTTTTACTGCCCAAGATCCTATATATAGCCTTGGCAATACAACTGTTACCAGAAAGGAATATACTTAAAGAAATAAATTCATGCCTAATAAAATTTTTATGGTTTTCAAAAGAAACAGAATAGCTTTAAAGTATCATATCAGACCATGGAAACAGGGAGGATTAAACTTTCCTGATATAGAAACATACATAAAAGCATCAATATCTAAAACAATCTCAGATTGCATAAGTCCAAATTACTCTGCAAATTGGAAAGAATTACTAACTCTAATATCAACCAATTAATTTGATTTACGAAAAAAAAAATCAAATAACAGATAAAAACAATTTTCCATGGCACATTTGATGTTTTAGAATGCAATATAACATAACTAAACCCACTAAAATTTGTATGATTAATTATTACATTGACTTATTTAGGAAAATTATTAATACAAATTTAGATTTAAAAATCTGGTTTGATCTTTTAACGCCATTTATAGTCACGAAAAACTTTCACATAAAATATATAGAGAAATTATTAATTCCTGGAAACAGAAAGGATTTGTTTGTTGGCTCCAATGTACCAAAGAACTAAAAGTTGTAGATAAGCTATAAAAACAACATACAAAATTCCAAAACAGGACTGGCTAACTTATGTTCATCGGTTGATAGGTAGGTACTAGGCTATTGGCCCAAGGGCCTATGTAAGCCTAGTCAACAAGATTCCCTGGCTTAAGTCACCCAAGAAAGTTATTTTCCTGTGCCACTGTCGAGCAGAGACAGAAGTGATCCCCAGGGTGTATTTCCTATTTCCCATCCACTCATCAAGATTTTTCTTGAAGAGTACTAATGAAGAACCTTGCTTGACATAGATGGGTAGCCTGTTCCAGAGTATGGGAAGCCTCTGGGACAGGAATATATCCTTCCAGCATATCCTGTTTATTGTGGTGACAAGATTTAGGTCCCTAGAGCATGTAGCTCGGAGGGATTGGGAGTTTTTTATGTGTAGCATGTCCAACAGCTCTGGGTTTGACATAGCTTTATATGTTAGGCCGAGATCACCTCGGTGTAGGTGATATGTTACGGAGTAAAGCTGGAGATGTTTGAGATGGTCAGTGTAGGGCATTTGTTTGAGGCCAGTGATCCTCTTTGTGAGGTACTTCTGTGGCCTTTCCAGCTGCTGCAGATGTCTTGTGAGGTACATTCCAAAAGGGGGTGTCGTACTCTATAATGGGTCTAATGAGTGTTGAGTAGAGGGGAACAATGACCTCTTTTTTCCTGGATGAGAACCCTTTTATAATGAGGTGTGCCATGTAGAAGGACTTCCTGACTACTGTGGCAATGTGACTATCAAAGGAGAGACTGCTGTCCACCTGGGTCCCAAGGTCTCTTATCACACATTTGGTGTTAAGTAGATTGCTGGCTAAATGGTAGTTCATGGGTACAGAGTTTTTACCAAGGGGGATGACACTGCACTTTTTGGCATTGAGCTTGAGGTCATGGCTCTGACACCAGGCATCTGTCTCAGCGAGACCCTTCTGTAGGATGTCCACATCATTTGGGGACTTGACTATGGCTCCTAGTTTGCAGTCATCTGCAAACTTCATTAGCCAAAGGCCTTCTGTGTTAGCCTGTATTTCAGACAAGTAGACACCAAACAGGAGAGGTACCAGGACTGAATCCTGTGGTACTCCACTTGTCACTGGTTTGAGGTCAGATTTGGAGTCTGCAACTTTTACAGTGTGGGCTTTGTCAGTGAACCAGTTGGCAACCCATCTTGTAATGTAGGAATTTGTACCTAGTTTAGTGAGTTTAGCTATAATTCCAGAATGAGGGATGGTGTTGAAAGCCTTGTCAAGGTCAAGATAGGCGGTGTGAACCACCTTACCCTCATCTATGGCTTTGGTGACTGCCGCAAAAAAGCCAATCAGGTTCAGTAGGCATGATCTGCCTTTCACAAACCTGAACTGGGTGGGATCCAGAATTTGGAGGTTACCAATGTCTTTGTTTATGAGTTCCATGATGATACGTTCCATGGCCTTGCAGACCAGGCTCGTCAGACTAATAGGGCGATAGTTCCTGGGATCAGTAGTGGTTCCCCCTTTGTGGAGTGTAATAACTGTTGCTGTTCACCATTCAGTGGGCACAAAGCCTGGTGCAAGGCTATTATTGAACATGGTGCTTAGGTGGGGAGCCAATTCGTTCTGAAGTTCATGTAAAATGCAGCCTGGGATGTTGTCCGGTCCCACGGATGCTGTACTTTTGGCTTTAGAGAGTGCAGCTTTTACCTATGTAGTTGTGATTACAGGGACTCTGCATTCTTCCTGTATAGATATGGGCCCTTTAGGGGGTGAGGGGAGGGGGTGTAAAGTTAGCACTGTACCTATCTGCCAGGATGTTGGCAATATCAGTTGTTTCTGTAATTTTCATGCCATTGTGCTGTAACTCAGATCAGATCTGGGTGTTACCATCAAGATTTTTGACATAGCTATAGAATGCTTTGTGGTTGTCCTTAGAATTAGTGGTGATTTTGTTTTAATAACTAGCTTTGTAGGATCTTATAAGGGATCTCAGCTTCTTACTGAGTCTGACCAGGGAGCTCCTCCACTCATGGGATTTTCCTCTCTTTTGTAACTGTTTCTTCCTTCTGTTGTACAGTTAGTTTATGGCAGGGGACCAACAGATTGGCTTCCTTTTTTTGGAGGATAGCATCTTGTTTCTGTTTGTGATAGCACGATCTATGCACTCGTGTAAGTACTTATAGAGTGCATTTGTGTAGGATTCAGCAGTTGTAACTGTATTGTCCATCTGCATGGGTGTTATGAAGTTCACCAGTTCTGTCTTAAGAAGCATGAAGTTGGCTTTGGAGAACTTTTTTACCATGGTTTCCTTAATGGGGGGGTGGGGGCGGGATGTGGATATGAAGGGTGATTAGCTTATGGTCAGATCAGACCACCAAGGAGTTGATTTCAGGTGTAGAACACCGGTCACTCATGTAGGTAATGACTAGGTGGGTGTGTGGATAAGTTGATCCAGGGCATTGGAGTTTATATATTCCAGAAAGCTTTTAGCTAAGGAGTTGGTACACGAGTAGTTTTCCCAGTTAATGGCGGGGTAGTTAATGTCGCCCATTATTAGAGTGTTTGGTTGAACCCTAATATTTTCCAGTACATCAAGAAAAGAGGAGTTGGAATCCTGGGGCATGGTGGGGGATCTGTAGCAAGCTACAATTTGGATTGCATTTTAGCCCAGAGTTACTTGCACTTGGATAACCTCGGATGCATTATGCTGAACAACTAGCCTGGAGGTGTGGATATCCTTAATGAATATGGACACACCTCTGCCTTTGGTGTTTCGGTCTAGGTTACATGGGTGAAAAGTGTGGTATGAGTTATAGCCTGGTAGTGCAGGGGTGCTCTCTGGAGCCTTGAACCAGGTCTCAGTCACTGCACAGTTATCGATGTTCTCCATTTTAAGGAGTGCCTCGAGCGAGTGCATTTTGAGATTTAGACTTCTAGCATTGAGTAACATTACCCTCAGTTTTTACTTGCCTGTTCCTGCTCCTACTCCTTTACAGAGTATTCTGTCATATTCTCAAGATTTAAGTGTAATAAATAACAATTGTTAATTTAAAGAAATACTTAAATTCACAAAATACATATGTGAAATCATATATAATGATTTTGACATGACAAACAGTATTTAAAAATTTTACAAAATATTGCTAAACTATAAAACAACTCCCAAAACCTCATATTGGAAATATATAACAAAATGACACTTAGCACAGTTAATTGAAGATATTAAAACAAATATTTATTATCAATAAAGTATACATCCTTTACACAATGCTGGAAAGTTTTTAATTGGAAATGTTTGCACAGAGCATTCTTAACCCCAGACAGAATCAGTAAAATTAGTTCTTCCATGCAAGGAACATGTTGGAGATGTGAGCAAGTACACAATGCAGATTGGAAGCACATTTTCTTTGACTGTGTTAAAATTAAGCCTTTTTGTAATGGTATTAATAACTTTCTACAAGCTTTATTTGATGAATCATTTTATTTAACTAAAGCTCTTGTATTATTAAATGTGAATGAAAGTCCTCATTCAAATAGGTCAAACATGTATCTGGTATGGACTATACTTGCAATTTCAAGGAAGTGTATAACAAGAGGATGGAATACAAACAGTAACAACTTTGGAAGACTTCTACAGCAAACTGAAGACCACAGCATTATTGGAAATTAAAATGAAAGAACTAAGAATGTATCCAAAGCCATTTATCAACAACCCCTGGGGAAAAGTCTTATCGTTGATTGACACTATACAATAATTGATCAGGCACTCTGATAATGGAATGGACATACTTATAAAGTAACTGTATACATTAAGATCTGTTATAGTGTCAGGCTAATGTAAATAGTGTACATAGTTACTATGGAATTCATTCAAATGAATTTGAAAAAAAAATATTGGAAAAACAAGAAACCAAGTAATCTTGTCAGGAAACTCAACACTATTATTTTCTTTTACTTCTACAACAAAGGGCAAAAACTTAATTAAGAGCCTCTTCAAGGTCTTGGAGAAAGGAGAAAACTTATTGACAAAGCAAATGCAATTTTCCTCTTCCATATTGTCTTGAACCCCGGTGGCCCTGTCCCTACTCTTTTCTTTAGTTTCAACATTAGCTGCTAGATGACACCCTCTTAACTTGGATTCATCTCTTTGCATTATCTGTGAACTATATTGTCTACTCAACAACCTGTTTCTCCCCTTCATAAATTCACCATCGACTCCTGTTTTATCAGATGTATTATAAAAAAATATCTTGAAGGGTATGAATTTGGAAATAAATCTCAATGTTTAAGTGTTTTTTGGTAGTGACAGGGATGTATAACATTGTAGTTTTAGGTTTTATTTTTTGCACTAGCACTTTAATGATAATGTCAAGTGGATCAATGTGATGTGTCAGTTAAGCATTTTGTATAAAAAGACTGCATTTGGTGTGAGCAATTATCCTTTAAAGGCAGTAGCCAAGGTACCAGGAGGCACCAGTAAAGCAATTTATGGAAGTCGAAAAAATTTGTTTGGCTCCTTCTTGTTTTCTTTTTCTCTGTATAGTCACTAATGTTTTCATGACTAACCACCCTATCTTCATGTGTTCCTACCCTGTTCAGTTTATCAAGTGATGCAGGTAACCCACTTGATCGTTGCCTAATGACAACAGTCCATAACCTGCAGAGAGCTGCAGAGGACCACTTTAACACCATCTTGCTGGAGACATTTGCAAATGTTTGGCCTGCTAAAAGCCCATTTTTATTGCCTTAATGAGTCACGTGTTTTTTTTTGTGTGTGTGTGTGTGTGTGTGTGTGTGTGTGTGTGTGTGTGTGTGTGTGTGTGTGTGTGTGTGTGTGTGTGTTTTGGGGGACATGATATGAAGCTTCTTGTTGCAGAATGCATAACATGATTATGTGCCATCCTGGTGGGCAGCTGCCACAAGTAGTGAATGATGGTTCATTGCAGCCACCTCTTTCAGTTGTGCATCTTGTGCCATGCACCCTGATGATTTGACATGATTTGCCTAAAATAGCAGTTTTGGGGATTGCTACTCAGTCCCAGCCCATGATGAATTTAATCAAAGTGGGGAATCTCATTTAAATAATATTAACATTAAGGAGTACAGGAAAATGTTGATGCAGCTGGCAGTTACTGTGTATCAATATTTCCACTGTATGTGAATTGTTTCTGTCCTTTTTTTTTTTTAATATTTAGTCACTTTTTGGCACCTAGTAATGATATCAGAAATTGTGTGATTACAGTTCAGGCCTTTGAAGCTGTGTGGGATCCGAGGAGAAAAGTCTAGCATGCTTGATTAATGATGGTTCCCTTTAAGAAATGAAATACATATGCAAGATTGCCATTGACAGGTTACAGAAGCTGTAATAACTAAATGACTCAATTTGTAAGTACAGTGTATTAACAAAATTAACCATTAACCAGTCATGTTGCTACACTTCATACTTAACCAGTTACAACAAGTATTTCACCTTGCCAGCACCTTGGAAGCTGTTCTTGAGAGTAGTCCTTCTACTCTGATCTTACCTATAAATATTTAAAAGTATTGTCATTACTGGCTTTACTACAATCTTCATATAAATGCAGTTATCAGCAGTGCTCAAAATTGTGACAAACAGAAGGTTACAGTAATTTTACTTCAAGTTCTGAAGTTATACAAAAGGTGTTTGTCAACAGATAGTTATGGATCAAATTACTGCACATATGTGCAAGTGTAGATTATGTAATAGATAAACTGGAATCAGCTTGAACAAACTCTGATAGGCTTATGCATGTGCATTCTTACTTATGTATGAGCTTTCAGGTACTAATTGTATATAAATACATGCTCTTAGCTGTCTGAACTGCTGAGGTCACACTGCAGTGGGTGTTGTTCACACCCTAGTAGTCTCACTTTCATATTTTAACATCATTCTTTCTAGGGCGTGGCTGCAGAACTGATTGCTTCTGTGAAAACTCAGTGCAAGTCACCAAGGCAGTGTCTTAAGGGAAGAAATATCTTCCTTTATCTACGCTGGGCATTATACCAGCCTGGGTTGAACCAGGTGTCATCTGGTCCACTTAAAAAAAAATGATAGCTGGACTGAGTTTGGGGGATGAATTAACATGCTTAACATGGATCCCGAAGAATGGAGAATAGCTCAGGTTGCTAATGATGCTATGATAACCTGAAGAGATGCTAACGACAGCCAGAAATCCATTTTTAGTTATGTCCAAAAAAAAAAAAAAAGAAATATTATGCTACATCGCACTGGTATTATTCATAATGGTACTAATTACAACAATTCATGGAATACTGCAAACATACCAACAAATGCAGTTAGTGCCACCTTTACCACTGAGATGTTTTTTCCATGCGCACTTATCCATGACAGAATCAGACTACCAGCCATCATGAAAGAGCATGTACTGAAGCTACTCTCCAAAACAATTCTTCATTTATGGACCCTGAGAGTATAACCAGGTACGTAATTAATAGCACTAAGCAAGCACTGGTGGATTCACTCCTAACCATTTTCATCCTGAGCCTAGGAAATGTCTATGTCCTGCAGAAGAGTCACTCAGCTGTGTAAATGCCACACTACAAAATTGATCCCACCACAGAACCCTGGAGTTACAATCCCATCAGCCTAATGAGTCTTTTATCAATGCCAGGAACATATCATAACTGATTTAATTCACTATGATATAAAAAATCTTATTAGACTCAACCGCCAACACTTTGGCTTTGTCAAGGTTAGATCTTTTGTAATGAATTTTGCGAACCTCTTTGATGGGGTTATTCTGTCTACACAGCACACTTTGCTCTCCCCAAGGCATTCAACAATATTCTACATGCAAATTTAATAAACAAGTTGAAGTAGCTTCATTTTTATCCATTTGTGGTTAGGTGAATAGCCATAGGATTTAGAGACAGAACTCACACAGCAAGAGTAGGAGATGCATCATCTGAGATCATGAAGGTGACCAGGGGAGTTCCAAGGGTCACTGTGTTGGGAACCCTGCTGTTCAGCATCTGCTTCAAAGTTCTTCACTTATCAAATCAGGGTCTTTAGTTAACAAAGTCTGTGAGTGATTACAAGCTGGAAGTCATCAGCAAGTCCCACTCTGAAACAGAAGCATTCCAGCAGGTAACATTGTTAATAGCTGGTGATCTAAAAATAGGCTTAAGCTCAATGACAGAAAGCATATCATTGTAGCATTTACTAAGCAACCCCAGCCCCAGATTATAGCACAGATAATACACCACTTCTAAAGGAAAATATCCTGAGAAACATAGGTACTTCATTAAATGTGACCATCACTTTAGAAAAGTGATAGGAAATAATGTTACCTTGCATAGCTCATAGAAAAAGGTATTTCTTCCAGATCAAGAGAAGTCCTCACCTCCTTATACTCCACACTGATTAGACCCATCCCTGAGAACAATGGTCCTTTTGAGATGTACCTCACAGAGCATATCAAGCAAGCAGAAGACTCCAGTGGTTTATAACCAATAAAATCGGGGCTTGAAAGATTTGAACTACCAAGTCAGATAGGAGGTTTTATCCCTGTATTCAGTTCCGTGTAGATTTCTTATGGGTGATCTGTGCTTCGCTTATAGGACTTTAAGGAATCCAGTAGTCCAACAACTTTTATACCTCGATAAATCAAACAGTACATCTAATACTAGGTCCAGAAATATAAATATCCTCCAGCAAATAAATAAGGAAAGGAGGATGATTAGACTTCTCAAGCATTCCATACCCCTTCTCAGGAACACACTTCCTCTCCAAATTAAGCAGTGTGACAGACTGTCTACCATTAAATAAGAGATGGATAAAGAGATGTGCATTATACCATGACCCCCCATTAATATTCCAAAACGTGCACGCTGATTGGCCAGCGTGCAAGTTGTAAATCGACTTATACTAATGGAAAAAGGTCCGGTCGCCCGGACTTTTTCCATTAGTATAAGTCTGTTTTTAAAACACTGTCTCGCTATGTTAAAAGAGTTTAACATAGCGACACAGGTTTAAAAAAAGCAACGGAGATCTCCGTTGCTTTTTTTAAAGCTGTCTCGCTATGTTAAACTCCTTTAACATAACGACACAGTGTGTAAAAAGCAACGGAGATCTTGCTTTCTCCGTTGCTTTTTTTTTTAAACCTGTCTCGCTATGTTAAACGGGTTTAACATAGAGAGACAGCTTTAAAATAAGCAACGGAGATCTCCGTTGCTTATTTTAAAGCTGTATCGCTATGTTAAACCCATTTAACATAGCGAGACAGGTTTAAAAGCAACGAAAAGCAAGATCTCCATTACTGTTTATGTTAAATGGGTTTAACATAGCGAGACAGCTTTAAAATAAGCAACGGACATCTTCGTTGCTTAATTTAAAGCTGTCTCGCTATGTTAAACCCATTTAACATAGCGAAACAGTAAAAAGCAATGGAGATCTTGCTTTCTCCATTGCTTTTGGCCACAGCTCTGATGTACTGTGAAAGGGCAGCAAAGAGGCATTATACAATGCCATTATTTAAGAAAAGTAATTATTTCTTTTCTTAATTAATGTCATAGTATAATAGCAATAACACACTTCTGGGTGTGGGTAATGTGGGATTTACCCACGGTTGTCTTTGTTTGGTCCCGAGGGCGAAGCACGCCAACCGTGGGTAAATCCCGCATTACCCACACCCAGGCGTGGGTTATTGCTATATTCATGCATTCATCCTGGAATGACTGGCCTGCCCTTCCTTGAAAAGAATGGTGATTAAGATGGGTACTGGCAAGGTGACAATGGCCTCATGGCACAGTTGCCTTTTAACTCCGATGATCCTAAATTATCCACCAGATAACATAATCTGTAGACATAACAGTAATGTAGATGGGCAACGAGGAATTAAAATCAATTAAGTATATTATAATGTAGAGACATAAGATCTTGCATAGTAGTAAGTCTGTAAT